>NW_027397099.1:8159574-8299125 GCF_003265705.2 Callorhinus ursinus
CCTCCCCTCTAGAACCCTCAGTTTGTTTTTCAGAGTCCATCATCTCTCATGGTTCGTCTCCCCCTCTGACATACTCCCCTTTTCTTCCTCTCCTGTTATCTTCTTCTTTTCCTTTTTTCTTAAAATATGTTGTGTTATTTGTTTCAGAAGTACAGATCTGTGATTCAACAGTCTTGCACAATTCACAGCGCTCACCGTAGCACATACCCTCCCTAATGTCTATCACCCAGCCACCCCATCCCTCCCACCCCCAACCACTCCAGTAACACTCAGTTTGTTTCCTGAGATTAAGAATTCCTCATATCAGTGAGGTCATGTGATACATGTCTTTCTCTGATTGACTTATTTCACTCAGCATAACACCCTCCAGTTCCATCCACGTTGTTGCAAATGGCGAGATCTCATTCCTTTTGATGGCTGCATAATATTCCATTGTGTATATATACCACCTCTTCTTTATCCATTCATCTGTCGATGGGCATCTTGGCTCTTTCCACAGTTTGGCTATTGTGGACATTGCTGCTATAAACATTGGGGTACACGTACCCCTTCGGGTCCCTACATTTGTATCTTTGGGGTAAATACCCAGTAGTGCAATTGCTGGATCGAACGGTAGCTCTAATTTCAACTGTTTGAGGAACCTCCATACTGTTTTCCAGAGTGGTTGCACCAGCTTGCATTCCCACCAAGAGGGACACTGTTTCTTTTCTGCTCACCCAGAAATCACAGTGCCTAGGACATTGCCTGGCATAGCATAGGATCTCAAAGTCATAGCTTTTGAGTAAGGAGAGATGTTAATTAATCAATCAATAAGTCGGTCAATTATCAGGTATTGACTGAGTACATATAATGCACATGTGTGTGGAGCAGAGGGGAAATATGTGGCTGCTTTATTATTCTATTGAAAGCTCTGTGAGAACAGTTACCAGTCCAACTGGCTCCGTTCTATCACTATAGTTCTGTAGTACTGAAAGCAGTTTCTATTCAGTAAATATGGGTAGAGAGTGAGTGATTCCTATCATGTGTATGTGACAGCAGTAGGGAGAACGTAGATTCACATTAAAACTTTAAGAACCACTTATCTCAATCTGTGGGCATCTCAATCTTGGAGATGCAGAGGTGGGCAAAGCTTTCACTGAAGAGCTTCACAGCCAAGGTGAAAACTAGCTACCATGAAAACATGAGTAGACTTTTAGGAAGTGGAAAAGAATCAGGGTGACTTTCTCTGAAGGGAATAAGCAAGAGCAAACACAGAGAAGTGGGTGCAAATATGGTGTGGCTAGGAAGAGATGTACAGCCATAGGGCCACTCCACAGCATCGCTTGAATGGGGCTTCACCACTGCTGACAAGCTCACGCTGCTCTGGCATGGGATTGATAGATGGGTCAACCATTAACATTCTCTCAATCTCAGCAGTTCTGGGATGTCCTAGTTGTAGCACTTATCACAGAGAGTCCTGGAAATAACAGTGTCTCTAAGATTTTTGAAACATGAAAATTGCCATTTCAAACATTTAAATTGTTTTCTGTCTCTCAGACTTAACTTTGCATTTATCATTGTAACAGATTGTCTCTCTTTCCATGGAAATCACCTCAAGGGTTTCTTAAGACACCACAGCCATTAAACAAAGCCCCACCCAAAGACCTTAGGGAAAATGGAAACCTTGACCCACTTCACTGCAGGTGATTTAGGCAGAGAGTAAGTTCTACAAAGCTGTGTAGCTGACCATTCTATAGCTTTGGAGGAAGAAATTATGTTTTCATTACATATATATCAGTTTACTTCAGAATTATGTGTGTTCTTTGGACAATCTATTGCTAGAGATGTAAAATATTGCTACAAGGATGTGTAGGCACATGCTACCCCTTCTCATTGACCCAGAGGCAGTAAAACTCAGACGGACTGGCTTTGATGTGACTCAACAAAGATTTAATTCTTTGAGATGCAAAATGTGATGTTATTTAATAGCAAATAAAGTACTGAGGTGGCACAATTCTTTTCGAATGTATTTTAATTGCAGGGAGGGACTGGGTTTCCCTGAAAGGATTGGACATTGCGATTATCAGTCTTCCTGGACAGAGGCTGGAGGTATGATCAGAGCCAATGAGTAAGGGCATTAGGTTGGAGTGAAGGAAAATCATTTTCATCTCTGTGGTCCTCACTGCATTTGGGGCCTGGATCCCTGAAGAGTAGACACGCTCAGGATAGTACATATGTAGGAGGCCAGCTGCCCCACTGTCCAGCTCCACATGGTAGTCACAAGCAAGGCAAGGTGGCACTTCTGCCCAGACTAGTGCCATTGGTTCTTGGCACACACTGTGGTTAGCAGCATGCCCACTGAAGTCAGATGGCTTGAGTTAAATTTGGACTTGATTCTTTGCTAGCTGGGCAAATTACTTTGCCTCTCTGTGCTTCTGTTTTTTCACTTAAGAATAATATAGCATCTGTCTAGTCAATGATGGGCTACTGAGGTAATACATCTAAGTTCTCCTTGCTGTGCTTTATTTCTTTTTTTCTCATTAGCTCATATCATAATCTGTAGGTTTTTATGCTTATGGTTATTTTTATTTACTCTTTCTCCCTCTGGGAATGTAAGCTAGCCAAGTACAGGAATTTTTGACTAATCATTAGTATAACATTTTTTGTATCATTCATAGTGTAGTGTCTGGCCCACAATATGTGCTTAATAAATGTTTCTTGAATGAATAAAGAGCTTAGAAGGATGCTTAATCAATGTAAATTGTTATTATCATTACTCTCACCCACAGTGTCTGGTAAAGTCTTGTACATTTGAGTCTGGTCTCTGGTATGTGGTGGACAATACAGAGCAACCTTTTTCATGGGTGAGACACAATGTCCCTGCTACCTCCACTGTGGCTTTCTCCTGCCTGTACCATGGGGCGGACAACCATCAGCAATCACAGGAACCCCATATAGAATTTAATTCTGGTTTATAAACCAGCAGAGTCTGGACATTTGTCTTATATAAGGTAAGAGGGAGAAAAGACAGCTAATGCTACTTTACTTTTTTCTACCAAGGATGTAGACCTTATCCCAATAGCATTACAAGGAGGTCAGGTTTGCAGTGATTTATTGTCCCTTTATGGCAGATATTTTGTTTCACCCTTGAGATAATAAGATAATAAAAGAATAATAATATTAATAACAACAAAAGTGTGGCTAATATTTATTGGGTACCCTTCTAAGTGCTTCAGATGCATTATCACATTTATTCCCAACAAGATGGAGTGGGCGCCTGGGTGGCTCAGATGGTTAAGCATCTGCCTTCAGCTCAGGTCATGATCCCAGGGTCCTGGGATAGAGTCCCGCATCGGGCTCCCTGCTCCTTGGGAGCCTGCTTCTCCCTCTGCTTCTCTCTCTCTCTCTCCCTCTCTCTCTCCTCCTCCTCTGTCTCTCATGAATAAATAAATAAAATCTTTAAAAAAAAAAACAAGATGGAGTTAGGTAGTGATATAGTCATTTCAGATGAGGAAGCTGAGGCCCAGGGAAGTACATGGATATACCAGTTGTCACTGAGTGATGAGGCCACCAAGAGGAAGCACACCACATGTGTCTGTGGCTCAAAAACTACAGTATTATACTGACTTTAAATCCACATGTGGTTCCAACTTATGGTGGACTTATGGGGGTGACTTACAGGGGGTGGAGGGAAAGCACATAAATCAACAGTCACAGAACAGTGCTTTAGGATGGGGGTAAGGCACCCTGAGTGGGGGAAGCTGAATATGCCTTATAGGAAAATAAGAGTTTTTCTAGAAGTAGTGACATCTCCTAGTGCACAGCAGGAGGAAAGCAACGGTATTTTATAGGGCAAGAGCGTGCCCACGGAGGAAGTGAAGAGGGTCCATGGCACCAAGATGAGAAAGATAATGCTGCTTCCAAGGGATGCTGACATGGACAACTGGCCTGTATTTAAGTCTTGGTTGCTTACACTTTGGTGTGCACAGAAATCACCTTTGAAGCTACTGAACAATGCAGTTTACTTGGGCTTACTGAGTCCAGGACAGAGCTCAGGAGTCAGCATTTTAGCAAGTACTCTGAACACTTCTGATGATAATCCTGTGAATCAAATTTTGGGAAACGTGGCTATTTATGGCTTTTAAGAAAGGATAAAATAAAGAATGTGGTCATATCCCTCTTTTATAAAACCCCTCTCATGGGGCTTGAAGGATGACCAAAAAGAGAAGAACTGAGGCAGGGTTAGTTTAGAAGGCTGACCCTAGTAATCTAGGTGTGAGAGGCAAGTGGCCCCATCTGGGCAGGTGGGAGGTGGGAGCTGAGGAGGTGGGAGATTTCACAGAAGCAGACTCAGAGCTACGGGCAGCTTCCCTTGTTGGATTCCTCATTCAGTTGAGTCATGACCCACTGGCTGGGGCAAGAGCGGCATGATGGTCAGTGCCTTCTGGAGGAAAACTCCATGTTGACAACAGTAATGAAATATACCCGGGAACAAAAGGAGGCTGACAAGCCAGCATTGCATGATTCAATCAGAAATATTCTGAGAAGTAGGAATGTTCACCTTTCATGACATTTTAGCTTTCAAATAACATTCTGGAGTATTTCATAGTCATAGGTATCCTTGATTAACTCAGCAGTAAGCAATGCTAAAGTGGTGACATCACATCATCATCTCAAGGGATGAAGTGAGTTGTACTTACAGGGAACCTACTATGGTACAAAGGAATAGAGGCAAGGGCAAAAAATGGTTCAAATTCAGCATGCCCTTTAGGGTGGGAGAGATGGAATAGAATAGCACAATTGATGATGCAGCCAGGTTCTGGGAGAGGCACAGGTACAAGTCTACAAATGTCCAGAGGTAGGAGGGATGGCTCCTGGCTGAGAAGGTAATCCAGGAGGCAGTGGGCCTTGGAAGAGGGACCTGGTTGTGCATGCAGAAATGAGATGGCAAAGAGATTTTAGGCTGAGCAAAGTGCTTGAGAGCATGACTTAGGGATAGCCAAATGAGGATTGAAAACACAAGGCACAGAAGCTCATGCAAACTAAAGCTTAGGGTTCACAAATGGGTGAAGTATTGGAAACAAGTATTTATTGAGCACCTACCATGTACTGGCAGTGCTCTAAGACCTTGACTGTATTGACTCTGAATCTTACCGCAACCTTATGGTGTGGCTCTCAAGCCTGCCAGACAGAAGGGTTGAAGGGCCCTGAATATTGTACTAATGAGCTGGGATTTACTTCTTGGGCCAGTGATCTCAAACTGCTTGTGTTGCCCTAGTGTTCCATAAAGGTGTCTTGGAAGTGCTCTGGGGCCTAAAGAAGGGAATCCAAGGGGCAAAGTCCCCCAACTTCTCAAGTCTAAAGTAAAATTGATTTGCTCTCACCTGTTTTATTTCCTAGGCTTCTTAGCAAGATTTTTTTTTTTGATAAAATATTACATTATTTTTTACGTTTGTACATCATTTGGAGACACGGAGTGTGATGATAAAGACAGAATTTATAAGCACAAGATTAATCTGGGTGTACGTATAGGCTGAAATAAAGAGGAAAGTCAGCTTAAAAGTTGTTTAAATAGTCCAGGCAGAGTTAATAGAACCAAGTGCTGGGGTAATGGCAGGGCTTATGGTGGAGTGGGGTTGGGGTATGCATGGATCTAGAGCTAAGGCACGGGTAGACTCCAGGTGGCTTGGAAACTGAGGGGGGAGAACAAAGACGGAGGGAGGCTCTGATGTAAGCAGAACAAGCAGGGCTCAAGGGATGAGAGGAAGAGCTCAGGTTTGGCTGTAATCAGGTTCTGTCTCATCATACTCAACATCTCTCTGTATAGAGGAGTCAACTTTCCCACTGGGAAGGACTCTGCAGTTATTTTACACCCAGCACGGCAATTCTAACGAAGTAAGACCTTGATAAATCTGTACTTATTTAATTTGACTATCCCATGACATCATGTCAAGTTCAAGTTTTAGACAAGGTGGAGACAGAAGGTGCCTTTGCTTTTGATTTGAAATAAATGGAGGGAATGAGACAAGCTTCCAGGCAGCTCTTGGGGCATGGATTTATAAGGCAGAGTGATGCTGCACAGAAAGCAATGGTCTTCACAACTAGAAGGACCCAGTTTCAAATCTTGCCTTGTCCAGTTTCAGATGTACCCCTTTGGGAGTTTCCTTAACTGTTCAGCATTTTTTTAAATGAGGAAAATAATATATGTCTTCTAAAAAATGTTGTGAGAGTACATTGTGATAATTTATGTAATGCTCAGAATACTGTTTGGGTATTCAGTAGGTGCTATGCAAATATTAGCACTCCCATTTTCCACCAGACCATGTTAAAGAATTATTCCCTCTCATACCCCTGGTGTCCAAGGTCATACAGATCAATCACCTTAAAGAGTGCTAGTGTATTTTGAAGACACTTAGGTAAATTAATGCTAGCATCCATGAAATTCTTTATTTTTTAATTAAGATTTTATTTATTTATTTGAGAGAGAGTGAGAGAGAGAGAGAGAGAGAGAGCACAAGCAGGGTGAGAGGCAGGAGGAGAAGCAGACTCCTGGCTGAGCAGGGAGCCCGATGCGGGGCTCAGTCCCAGGACTCCAGGACCACGACAGGAGCTGAAGGCAGACACTCAACCAACTGAGCCACCCAGGCGCCCCCATGATATTCTTTAAAGTGGATGCGAAGATGATAAATCCACTAGGCCAAGCCCTGAATGAGGGTTGCATTCAGCTCAGTACTGGGAAAAGGTAAAACCTTCAATTAGAGTGAGAGAACCACCCTCTGCCCCAAGGGCATGACATTTTATTATAGGTCCCATGTGAGAGGTCAGAAATCTCAGAGAACTGAGGTCATTCATAAAGTTATTTTTTTCATAAGCATTTAAGATTATTAGTATATTTCAGATATGATTTGATTCTTCATTTTTGTTTTTTGAAGGACAGTATACATACATATAGAACTTGATTTTGAAAACACACACACACACACACACAATTCCAGCTTTTTTATTTAAAAACAGTAACTGTGAAGCACTTGAAGGCAAGAAGTCAAATACTGAGGATTTAATACCAATGTCATTTGTAATTTGCATAGACTACAAAAGTAATCAATCTTGTATTGTTTTAAGTTCAATGAGTACACAGGAGTTGATGACTTTGCCCAGGATAATCCTTTTCAAATGTTATTTTCAATTTAAAAGTGCCTGCTGAATAATACTGGATTTCCCAAGTATGACAATGCTTTGCTGCCCACGGAGGGTGGGTCTTCTGTGGATGTGAAAGAGATGATTCAGAAGCCTGGAGCACCTGGGGTAAGTCCAGGTGTTGTACATGAATGGTGGAGGGGGCAGGCATCTCCTGAGAGGCCTGTATTTTAGGTTTCTCCAGGCACAGTCAAGGCCTGGCACTAACCCAGAAGGAGGGCAGGTGGGATGTGAACATGTTCCTCCTGTGGTTTGTTGAAGCTGGCTTGTATTGCCTTGCAAGATTTAATTGTTATACATTCAGAAATTTGGGGAGCTAGTTGCTGAACTGCTGGTAGCTTGAAACAGAACATGGTGGGAGTACTTATACCAGGGAAATAGGCAAACTCTACAGTAAATGGCCAGGTAAGAACCAAAACTGAGTTCTGCCTAAGCACATCCCCTCAGGACCAGTGATCATTTTGAGAAATGAAGGGTTTATTTTTAGTGAGATGTCTCAGAATGAGCAAAGGAATCCAGGACCATTTTCTGCACATGCCTCAACTTTCCATTTCTCTTGACTCTTGAAAACCGAGGAAACAAACAGCCCTTC
This sequence comes from Callorhinus ursinus, assembly GCF_003265705.2. Classification (NCBI taxonomy): domain Eukaryota; kingdom Metazoa; phylum Chordata; class Mammalia; order Carnivora; family Otariidae; genus Callorhinus; species Callorhinus ursinus. Next base: position 8,167,343 of record NW_027397099.1, read on the forward strand.
CTCCTTTTGCATCTTACTTCGAGGGGATGAAACCTGCCTCATCAGACTCTGCTTCCCTTTGAAGTACAGTGAGGTTCTGCATGGCCATTTGGATGAGTTATTTCTACATTTTGACAGATTTTCTCAGAATATGATCTACCTCTGAAGAGCAATAACATCCCAGATGGCATCTTCAATGAGGTATCTGAATGGCCGTTAATTCCAAATCAATATGATTACTCAGAGTGAGTTGTGTGTGTTTGCAGAGAGTGTCTGTGGGTGTTCCCAACAGCAAGCTTGCACGATTGAAAGAGCAGAGATTCTGAGATTCTTTGAGAAGGCAGCTGCAGGGTGGGAAAATGGTTAGCAGAATGGAAAGGGTAGAATGAGAGATGTGTTATCTTGTATTGCGTGGTACCCATTTAATCCCCAAAGGAATCATTATTTATTCATTCATTCACTTATTCCTTTTCTTTTGTCTAACAAATATTTTTGAACATTAATGGTACTGTGTCATGTGCTGAGGAGGGAGTAGTGAAAAAGACAGGTGGTCTCTGCCCCTAGGGGGTGGCCAAATGGGGAAGACAGTTATCCAACTAATTATTACACTCATAATTATTTAATTTCAACCGTAATAGTTGCTCCAGTGGAGAACTATGGAATGCAACAAGAACAGATAACAGATCCCACTTAGGCTTAGGGAGTCAGGTAGGACTTCCTGGAGGAAGTGATATTTAGCACTGATTTGGAGGAGGAGGAGTTGGCCAGATAAAGAGAGAAGGGTAAAGAGTTCCAGGAGGAGGAATATAGGTCAGAAAGGTTATAGGCATGTTCAGGGAGGGGAGAAAGTCAGTGTGGTTGGGGTGCAGTGAGAGAAGAGGAAATGTGTGATAGGAAGAAGCCAGAGCAATAGCCTGGGGGCAATCTTGCAAGGCCTGCTAGGTACCTTCTGGTGGGATGTTTATCCTAAGCTAGGAGTAACATGTTGAGAGATTTGTTTTTAAAAGACATCTTGAGCTACTGGGGAAAACCAGCAAGAAGTAGGAGAGGAAAGTGAGAAGATCCTGTATTCCTGAACTCACTCTCAACCATTCATTCAACAATTCCTAGACATTCGTTAACTTCTCTACAGCCTGCCCCCACTCTCCATTCTAAAACATCCTATAAGGAAGAGAGTGGTGCACAGAAGTACAGGCACTGACTGAACAATAGAGGTATATGGCATTTTAGAAACAGAACTTGTAATGGTTTACCGACTCCTGATTTCTTCTTTCTCTAAGCTTCATGACACATGGATGCAGATTTTTGGCACCTTCCACAGACCGCCACAACCCTGTTCATATACTGTGTTCGGGGGAATTAGTTATGCAATTAAAAAAGTTGTTTTTATTTATTTGAGACAGATAGAGGAAGCACAAGCAGAGGGACCAGCAGAGGGAGAGGGAGAAGCAGACTCCCCACTGAGCAGGGAGCCAGATGCGAGTTCAATCCCAGGACGCCGGGATCACGATCTGAACTGAAGGCAGATGCTTAACAGACCGAGCTACCCCGGTGCCCCTGCAATTTTTAATAAAGGGATCTAGGCTGCTTTCTTCCTCACATGCCCTGCTACTTAAAATATTTCAATTTTGGTTATTGGTGTAGAGAAGCAAAGGGTATCTCCTTATAGAGGGGACAAGTAAATTTTAGCAATCCACACGATGCATGTATTCATTCAACAGTCCTGCATTAGTGCTATCCTTGGGGATCTAAAAATGAAAAGGTTGTTCCCTTCTCTGGGGAGCTCACTGTCTAATGGCCCATTTGATATTGATATGAAATGACATAAATGCAATGATAAAGAGAAACATGGGGTCTGGGGGAGCAGAGAGGAAGAAACCAGTAACTAAGTGTTAAGAGTCCTTCTGGAAGAACGAATGCCTGTGTTGAAGCTTAATTCAAAAGTGGGAGTTAACCATGGAAAAAGCGTTGGTAGTTAGGGGGAGGGGACCGCAGCAGCTGCAAGCAAAGGTATAGAGGAATAGACCTCTGCTTTCCAGACCTCTATGAAGCACTAGATGAAATGCATTTAACTACGTGTCTTCATATTTGCTCTTTTCCTTTGAAAGTGTCAGGTTCAAAAGAGTGCAACATTTTCCTCCATGGATGTACCGTGAGGCAGTGTCCCATGACAGAAAAAGAGCAATATGTGGATCCCACAGAACTTGATTTGGTTCCCACTGCTCCCAGTAGCCATGCGACCTTGGACAAAGCACTTTATCCTTTTGGCTCCAGTTCTTTCATCCATGAGGTTGGGCAACAGTGTTTGTGAGTGTTCACTTACATGTGATTCTCTAGGTAAGGTACCAACAAGAAGACACCCAGAGATGTTGAAACGGACTGAGGTCTTTTGATGATCCACAATCCAGCTACTATTTCTGTTATTTTTTATGACTTATTTATTTACTTTAGAGAGAGAGAGTGTGTGTGTGCAAGTGGGGGAGGGGGAGAGAGAGTAAGAAACCCAAGCAGGCGCCACACTGAGTGCAGAGACCCAGGTGGCCCCGATCTCATGACCCCGAGATCACAACTTGAGCTGACACCAAGAGTCACACACTTAATGGACTGCACCACCCTGGCACATTTTTATATGTGTATTTTCCTTTCATGTTTCTGGCATGTAAACATAGCCTTAGAAGGGATTCAAGCATCAAAATCAACCTTGTGAAAATTGCTTCATCTGTACAATGAAGAGCTCTGTTTAGGCGCCCTTCTACTTTTGAAACCTTAAGATTGAATTCAAAGACAATCCTTATTATAAGTACTGAGTAATGTATAGAACTGTTGAATCACTATGGTGTACAACTGAAACTAATATAAAACCATATGTTAACTATACTGGAATTGAAATAAAAACTTAATGATAATAATAATAATAATAATAATAAAAATAATAAAAGATTATCCTCGTTAATGGAGCCACATGCTACTTCTTCCAGCAGTGGGCTGGATCCCTATGGTCAGGAGACTCGAGAGATGCATTTACTAAACTATTATTAACTTTTTATTGGGATCTTCAGTGTAACATGGGTAATTTCCACTTTTGCCATATACCATTTGGATTTCTATTTTCAATGAAATGAAACTTCCCCCCAAATTTTCTCTTTCTAAATATTGGATATTGACAGTAATTGCTTGCAGAAAGGTCACTCCTCTAACTGGTTTTACATAATTAATTTGGGAATATGTTTTATAAACTTGAATTCTGACACTTGTACCCAGAACACAATTTACTTCATTATATCCAGGAACTATCAATTTTAAGGTATATCATTATATGTACAACTAAAAAGGAAAAATTGCTTCCAATTAAACTATGACAGTAATTTCTTATCACTCTGAGTTTTTAAAAAACTCATTGAATTAGTTCCTTTAGACTTACTCAGACATAAGCTTTTGTCATATATAACTCTTGTGCATTTATTTGAAAAAAGTGAAATTAATTGATTAAGGTATTAATAAAACATCTTCACATTCAAAGTAAAAATATTCAGGTTCACTTTTCAGTTCAGAGCTATTGATATCTGGTCTTCCCCATACCAAGGCCACTGGCGATACAGCATTTCTTGAAAGAGTGTGGCATTATTGCAATGGGGATTTCCTAAGCTATTGATCCTCATTCTGCAACTTTTAATACATTTGAATAAGCAATGACTACTACATCAAGATTTCTCCCTGGCAAATCAGTAGCATTCTGACTTTAAAGTTAATATATGAAAAAAAAAGGTAAATCAAATGTGTCTGAGCATTATTGAAAAACAGTAAAACTATGGTGTAGAATGTACCTGAGACTCATCAACTGGTCTGGAGCTTATTTTGATCAGTAGGAATCTGTATAATTGTGCAAGGATATGCCAGGAGTCATATTTTCAACTCCAGGACTAATATTTCATGAAGTTAGAAAAGGTCCATCACAACTGTTTTATTGTTTCTGTTAAAATTCCATTCTGAACCCCAAACTCTACAGCATCACTTAATGCTGATCAAATTGCACCTTGGTGATATGCCGAGTGCCATGTGACTCTTCCAAGAAAATAGGAACATTCATTTTGCAATAACAGTCACTGCAAGAGTCCATATGATACAAAGGGAAACTTTTTTCCCTCTGATTTTATATTTTATCTCATCAATTTTCCCCTTCTATTTCACTTTGAAAATTGCTACACAAATCTCTGGTGGAACTATGTGTGTGAGAAAGGCTTTTTACTTACTTTCAGTTCCTACCATTTGTACTTCCCATTATGCACCTGACACACCAGGTAAGTGAAATGACCTGCAGAAGGGGGCCTCTGGGAACAGCCTGGGCGTCATGTGGCAGCCCCTGAAACTATAGCAACATTACCCTGTGTCTCCCTGGTAAGTTATCCATAGGTTTCTTACTAGCAAACTAACTATATTATAGCTTACTCATCTATTCTTCTATATATTCAGCAAAAATTTATGGACCAGTTTCCTGGGATACAGTGGCATAAAGGAAATATCTCTGTCTTCTACGAGTTCAGAGCCTAGCAATAGGATATAAAAGATAATGGAAGAAATTCAAGCAGGCTTTAAGTGCCAAGATCAAGTTAAATATGGGGTATTATGAGAGTGATGAAGGGGGCTGGGACACTCAGATAAGAACAAGGGAGTGGAGGAAGTAACATGAAATGAAAGAGTACATACTGGATTCAAAAACACAGTACAGAGTGGTCCCATGCACACATAGCCCAGTACAGAGTGGTCCCATGCACACATAGCCCTCCAAAGGTGGTGTCTTATAGAACCACAGTGCATTGTCAAAACTGGAAAATTGATATTGACACAATACAATAACCAGTCTACAGAACTGACTTAAAATTCACCAATTTCCACATGCATTCATTTTGTCTGTATAAAATCAGTGCATTTGCCTGAAAATTTTAGTGGAGCAAATTTGCAGAGCATGTGGGAAGAAGAAAAGTTCAGAATTCAAGCAAAAGTTGCCTTCTCTCTCCAATATGCTTGTTAGTTTCCTTCTGTGTCCAGGGAGCAGAAGTGACCTCACTCCAAAGAGTGGCAGAGTCTCCTATGAGACACACAAATCGAGAGCAATCAATCCCAGCCTCCATCTGGGTGATGTGCCAGTCAGGAGATGAATCAGCTGTTGAGCATTGCCAATGGTATTCAGCTATATTTATTTCATAATGTGTCACTGGCGTCAGCTGACATTGAGTTTTTATTTGAATTTTGATGAAAAAGTTAATGTGGTACAGTGAAAAGGTGCTTGGGCCTTGGGGTCAGACCCACCAGTATCTTAATCTTAACTGCCAGTTGCCAGCTCTGTAACCATGAATAAATCACTGTATGTGAGTGGCAGCCTCTTCATCTGTGAAATGGGCATGCAAATAACACCCCCTTGGAAAGAGGTAAGGTTTCTGGCACAATACCTGGCAATTAGTAAGTAGGTGCTCAGTGAATGGGGAATGTGATTCTATTTATCATTAACATTCTTCTATGAGTTTCACATTCTATATCTTCATGATATGACCCAATGTTTATTTTTTTTCTTTTAAATTATAGAGTGCCTGCGAGTTTGCAAAATGCTTACACATACATATTTCTTGTTTGTTCCTCTCAACAGTTTGGCAAGACTCCTAAGGATGACTTGCCTGAGGTTACACAGGTAATAAGAGGCAGAGTCAGATCTAAGCTCCAGTCTAATGATTTCAAATTCCTTGTTCTTCCTGCTGGACCCAGCCACCCCCAGGTGCCAAAGGGGTTGTCAAGATTCTTCTGAGGAAGAGAGATGAAATAGCTCTGGATAATTTAGGGGCGAAGGAGAAAAAGCTTTCAAGTTTATAACATAGCCACACCTAGAGTGTGAGTTTGTCCCTTCAGGGGAGCACCCAGGAGCACTTGACAGTGATACTGAGTTTTCTTTTGGTTTATGTATTTCCTGTGGCATAGAGAGGATATTTTTGTCCTTTCTCCTATTCTCTGCCAAGTCATCTGTTTGGTTGCCCATTAACTGAGGATATATGGTATGTTTCTCTTTTCTGCTCTAGCTAACCCAGAGTGTTAAGAGTGAAAAGGTACCTAGATAATACATCACTCTTTAGTTTCTGCTGAGGACCTGTTGTTTCTGGGGTAATTAGCAAACAGCTTGGCAAACATTATTGGGTAGAGGACAAATAGGAAACACACATAATTGTTTCTCCTAGTTAGAGACCAGAAGCTACATTTGTCCCTTTGGGAAGGGAATAAAACATCTCCGGTAAACATATTTTGTCAGGTAGCTGTTCTCCACCAGGGAAAATCTCCACAGCTCCTGGTACAGAAAAACCAAGAAACATAGCTAGTCCATTATCATTATTAGCCTCCACTCCATCCTGTCTTCACTCATAAAAGTGTGCTCTCTCTACCTCATGGAGTCTGTTGGAATTGGAGCTTCGCATGGAATGTGCTCTGGTGTAAGGGGATGGTGTGGGGTTTGGGCAAGGGAGGCAGGTGGACTGGAGTGGTATCCTAAATCCTTGATTGCCTGTGTGACCCTGGGTAAGCTTTCCTAATCGCTGATGCTCCTTCTAATCTCATTTACATAATGTGGGTTCCAATATATCCTTTAAAGTGTTAATGCGAGGATTCAGTAAGACAATGTATATTAAATGCTTATAACAATAGTCTGGCATATAGTAGGTGTTTGATAAATGTCAACCGCAACTCTTTCTTCTGACGTTTTTGTTCATTCCCTATAGGCAAGCAGTAAAAATTATCATGTCTTAAAGAGCTGACACAATCTTGCCTGATTACCTACTTAACCCATTTTTGTACCTCTCAGGGCCCTAGCCCTCTGGGCAATGAAGTTCAAACTCTCTCTGCCTGCTAAGAGCTGGGCTGCCATCTTGGCAGGGCACTTGGAGATTCTGCCTGGTCACTATGCCCTAAGCATTTGCCTCTACGCACCACTGGATGGATGGGAGCAATTCTCCAGCTAATTTGCCAGTTACATGGAAGAGTGCTTCCCAAATCACAAGGCTGTTGAGATTAAACTGGTAATTACCACATGCAGATTTCCCAAAGTGTTCACTTGTCTGCATCCAACACTGACTGAGTGTCTGGGATTTTGAGGGGCCTTTGAGCCAGATTTCAATTGTGGCAGAGGTGAATAAACATCAAGACTAGGGAGAAGTTATTAATGATGACGTACTCAGCCATGGGGTGTGGAGAGTGTCAGCCAGGGTGCAGACCTTGTAATGCAGGTATCTTCTTCTTGTGGCTGAAGCCCACTATCCTTCCATACCAAGCACAGACACCTTCCCGTAAAAGCCTTCCATGACCCCCGTTCCTCAACCCAACTTAGAGTAATTGCTCCAGATCTATACACTGATAACATCCACAGGGATCTCCATGCCCTGTGACAATTCTTGATGAGTGTATGGGTTGTCTGCCTCTACCAGATTATTCTGCTCTATGACACAGAACTACACAGCCACCACACTCCCACCTGTGCCGCCTCCTATGAGGAAAGCTGCCTGACTCCTTCAGAGGTCAAGTGGATCAGGAACCTTTACTTCCAACAGTCTTCTCCTTGGAACCAACACCTCCCAACACACACACACACATCCACACCGTGTTTCTTGGTTAGCATTAAAGTTGGCTACAAACAAGAGGGAAAAACAATAGCAATGGCTGAACCCAAGATACGGTCTTATTTCTCTCCCACGTGAAAGAAATGTGAAGACTGAGAAGTCCAAAATGTCATGATGGCTCCTTCCTTTGGGGCCACGGAGACCCAGGGTCCTATCTTTCTTCTCTCTCATGCCTTCAAAGTTACTTTATGATCCAAGATTGGTACTGATGCTACAGCTGGCAAGGACAAGGTTCAGGCTGGAAGAAGGAAGACAGGCAAGAAGAGCAAATTGGAGGCATCCCCCAGCTGATTGGACTCTCTTTAAGTATGAACTAGTCTACATCATTTCTGCATACACCTCTTGGGCCAGAATGTAAGCACATGACAGCACTTGGATAAAAGGGAGGATGAGAAACATGGCCCCCCTTTTTTTTCCCCAAGAAGGCAATGTGCCCCACCAAAAAACGGGTCCTGATATTAAGGAGCTGAAAGAGAATGTGCCTTGAGATGGACAACTAGCAGACACAGTATCCAGGATAAAAATTAAAGAGAAACAAAAAAATAATGCAAGTGAAGGGAGCTGCATTTCCCTCTTCTAAATGCCATTTCTTCTGTTGAAGCACAAATCAGATATCTCTCTCAGGGGGAGAGAAAAAGATGGGAAAAAATGATGCCTCTTTTTCAGTTTCATGGAAACAGCCCAAACAAATCAACCACTGAGAAAAAATTAAGATATTAATATGTATTAATTTCCTTCTTGCCTTAGGCACCAGCACACATTTCATCTTATTTAATTCTTGCAACATCCCCAAGAGGTAACTACTATTACTTTCATTTTGTATATGGAGACTCAAGTTCAGAGAGGTTAAGTGACTTGCTCAAGGTTGCAGGGCTAGTGAGGGATGAAGCTGAAATTTAAACTAAATCCCCTTACAAACAGCTCCTGCTCTCTGTTTAACAATAACTCTCAACACAAAAGTAGAAGAGGGAAGAAGAGGCATGACAACATCTCTGATTCAAAGAACAAAATGCCCTTGAATTTCGGTTTCAACATTTGGTGTAGAATATTAAATGTTCATAGTTCCTTTCATGTACAGACATTTGTCTCATAGACAACATTTTCTGCATACATGAATTGTGAAAATATTTTAAATCTTAACCAAGATACTCTATACTGATGGTTGGGGGGAGAGGAGGATTGCTGAATGCACAACTTCAAAGTCTGAATGTGAATGGCCTCCTGGCCACTGAACTCATGAGAATTTTGATTTACGCTAAAGCAATGCTAATGCTTATTGAGATTTGGGCCACACTAGGCTTCTAGGATGGGGGGACAAGTAAGGGAGACAGCATTGGAGCCACAGAAGGAATCTGTAAGTGTAATCCTTCAGGGACCAAAGGGGACTTAGAAGACACTGTGGTCAGCCTCCCACATATGGCAAAATATTCTCTAATGTATCTCATGAGTAATCACCCAGCCCTTGAAAGAAGACTAAGTAAGAGAGAGGGCTTGCTGTTTTCTAAGGTAAAACATTCATTGACAGATATCTCCTTTTATTTTTAATTTTTTTAAGGATTTGTTTATTTAGAGAGAGAGAGAGAGAGAGTGAGAGAGGCAGAGGGAGAGGGAGAGAATCTCAAGCAGACGTCCCGCTGAGCACAGAGCCCTATGCAGGGCTCCATCTCACAACCCTGAGATCATGACCTGAGCCAAAATCAAGAGTCAGATGCTTAACCGACTGAGCCACCAGGAGCCCCTGGACATTCCCTTTTAAAATAAAGCCAAAATTCAAACTCCTGAGTTTAACAGCAAATAAGTATTGAGGGTCTTCTGTGCACTGTGCTTTTATATAAATTATCTTCAGTAACCCTAACATTGTACCTATAAGCCTATGAGGGAGGTAGAGATCATCCCTTTCCTTTGTAACCAAGTTCACAGTCTGGGTGTGTAGGACTCTCCAGAAACCACACAGCTAGGATGATTAGCCATGTCATCTAGCTTCAAAGCAGATGTTCTTTCCTTGCACGGTCACTGCATTTTTGTCCTGGTTTTTGGCAATTGTCCTTAACCTTTGGTCCACACTTCACTGGTTCTGGCTGGATGGATGTTAATTGTACCACCATCTCTTCTACACAGGACAGAATCTACAGACCATTCATCATTTAATTGACTTCTCCAAGATACTGGTCAGTTTTTTCAATGGTTTTCCTAACCATAGGTCCCCAAAATGAGCCATACTCTGCTGGCTATGGTCAGGATGGGATGGGGTTTGTCCTCCTTGCATTTAAAGACACACGTGTACTTTCTGCTGAACTTGTTCTTCAGTTAACTTCTATCACAAATGCTATGGAGCAGCTGGGTCACTCAAGTTAACCCATCACAATGTGGACTCAATTGACAAATCCAAGTTTAAGGACCCACCCTCGTTGGCCTAGAGCTTAATCTCATGTAATTGATAGTGAACACTCAGGATTTCTATGTGCCTTCAGCAGGGCACATTCAATGAGCGAATGGAGGATCCACTTTCAGGATAGCTCACTCACATGGCTGGCAGGTTGGTGCTGTTAGCTGAGAGCACAGCTGGAACTGTGGGTCAGGGCCTGGGGCTCTGGCTTCTCTCAACGTGTGTCTCTACATGGGCTTTACCTTCATCACAGCATGGTGGCTGGGTTCCAAGGGCAACTAACCCAAAGGAACTGGGCAGAACCTGCATAGCCTTTCCTAACCAGGCTTGCACCACTTCCATCATACTCCATTGATTGACAGTTCACAAAGCTTGACCCAGATTCAAGGGCCAAGGACATAGACCCCCACCTATCAATAACAGGTGTGTCTAAGAATTTGTGGCCCATAGACCTACCTCAGAAGGCCGTCAGCTCTAATATGTACTTTTGTGTGATCTGGAGCAAGTCATCTTCCTCCTAACCCAACTTTTCCCTTTTTGGAGTGAGAAAAAGAGTAGAATCTGTGAAAAGATGTACTGCAATGCCTGCCACCATCCCTTCTGAGACTTACAAGCTGGTTTCCTCCTGTCTACTCAGTGTCTTGTTATTATTCATTGCATGGTATCTGAATAAGTCAGTTCATTTGAAAGGATCAGTTCATTCATCCCAGTTTCTCCCAAGTTTTTAAGAAAACTTTCAGACAGGTCAGAATGCTGGGGCATGCCATTTGAGGCCTCTTCTCAGATTGGCCAACCAAACCCTTCAGAGGCAGTTACTCGGTCTATGCTTGTTGGCCTCTTGGAGTTTGTATCATCTTCTTAACTGTTCTCTTCCAAATGTGCCATTCTTGGGGAAGTAGTGATGAATGAATGAACAGGCAACTAAACAAAGGGAATCTATATGGATAAGCAAATCTAATACTAGTTTTGTGACAATGGATTCAAATCATAATTTCAAGATGCAGGTTAAGAATTTATTTGATGGGTGGTCATATTAGGTGAGTTTAGCTAGGAAGATTTTCCAGAGAAAAAGCTTTGAAAATCCTGAACAAAAACAACAAAAAATCATTTTTTTAAACAAAAAGTCATGTTGGAATTTCTTTTCTCAGCAGTATAATTTGATCCCAAGTCAACTTCACATCAGGCCACCTAGTCTTTACTCCAGTGTAAATGATTACCACAGAGAGCTCTCTCGATAAAACATCTGCAAAAGATCCACTTTCCTTTGTGTCTTGATATCTTGACATTATATCATTTGATACTTGGAGTACTTGAAGTGGTTAGAAGTCTTCAAGGAATTATTTTATATATTTGAATAAAACTGTTAATTATTGCATTCTGTTGTGAAGGCATGAACCAGGGAAAAGATAAAAGCATCTTTCAAATTTAATGTCCCAATTAATTAATTTTTACTTATAAAATTGGAGCCTTTGCCAAGGCTCCTGGAAGCATTATAAAAGATTGATGTCATAAAGATAAGAATTTAACTGGGTCAAGCCCAGCCATCAGATTATTCTTAATTAGGAATGAATCTCTCTATAATTTCTATAAAATTGGCTGAATAACAGACGACACACTAAATTGCTAATGTAATTCAAGGGGTATACGATTTGAAAAGGGGCTTCTCCTTTTTGCTGATTTTATCAGTGGTGCTCTCTGCCCTGATTCATTCAGCAGGTTGTTGTTTATTTTCCAAGTTCAGAAAAATGTCATCTTTAATTATAGATGGTGCCCAGGGTATGTATTCCTCTCCGTGCCTACTTTCAGGATTGAATGTAAAGTATTGGCCTGGATAGGAAAACACATGCTCGTGTCAGAAGAGGCTTCATTTCAAAAAGGTCACATCTGAAACTTGTCCAGTGAAGTCAGCTCGGAACTTGTGGGCTGTGTGCTGTGGTTTTCAAGAATCAGAAAGGTCGGTCCCTCCAGGCAATTCCAGACACTGCTGAGGAATGTAGCTTTCACTGGGGAAAAGGGAGAGAGCATGTCTGAGAGATTTAATGTATATCATGTCACCACATCATGGGTGAATCCCATAAATGTAATGTTGAGAATACAGAATGTAGTATTCCACTTATATAGTTCAATAACAGGTAAAATTAGGCTATGATGATAAATGTAAAAATAGCTCTGGGTGGACATTAGTGGGAAGAGACATAAGGAAATGTTTTGGATTAATGGAAATAGTTTATGTCTTGATCTGAGTAGTGGTTAGGCACGTACACACACATAATTAAATGTATACATATGTAAAGTATTACAGTTGTGTATTTCTCTCTAAATGATTTACACATCAATACAATGACACACATATGCAAAGGTATGGTATGACAATAAAAATTATATATATCAAGCAACCCTAAATTAGTGGTTTGGAGGATGCCTGGGTGGCTCAGTTGGTTAAGTGTCCGACTCTTTTTTTTTTTTTAAGGTTTTATTTATTTATTTGGCAGAGAGAGAGAACAAGTAGGCAGAGAGGCAGGCAGAGGGAGAGGGAGAAGCAGGCTCCCCGCCGAGCAGGGAGCCCGATGCGGGGCTCGATCCCAGGACCCTGGGATTATGACCTGAGCCTAAGGCAGCCGCTTAACCGACTGAGCCACCCAGGTGCCCCAAGTGTCCGACTCTTGATATTGGCTCAGGTTGTGATCTCGCAGCCGTGGGATCAAGCCCCGTATTGGGCTCTGTGCTCAGCGTGGAGTCTGCTTCAGATTCTCTCTCCCTCCTGCTTGCATGCTCTCTTTCTCTCTCTCTCAAATAAATAAAATCTTTGAAAAATAAATAGTGGCTTGAATTCCCAATCTTAGAATAAGTATTATCTCTGCTAGGTCCTGTTTGTAAAAGTGTGTTCCCTAGACTTGCACATCAGAATCAGCTGCCCTCAGCTGTTAAAATACAGATTCCTGGACCTACCCTATTCCAACCTACACACACACAATCAGTGGAAATGGGAGGTGGAACAATCTGTCTTTTCAGTAAACTTCCCATATTATCCTCCCATCTCCAAAAAGAAATCCTTGCTGAAGTGTATTTTAAAGGAATGATCCATGAACCCCTAACTTTGTATTTCTTGCTAACACTGATGGGCTCATCAGAAGTATCAGTAGATTTCAAGGAGGCTCAGTTCAAAACCAGTATGTAAGGCTGGGATAAGGAGTTATGAACCCTTTTACTGAACATATGCCCTAAGTCTTTGTTTACACTATCTCTTAATTTTCACAACTGTGATATGAGACTTAGAGTATGATCATCTGGTATTCAAGAGGTGCTGAGGTTAAGCTGGATAAGTTAGCACTCCAAGGTCACACCCAGAAAGGGAGGAGTCACCAAGATGTGGCTGACTCCACAGTTCAGACTTTTAGCCATTTTGCTTCCCCAAACATGTGAAGCATATGGTGTTCCAGTGTTTCAAGTGGGAGGGTCCAGAGCAAGACAGATCTTGAGCTAAAGAGGACCCATTCTGAGCCTTGGAGGAAGGGTGTGTGAGATTCAGATGGTTAAGGAAGGGCTAAGATAGAAACCAGGTTGAGAAGAGGAAGCTGAGTGGCTCAATTCCATAGGAGCCAAGATTCAAGAAACTTTGGATATGTACTGGATTTTAGAGGGAAAGGAGGAATAATAAACGTGGACAGGAAGCCTGGGGTAGGCTGGGGAGCATCTTGACTGCCAAGTCATCAGGTTGCCCTTTTCCTTTGGGCTACAGGGAAATAATGAAGGTTCCTGAACAGGGGCCTTAACAGATGACACCAGGGACTAAGGGGGGTCAGCACTAAAAAAGAACTGATGAGCCACTGCCCGTAATACTCTTGCCTTTTCTCTCCACTAGGATCTTCTCTCATCCCTATTTTTTTAAATCTCTCTCCTACCTTTTCAGCATCAGGGCCAGACCCTTTTCCAACAATATGGTTAGTCTAATCTTTCGAGGGTGAAAGTTTGTAGTGCTTGACTAAATCCTGCTTTACAGAAAGCACATTCAGCTATTCAACTATGGATTGAATTGTTATATGTGTATCACATATAATTTGATTCCATACATTTCTTTTTATATCACTTACTTTTTTTGTCATGGACTCTTAAGTCTATCTCTTATTATGTTCAGATATGTAGGTAGGTGAGGTTAGCTCATTTTGCAATATATAGATGAGTTTACTCATCCATACATTCATTTTCCTATAAAGTGACAAATATTGGGAAGGGGCAATGGAAACCCAACTTTGATTTCTAGTTAGCTAGGGTACATTTAATTTTACCAAAACTTAGGTCAAATTTAGAATATCTTACACTGTTGAATTGCAGTGTTGTACCTAAAGAGTGTGACAGGCCACACAGAGCTAGGGTAGGAGAGAGCACATCTCAGAAAGAATTATCTTCCAAGCTAAAGGAGTGACCTATGCAAAATTTGTAATTGTAAAATCTGACCTTATGAATCACATAGCATCACAGCCACTGGCAACATCAGCGTTTGCTTATGCCTGCATCTGTCCAAATATCTTTTTTTAACTCTTTCTCAGTGAAATAAATTTCAGCTTTGCACCATTTTTCTGTTCTTAAGTGCAAATGAAATTTTTGCTCATTTGTAAACTGAGTATGGGTGGACTTCAGCATGTACACATCTCTACTTTGCCTTGTGTTCACAGCAGCTCATTTCTGGAAATCACCTTTATAAACAACCCAGGAAAATTATACAACAGATCATAACCCACATGTTTATTTCTCACGACCCCATTTCTCCAGGCTGAGGTAAGGGTAACTACAGCTCTGTCCCATCAGAAGAGTTTACTGAGCCCACGATTAGTCATAAGGTTTGTGGCGTGGCAGTGAATAAACATATCTTGAATAGTGTGCTGGGTAATTTACACGCATTTTCTTAGATAGTCACCCAGCAACCCAGCACTTGTGGAAGAAAATGAGGCTCAGACATTTGTGTGACTCGCACAAGGACATAAGGGTAGTCACTGGGGTAATGTGAGGCGTAGAACAGGAAAAGAGAATCTGGTACTGGTAGGAATTAAGAACCGTGAAGCAAAAATGAGTGAAAACTGAAAAGCAGCTAGAAGATCCAAACACATGCAAACACAGGAGCCAAGACAGTAGAGTGTGGCAAAACTGGAAAATTACCTGAGTCCATTATAGAAATCTGAATATGGAAAATAGCAATACCTTCAGTAATAAGTGTAACCACTGCCTCTAGGACATACCTGCCAGGTGCCAACCAATGAACTAAGTTTGGGGCATGACAAGGAACAAAACAGATTTACTTTCTGCCTTGGTGGAGTTTACAGCCTTGGGGGGGAAGAGTGCTGAAAAAGTGGCTGCCAGTTAGTAAATTTTAAACACTACATGGTGCCTTTAAGACAGCTCAAAAGGAAACAGAACCAGCAGCAACAAGGGTGCTTGCGAAAACTCCATGAGTGGGACCGGGGGCAGCTCCATTTCTTCTCCCTCTTTGGCCACAACCTGTCATGGATTTGTCCAGAACTCATATGATTCTACAGAAAAGTTTACTTCCAAGTGCGAATTAGATAGCATCTATCTCTCAGTGTGCACTGAATGTGACACTTGATCTCTGCTCCTTTGAAACTAGCTTTTGCTAAGTCTCTAGTTTTGGTTTGAAGACACTCAGCAGCTGAAGAGGGGCTAGGATGGAATTCCATGTCAGTTCTTCGGAATCTATGTCTGCCTGTGCCTTCCCTAGGACATCGGGCAGGAAGCAAATTTACATTTACCCATCTGTCTCCGTTCTAGATAGTTTACAAACAACAGCTTTCTCTCATCCAAGTGTCTACCTCACCAGTGTTGTATACAGTTGTATTTCTTTTAATAAATAGAGAAATAAATGAATAAATAAGCAAAACTGAGAAAATCACATTCATGGAAACATTTTTGCATCTTAGAAAAATAAGAGGTTTGGGTGAACTTGGCCCCAAAGGACTGAAAATAAGTAGTTGCTCCACTATAATTAAGCCCCTCCAGAAGAGCAGTTTGGCGTTTGACTCAGAAGAGTAATTTAGCTTTGGGAGTTTCCCAAAGTGGTTTATACCAATGTTGCAGGATTAGTCATTTTAGGAAGATCATTGTGTAATGCCTGTAAGTCTTGCTTTGATACTTGACATCGAAGACCCCAGAGGTTCTAAGTAGAAAAAAATATTTCTACCATTACATGTGGTCCTTTTACTTTGATCAGTTGTTGCATTTTATCAGTATGGAGTTTAGAAGCAAAAGGGACAACATGTGCAGAGGGATTGGTAGTAAGCAGATCTGTTAAGACAGATTCGGCTACAGTTCTTGGGGCAGGGAGGGTTAGCTCAAGCATCATAAAGGTGACTATGGACTTCGATTTCTGAGTAACTTGGGTTCAAATCCCTGCACGGAACTTCACTAGTTGTGTGATATTAGACAAGCAACTCATGTCTTCAAATCTCACATGACACAAATGCAGATAATAATAGAGATATTATGGCATTGCCTATGTGAAGAATTAGGGCTGGAACAAAAGAACACACACTAGAGAAGTAATTATACACACTGACTTTTTCAGAATTAGTTCTTTTATCAGTACTAATTGCTCACATCTCCCAGTCCATGCAACTCCCAACCTAGAACAATGGTTGGCTTAGAGCAAGCAGGAAGATCTTGGACAGGTAAGATCCTTTTCTGAAAAAAATCCTCTTCAGATGCTATTGACATTCTCCCAATAAGTACCGTTAAGTGAGCATGCAAGAAATATGTCAAAAATGAGCACTTGGTGATGAGTCAAGAGACATAAATTCCAAATCCCAGCACTGTCACTTGGGGCACAATTTAGGGTAAGTCACCTGACCATCTGGGTCTCAGTGTCATGGAAACAAAAATGGGAAGCAGAGTGTAGTCAACACAAACCTCAAAGTTCTCTCAGCTTTCATCGTCAGTAGTTAAAAGAATACAACCCTCAGCCATTTATGTCTTCAGGAGACTGATCCTCAGCATATATGTTCATCCAGCAAAATAATGAATAAATTCAATATAAATAAATAAATAAATAAATAAATAAAACGAATATCCCAGACTGATGCATAATGTGCTATTTTTCCACAAAGAATAAATCGGTATCTTGATGCATTGGCATAGCGGGATGTTTTCTGTTCCTTTTATGAAAGAATGGTTTTAAGGAGCATAAGTATATGGTTTTTGTCAAACATGTATGTCTGTATTTTCATTTAAATGTAAATGCAGCAGTGAGTCTTAGGAAACACACATACACACTCTGAAGCCTTTGCAGAGAAGCACCAGGAACAGTGAGCTTTCAAATTGAAATTCCTTCTTAAATTATTTTTTAAGTCTCTCAAGATCACCTTGATAATTAATTTCTTTTATATTTTAAACATCCTTTTTTCTTTTCCCTGCAAAGAGGGAGAAGGCACCAACATCAGTGGAAGAACGCCGATTGTCAAGACAACACAATGTGCTGCTAGCTGGGGAGACATTTGTGCAACTTACATGGAGATATAAATATATTAGTTTGGGGATTCCTACTTTCAGAGCAAATATTACATTGTCACAAATATCATACCCTCAAGTCAAGGTATGTATTAATGGCTTCATTATTAAAATTTGGTTACTGTTTCAGAACCGTAAATCCATCAGTTATGATAATTTTATAAAATGAAACCACAAATATTAAAAGTTTTCAGTTCAACGGAGCATCAACAATAAACAGATATGTTATAATTCTGGGAAAGTTAGGAAACAATATTTTTAAAGCTTAAGAAAATATTCCCTAATTCAAAACTTTCACTCTGTTTTCGAGCACTAGCCTGGACAATAAATTTCCCCTACTCCCCTTCCTAACAAAATGCATCATTTCTCACGTCGACAAAATAAAGCCCTTGTTTTCTTAGCCTAGTGTTCAAGAGCTTTACCCTCCTGCCCTAGATTAACTTTCAGATTGCTTTGTGGATGTTCCCTTTCCTGAGCCCTGTGTCTGTCAGTCCCTTGCACAGACTCACCCTCAAAGCCTGCCTCCCCTATGACATCACACTGTCTTCACTTAAAGCAGCCCTCACCTGCCATGCCCACCCTTTCAATTGCTATTCTCAAATAGCCAAATGAAATTTTGCTTGGTTTTTGAGCTCTTTACCCATTGTCTTGCACATAGTAGGTTCTTAATAGTATATCTATGATGAATGAGCATGTATAAAAATGTGTTAGAGGAGTCTCTGCAGGAGCCATAGATTTTATATCTCTAAGGTAGACAATAAAGGTTTTAAACACAAAAGAAGATTAAAGTCCATTAGGGAAATCTCACCAAAAGAAAATCTGGAGAACAGGCAGGCCTGCGTTATGCCAGGAAATTGTCTTTCTTTTTAATCAAATATACAGCCATTTATGCAGTTATTAAGCAGCTAGATTATGCAGAGGGAGTTGGCTGGTCCCTTCAGTTTGAAGGTCGTTGGCTATAACACTTGCATCCCAGATTGAACAGGATTGCACTGGATCCACAGAAGGTAACAAGAACCTATTGTCTTTCCTAAATTGCAGAGGAGTACGTCTTTCCCCTTTTTACCTCCATTCTCCTCTTAGTCTCGTTTGTCAAGATTACACAGAACCCCAGCAGTCCTACACACCACATATGCCCTGGCTTCATCATAAGTATTTCAAAGTACACTATTAAGTCAAAAAGAAAATCGAATCCTATTAACAGGATTAACTTCTGAACAAAAAGTCTCAAAATCCATTAGAAATAGAAGTGACGGTGTCGGCAATAAGGCTCCGAGAAATCATTTAATTAAAACTCCTTTATTTTTAAAAGCTGATTACTTATGTGTTCTAGTGGCTTCTAGCATTAAAACCTGGCAGAGTGGATATTCCACGGTGGGCCACAATCCCTCACGGCCTGTTTGCTGAAGACCATTTCTTACGGTCACATACCCGATACTTTGTCTATCTGGCCCTAGCAAGTTGATTTATCCTCCGAAGAAAACACATATAAGGACCAGGCACCCAAGAGGAGGAAATGAATACCATAAACCTGTCATGAAACATTTCAAGTGAAAATAAGATCTGGTAAAACTAGAGTTCTTTATAGTGGATGATGGAAACCGTGTAGCCCAGTTACAAAACCAAGCCATCCAGCTCTAAACTTGCTCAAAATAAAATGCGAAAGTCTTTCTGAAAAAGGGACCAGTTTTTTTTTTGTTTGTTTCCATAATTTCTACCCTTCCCACCAAATTTAAGGCAATTCACTTGTTCATTCATTTATTTTTCACATAACCTACATGGAATACATGGGAAGACCTGGAGGATACACCAACAAACAAGGCAAAGTCCCCATCCCCAGACAACAGAGGTGCTCTTTACAAATAAGTGGGTCCAATTTAATGGCCATTTGTCAGAAGAGCGACCTCTGGTTGGCCTCTGGTGGGTGTGGGATGGTTGTAGAGGTGAGGTTTTCTAATTAAAGAACTTACAACCTCACTATTGTAAAGAAACCAATGAGGTAAGAGGGGTCAATATTTTGACTTCTTGCAGGTGGGATTCCTAGAGTTCTCCTTTATGAAGTAAAAATTTTGTGAAAAATGTTGGTTATTTGGTTAATAAGTTCAGGTTCTAGAAGGAAAGCAGTCAAGTGGCTCCAAACTGATTTTGTTTTTGAGTTAGATTTCAATCAGGGATATTCTGGTCATCTTGAAGGTGCACTGAAGTACTGCCCACAGCCTCCTTAGCGTAGACTGAGCTGTTCAGTGGTGAGTGGATTCACATAGATGAGTCCAATCCAAAGCCTCTGGCTATTTCTGTCCTCCTGAACAAGCAGCGCCTTTGGGACTATGGACTTTGGACAGGAATGATTTCTTTTACTTTGATTTCTAGACCTGATCTGAAGAAGAAAAATGTTTCAAGTAGCCTAGAAACTCGTATATTTTTTAATAATTTTATATTGCAATTCTCAATAACCCATTTCTGAGTTCTCTTGGAATAAACATTAAAAAAAATTCTTCAAGCATCTATATTGCTCTTATTATTATACTGACATCTAACCTTCAACTGTGGATTGTTGTTTGTTTGGTGATACTATTTATACTGTAACAGTTTTCTACCTATGTGTATTTTTGCTGATACCCATGGATAATAAGGTCTCTTACTTAGAACAAGATTCTACAACTTTGATAGTAACATTTAAATATAATACAGAAAATAAATAAAGAAAATATCTATTTAACAATGAGTTGTGCTTTGGATGTATTTCAGGGAATTATTAATGTGTTGACTGTGGCAATGTGTTTCCAACTTGGGTTAAAATAGCCTATGAAAGGACTGTATCTGTAGATGTATAATTTCTCTTTTTCTCACACATGCCCACATACATTAACAAGTATTCATTAAGTTTCACCTTTATTACAGGAAAGTTATTTTCATAGAAGAGTTGACTCCTAATATCAGTTAGCAAATTCCAAGGAACTGATTGGTCTACATTTGTCAGCTTTTTCTCTCACTCTTCTTTCTTTTCTTCCCAGGAAGGATGACAATATGCAAAGGCTAGCTTTGAACTTGGTAGGAAAGGCTAATATTGACCCTGAACTGCAACTCAGCTTACCAGAGTTTTCTGTACTGAGATCTAGGGCTGGCACCCAACTGAAAATTAAGGCTCTTGCACTTTTGTCTCTCCTGTTCTCCATGTGTTCATCTTCCCTGGAGAGGGTAATGGAAAAGGAAGGGAGTGTAGGGATCAAGCCCAGAAATTCCTGGTCCACATGCCATCTTAACACCATCAGAGAGACTGAATCTTTACATTATTTCTCATACCTGCTTTCTTCTCTAAACCGATGTCTGCAAGTTCTCCTGGATGAGAAATAGCCCTTGATTTGGACACAAAGCTGGTAACACAACATATCTGGTGTCAAATTCCAGTTTTAGGTTTTCACTAGATACTGATCATAGTAGACCCTGTGTTCTCAGCAGGACATTCAGTGGACTCAGCTTTTGAAAGCAAGAG
The DNA here is from genome assembly GCF_003265705.2 of Callorhinus ursinus. Classification (NCBI taxonomy): domain Eukaryota; kingdom Metazoa; phylum Chordata; class Mammalia; order Carnivora; family Otariidae; genus Callorhinus; species Callorhinus ursinus. The sequence continues at coordinate 8,188,362 of NW_027397099.1, forward strand.
ATCAGAGAGCAGGAGGTGGGATGGCTCTGGGCCATAAGTAGGAATTAGCTTCATGTGGAAAAGTGATTCTGACCTCACAAAATGGTTTGGGTGCCAACCATGCTCTCTTTTGAGCATTTCCCTTGAATTTGATCTTGCTTATTGGGTTTTGTGATGAAAGGCTTTTATTGATTAGTACTGAGCACTTGAAAGTTAAGTGGCTCTGTAGAAAATAGGGAATTAGATGATCATTATTTTTTATCTTTTCTGAAAAGTGCAATTTCTAGTTAGACGTCTGACTAAATAAAACCCAGGGTGTCTTTATACCAGAAAGTAAATGAAGAAGTGAAAAGTGGAATCTCAAATGCAACATTTCAATGTGATTGGATTTAATTAAATACTTTATATGAACCTAGGGGGAGGAAGCTAGATTTCACTGGAAGTGGGGTGGGCATTTCCTTTTATGAACTGGTCTAGGGTACAACAGGCAACGCCTGTTGACCATCAAGGCTCCCTTCCCATACACTCTATCAAATCCCAGCAAGTACTTAGGCTAATACTTCGTGTCAGTCTCTTTCTGTCTCCAGGTACTCCCTACAGGTATTAGGGAACTTCCCTAAAGCAAGCCTAGGCCCACTTAGTCTCTAAGTCAAATCTTCAGAGAGGCCAATTGAGAACTGTAAGCAGGTAAAGTTGGTACCCCCCAGGCTGGGAGTCTTCAACTTGCCGTGCTTGGTTAGTCTTCTCAATCTTTTACTCCCAGCCACTGGCTAATGTCTCACCAATTGTCTTTGCTGCTGACCATGGCCATGACAATGTCATTTTTAGAGCTGAGAAAATTAACTACAGCAGACCCTTTATCTGGACTCCAAGATGGGTAGATGAGCTGACGCTGTGGGTAAAATGGTCTTTTTGTGTTCCCATGCACAAGAATAGGCAAGGTCTCTGCTTGCCTGGAGTCTACACTTCCGATGAAAAAAGAAAACCATGAACTAAAGAGATAAATATACTAGACAAATGCAGATTGTGACAAATTCTGTAACAAAAAAAAATCTATAAGGCCTTTTGATAGAATTTCAGGTGGGTTTGTAGGGGCAGGTGAGAAACATCATGGTTCCTCAAAGTTCTCTGTCACTCTTGTAGAGTAAATGAAACATCATGGTCTGGGAGATCTGGTCACATAGCCTGAAACAGCCCACTGAAATGACCAAAGTACTTGGAAGCCTTTTGTTTAAAAAAATGCAAATGTTGTTACTGTTCCTTGTTATATCCCTGTTAATTTCAACACAGAATTTATCTTACAAGTGGTCAAGGAAAGTTTACAACAGAGGGATAGGCGCCCTATTTTCTCTACTACTTTAGATCTATGGGCATATAACGAGGTCTAACCTGAGAACAAATTTGGGACTAGTATTGTGCCACCCTCTACAATGAGGGAATCTTTGGGGCATTAACAATAATAGAACCACATCCCAGGTTGTGCCACCTCCTTGGATATGGTGACTTGGATATTGCTGGACCTATCTTAGTTATCTTATTGCTTGGCTAGTCTGCTGTCCCCAGCTGCTGGCTCTTTTATTTAAACAAGTTCTCACTGTGTTACAACTGAACTCAGGTAATGATCCTTCCAGTCCTCGATTGTTACCTTTTAACCCTGTTTAACTTCATAGTTAAAAGACATGGACTTGTAGGAGATTCTGGGAATATGGCACTGTTTTTCTCCCATTCTAATTATTTTTTAAATTTTTAAATTTATTTCAGAGACAGAGAGAGAACATGAGCAGGGGGAGAGGCAGAGGGAGAGGGAGAGAGAGAAACTCAACCAGCTGAGTGCAGAGCCCAACACAGGGCTCAATCGCACAATGCTGAGATTGTGACCTGAGCCGAGATTAAGAGTCAGTTGCTTAACCCAATCACCCAGAACACCACCTTCTCCCATTCTAATTCTATTGGTCTAACTTGAGTCATAGAGTATCTGAACCCATGGGCAGCTGGGTATATGTGTGGTTTCTCTTGGTTCCCCTTCATTCCCAGGTAATCATTTTAGACTACCTCTCCCAAAGACTGGAAGTTACTTTTCTTGGGATCAAGTATAGCCCTAGAAATTTAAGGTTCAGAAAAGGTAAACGGATTAATATTTGTTTCTCATATGTGGTCAATAAAATAGTGTGATTTAAGATTTCTGATAAATCTCAAGGTATACAGAGGAGTCCAGCCATGGCTTACTGGTCAAGGTTGTGAATGAATGTTTGTTGGAGGAGACACAAGTGCTGGGCAAGATAACTGTGAGAATCCCTGCTCAGTTGTCCCTACATGGACCCTTGGGGTGGTGCGAGGGTTGAACTGGGAAGAGATTGGAAATATTGGGAATTAATGTTTAAAGCCTCCTTTCTGATATGGACATGAACAAGGGCAGAGCTTGATTCTCTGAGCATGATAACAACAAGACAGTCAACATAATATCTTGCATTTCAGTGAAAAAGAAAATAAAGTCATGGCATTTGGAGTCAACAATCTAGGTATCAATCTAAGCCCTTCCATGAAGTGGGCAAACTGCTCAGCCTCTGGTCCTCACTCTGTCTGCTAAGTGGACATAAATGGGTACAGAAACCCTTGTCCTATGAGATGACTGAGTGGTACAAGAGAACCTATGTAAAACACTCAGCACTGAGCAATCTACATATAGTATATTCTTCTGCATGGAAATATTTATTTTCTTGGGAGGAAGTGTCCTGGCCTCAAATGCCAAGAGTGAATGGGGAAGCTCAGTATACAATGAAATCTCCCTGGAGTATGTTTGAAAAGGTTCCAATGCAAACGGACACTAAGTGGCAAACAAAACGCCTTGTCAGCCTTACTCAGCCCGGAAGATGCTGGTAAGGAAGTCATTAATTACTTGCCAGTCAGCCATAAGGTGTTACGGAGCCTGCTAAGTTTAAATATGCTTATTATCTGACATCCAACATATGGCACATGGTTATGAGGTGGATGACACTAGTTTTAAAGGTCATCATAACCCAAATGAGCAGATCTGAAATGGAGAAATTAGTTAATGCTTTCATCTGCTGATTTAGTGTGAACACATCCAAGAGAGCCAAGGCACTCCAGATGGCAGGCAGCAAAAATAGCTAAGAAAGATGATGTGTGTTAACTGTTTCTTAATGACACCCAGTAGTTCACCGGGGGGGGGGGGGGAGTGGAGAGAGAAGGCGTCATGTCTAAGTGTTGGTTGAACTCATGGGCAAGACAGACATCTCTTTACCTAATTCTCAGGAGATTAAATCCCACCTATAACAATGATAATACTCTCCTTCCAGCCATATTATTAGTATCATTGCTGATTGTTTTTATTACTATTATTAATCATTGATTCAACTAATATTTAATAAATAATTTTATTCATGTGCCAGGCACCATTTTGTATTTTACTTATTTCTCTCAACAACTCATTGAGGTAGTTGTGGTTAAGAATGTTGGCTTGGACTACTGGGTGTTTACCCAAAGGAAACAAAAAAACTAATTTGAAAAGATATGTGCACCCCTATGTTTACTGTAGTGTTGTGTATAATAGCCAAGATATGGAAGCAACCCAAGTGTCCATCAATAGATGAATGGATAAAGAAGATGTGCTATGTAAATACAATGGAATATTACTTAGTCATAAAAAAGGATGAACTCTTGCCATTTGCAATAACATTGATGGACAATTCAATAGAGGGGAAACACCTGGCAATCCTTAGAACACTGACATAGTTCAAGAAGAAAAATTCAGGAGCCTAAGCAAGGTCAACCCGAAGTTATTTTCTCTTTTATCAAAAAAAGAGAAAAAAGCAAACAAAACAATTCACACTCTGAGTCAGATGCTGAAGCACAATGTTGGAAAAGTAATCTTAAATCTTTAAATCACAGTCATGACAAACAGCTCCTACCAAGTCCCTACTATGTGCCAGGTATTGGGTTAAACGTTTTACCAATATTTTTCATCCTCAGTGACTTGAGTGTGGCCACTTTGCACATGAGGGAATTGAAACACAGGAATGATGACTAACATAGCCAGAGGCACATGGTTAGAAAGCAGAGGAGACAGGCTTGAAATTCAAGCTGTCAGGAACCAGAGCCTCTGCACCCCACATTGTACCCTCCTGGCCCTGGAAGACTCCAGGCCTGAGCCTGGGTTGCTGGGTTACAGCAGGAGTTCTCAAACCTAAGCATGCATCTGAGTCACATGAAAGGCTTGTTACACAAAGTTTGCATGAGTTTCTGATACAACAGGTCTGGGGCAGGGGCCCGAGAACATGCATTTCTAACACTTTCCCATGTGATGCTAATGCTGCTTGTTTGGAGGCCTCACTTTGAGAGCCACTGGTGAATTAGATTTCAGAGCCTGAGTTAGAGTCACAGACAGCTGGTTTAGGTCCCAGATCTACCACTTCTGCAGGTGGGTGATGTGGAACAAATCACTTAAGCCCTGTGAACCTTGGTTTCGTCATCTGCTCAGCAGGGGTTCTAAGTCATTATAGTCTGATTGACTATATAAATCGTTATTATAAGGATGCAGTTAATGAAACCTATCTCCTAGAGCTGTTATGGAGATTAAATAAAATACCATGTATAAAGTAACTTACTTAGTAAGTAGCCTGGAACACAATAATAGCTCTCACATGGTGGTAAGTAAGTAAACTTGTCACAAAATTATTAATCCGTCCTCTGTACACAGCACAGAGAGAAAGAGATGAAGCCACATTTCCCTATCTGGGACAAGTAAATTTAAGGACCAAAAAATCTGAGAAGAAACATAGACATAAACACAATGCACACGTATACACCAGGGCATACACATGCATGCACACATACACACACACCCCAAATACCACAAATACAAAATAAATGGTGACTGTGTCTGCCCAGGAACTGGCAAAGTGCTAAGTGAGCCTTGAAGAATGGACACAAACTTTCAGCTGGAAAAATTATGAGACCTTCTTGGAGAGAGGACAATCTCAGCTGGCTCCTAAAGTACCTAGTCATGCAATTATATCTCTTATTTTTTTTTTAAGAAAAGGATTGAGTGCTGACTATATCTCAGACACCATGTTCGGCATTTTGTACTTAATTGCCATACCCACCCCCCCACACTCTGATGGAGTCTGGGCATTGCTATTCGCCTTTGACAGGTGAATAAACAAGTCTGGGATGATTAAGCAATTTGCCTGAAGTCATGTATGTGTGTGTGTGTGTGTGTGTGTGTGTGTGTGTGGTGCATGGATGTTGGGGGTGGAAGTGGGATGGGAAGGAAGTTTCCTTGTCCTTAAACCCTAGGGAGTGATCCTGTCATTCTGCCCCACGATTTCCTCTAGAGGAGTGTTGGCAGGCTGAGCTCCAAAACTTCAAATTCACAATCTCCTCACTTTAAAGCATGTCCCCTGAGGAAGGCAGAGAAGATGTAAATGCACATACCAAAATGTGCTTGGAACATCTGAAGCAAAGCTGGGAGAGTTCCAGGGCATCTTGATGAGAAGCTGTCTGGAGCCCCAGGAAAACTGTGCTCTTTGATGACTCCCACCCCAGCTCAGGCATGAATCTCCTTTGCAACCATCCGTGTGCTTCTCTGCTTCCTTCTTCAGAACATGTGAGCACTCTGGCAGCTTATCTAAGCAATAATGTGTAAGGAGGGTTGTTCTTCTCTCCACATCCACACAGAACACACTTGTCCCTCTAAAAGAGAAGGTCCAGGTGGATCTCTCTTTTTTGCAAACAATATGTGGTCCAAGAGCAGTGATAAAGTTCTTCACTGTGGACATGGCAACAGTTTATAGGGGTCCCCAACCTATTCACAAAAAGACATCCACTAGTCATTGAAGAGAGGCAGAGCATACGGTTTGTAGGCTATTCGATATGTTTAAGAACAGTTATGTTTTACTTACTTAGATGTCAGACTTCTAGTAACTTAATGAAATTTATTACTGAAATTAGAAATTAAGTGAGAAGGGCTTGAGATAGGCAGAAATAATGGCTTTCCCTTTAAACACCCCCTGCCTACCTCCCCACCACATACACACACACAGACTTTAGAACTCACTCAGCATCTATGGGCTGTAACTTTAAACATGATTCTAATAAATCTTCTTCTATGGTTTCCAACCTATAAAACAATTAGAAAGGTGCCATTTACTGCTTGGTACACTGAAGGTGATGAGAAAGATTACCTGCCAGTTTAAAGAAGAATCCAAATATAAAGAACTAGGAACCCCTGCCTTCCAAAACAATCACAGAAATGGCCAGCAATAAAGAAATAAGCAATGGCAGTCTGAGGCAGGGAAACTCTCTAATTGGTGTTAGTATTGGCAACAGAGAGAACTGGCAGGCTGAGGACTGAGCGGATGCAAGCCTGGCTGAGCCAGTAATTACCCTCGGGGCCTTAAGGCAACATCTCCAACTCAGGAAGTCAGATCCACGTCCTGTGAGGTTGTGGCTTGGCATGGAATTATCAGGAGAGAAGATGAGCCACTAAGGAACCGAAATGCAGACTGCCCATGTACAACAAAGGTGGGTTTCACAAAAGGCCACTTAATGTTTTCCCTGGCAGAATAATACAAATTAATCCACATCTCCCTGATCCTGAACACGGGAGAATATCCTTGCACTTGGATTAATACTATTTCTTTAAATCTAAAAATAGCACCTTGAGGCAGGGCCAGAACTTCCTTGGGGTTACTCAGCTCTCTGGATTCTTGGGGGCTTTTTGTACATCTGAGCACTTCAGAGCAGCTCCTTCCGTACAAATTTCTGTGTCCAGGATGTGGACGTCTATTCCCTGCTATGGGTAAGGGATCCAGGATATTTCATTTGTTTATTTTTGTTGCTATTTGCAACAGGGTTAGTTCTGAATGCTGGCAAAGGCAGGCTGCCCAGACCCTAGTTGGATCCAGTAGAAGAGTGAGGGGTGAGGGAAAACAATGGTCACTGCTCAGCACAAAGGAATGGAATTCTAACCCCAGAGTTTGGGACCAGAGCTCCTTAAAATCCTACATTCTGAATTCAGGTATTCCATGGTTCCATAGCTCAGACACCCCCATGTGAGAGGTGCCTCCAGTATCAATGCAAGGGAATGATGAGCTAGCTTCCCTTGAAAAACTGGTTCTTGTTTTCTACTGTCTCCCAACCCCCTCTTTCCTAGTGTATTACAGAAATTGAGCATCATATTAGCAATCATGTTTCCTGTTTTGGTTTTCCTACTGGGAAGCTTAAATGAAAATCCAGCCAATACTGAGTATCTTGTAAGGTCATGTGGAATGCTTATATAAAGGCTATTGATTTTGTCTGAGTATCATCTCTTCCTTATCCGGTAACAGACTCACTTACCCAACCCTGGAGATAGGCATTGGAATGAGACTGGTTTGGTCATAATAAAAATCCCTCTACCAAGAAGGATTTGTCCAAGGATGTCCATGTGATCTCAGCTGAGCCAATTAGAATCCTACTCCAAGATGTTTTCCCCCAGAAGTTGTAGAGAAAAGCACTTTGCTATGAGCCAACCCGCCTCACCCCCTTTACATAGTGGAAAAATCAGGTCCCAGTGCACAAAAAAACAGAGATTAGAAACCTAGAGAGAAGGTCCTGGCAGTCAGTGTTCAGCAGCTAATTCTGGTCAACCAGAAGGCCATTTGCATCATTCTTCACTAATGCAGTATTATATGTATAGCAATTAATTCCTCATTTTGTCCTCAGAAAATTCCAAGCTGGATTTCCTTTACTTGCAGCCAGAACAATAAGGCAGGTCCCTGTTCATGGATATTTCCCGTCTTTCTTATTTGCAAGTTTGTATTTTCCCGTTATCTTGGTTCCTTCAATTATTTGTCCTTTTCCTTTGTATTACATATAATTTTGTAAACTGATTCAAATTCTTTGTGAAGAGAAGCAAAGTATAAACATGTACATAGTATCAAATAACTTCAAACACTTTTTCCCTCTGCCACAACTGCTGATAATGGTAGCCTGTGACATTGAGAAAGGTTAACCTGGTTTTTGTATTTTCTGTTTTGAAAAGCAAAGATGTATGTGATACATTAAATAATGGTTTCCCCTTTAGAATCGTTAAAAGAAACAATTTCCAACGAGGTAGAGGCTAAGTCTTTGTTATCTGGGAAATTCACTTCTGTGGAAAAGTATACTCCCTTACTTGGCCAAACTTGTTGATATCACCAGATTAAAAAAAAATATTCAAAAAATGACAACTCGTAGGACAACCAAAAAAAAAAAAATGACTTGGTAGCTCTTTAGCATGGGTATCTTTTAGAAGCAGTTCTTGAGGCTACAGAGACTTCCTAAAGCATAATAATATTTCATTCCAGATTCTAATTTCCTAGAGACCATTGTGCATAATGATTTTGTATGTATGCCTCTGTGTACTTTACCTAGTCAAATAAATACCTCTGTGCAATGATGTCTTATTTGATAGAGCAAAGTAAATGATAATGGGACCAGTTTCTTCAATGATCAACAGCTTAAAATACAAAACCTGCTGGATTTTTTATTTTAAATTACATTCTCTTATAAAGAAGTCATCTCAAAGGTGTACTTATTCTGGGAGCAAATGCTGCAGCTGAGCCAACCCACTAATGGGCATACAGTGATTATATTGTCACACCCCCAAGGCACTGCTGAGCCTGGTGACAGCAGATATAAAGAGGAAAGAAGGGTTATAACTGGCTGTATTTGCCCAACAGATAATCTGGTTTTGGCATAAATTTCACTTTGGATTAAGTCTTCCCTCTGAAGAAAATCTAAAATGCTCCTCCTATTTAAACCATCGTGGTTGGAATGAAAGGGAGCCCTCACCCCCAACACCACCAACGGAGGGTTCAGGTTAGCAGGACAGAGAGCAACCTCTGAACTCTCAAACAAGCATAGCCCACAGTAGGTAAATATCTTGGGGGGATGTATAAACTGATGGAGATCCAACCCTACTGATGTAAACTGACCTCAGACTGAGGGACAGAGGATGGCATATAGTGATGTCACATACACACACACACACACACACACACACACACACACACACACACACGTGCAGACTACAGCTCTTTTCAGATGTGCCAGATCTTTCCCATCCAACACAAAGGTCAAGAGTTTCTACCAGCACTTCTGGGAGAAGGAATGAGAAGCCAAGATTAAAACAGCTTGTCTGCTGGATCCAATAACTCTTCATTTAATTATACCTACTTTGTTCCAAATGAGAGTTAAAGATGCTTTGTCTCTACATACATATATTCTACAAAGTTCTCAGTACAGAATATAGGATCAGTCATGCTTAACAACATAAGCCATTCAGGGGTGCCTGGGTGGCTCAGTCAGCTAAGCATCTGACTCTTGATTTCAGCTCAGGTTATGATCTCAGGGTTGTGAGACTGAGTCCTGCATTTGGGCTCCTGGAGCCCGCTTAAGAATCTCTCTCTCTCTCTCCCTCTGGCCACCCCCCCCCATGCACAGCCTCTCTCTTTCTCAAAAACAAACAAACAAAAAAACTATACAAGCCATCCAAAACAGTGTGGTGAGGAATATGACTTCTGCATTTGGACCTTCCAGTTCTGTCCTTTGCCCTCTGTGCAACCTTGACAAGTGTCTTCACCTTCAAAAGGTTTTAAGTTCTTCATGTTTAAAATAGAGATATTAATGCTACTCATTAGAGTTGTGAGGGTTTATGAGATTATATGTATGTACGGGGCTTGGTTCAATTCCTAGAGCATTTAAATGTTCAATAAATGCTAGCTATGATTATTTTATTATCATTATAATCATTATTAGTATTATTACCAGGATTATCATGTTCATAAATCCCTTAAAGGACTCCATCATTTTTCTAGATGTTGAATTAGAAAGGATGGAAAGAGTGAAGGTGGTAGAGAAGGAAGGAAGGACACAAGGAAAGTCAGAAGGATAATAGGAAGGAAAGAAGTTGGGAAAGAGAAGGAGGGTGGAAGGAAACAAGAGAAAGGAACCAGTGAATTAATTATCTTATTAGGATTGGGACTCAATCCTGTCAATTTTTTTTTTAATCCTGTCAATTTTTAACAATTAAGATTTGGATGACAAGAAGAAGACAAAGCATACAAGCTATCTCTTTTGTAGTCTTCTAGTTTGGGCTATTTCTATTTGGGGATTTTAAGCTTCAGAACATCTCTCATGGTTTCCCTCTGAGAAGGCATGCTGGTGGCACAGGTCGATGCTGATAGTAAGAGTAGAGAGAACCATACCGATTCTGGGGCTGATTCTCACGGTACTTTAACCACTAGTTATAATAGACAGAACACCGAATTCAGGGATAGCCAGGATAATTATGTGAACTTGTTAAATGGATGGGAAGGTAATGGAGAAGAGATATCTAGAAAGTGATGATCACCAAGGTTAGGAGGGCAGCCAGGTAGGGAGTCATGAAGCAACCAGAATCCCTGGGGTCAGGGATTCCAGCTCCAGCCAGAACGTAGACAAGTCACCCTATAGGAAACTCTTCTATGAGGCAGAGGTTAGAGAGAAACCCGTCTTGAGTATGGAGTGACATTCCATATGAATTAGGCCATGTTTCACCTCTGCTTGCAACCCTTCAAAAACTTTCTACTGCATGTAATATGAAATCCTAACTCCTTGCTAGAGTTGGCAAGTGCCTAAGTGATCTGAATCCTGCCTTCTTCCCAGCCTCATCTTCTCCCACCTGCTCCAGTTCCTCAAACATGCGAAGCTCTCTCTCATCTTGGGGCCTTTGCACTTCCTTTTTCTTCTCACTGGGAGGTACCTCTGCCCATCCCCATGTGACTAGCTTTGCCTCATATCTCAGATCTGAACTCCAATGTCATCACTCTACAGATACCCCCCACTATAGAGTAACCTTCTATCACCATATTTATTCCCTTCAGAGCACATGTTACAACCAAAAATCACTTTGTTCACATTTTTCTTTACTTATTGTGATGTGTCTCTCTCCCATGGTCACCAGGAGCATGTCTGTCTTGCTGCATTCTACACTGTTACATGCCCAGCACCAAGCCCAAGGTCTGGCAGCAGGCAGGTGCTCCATTAGTTGGATAAAGACTCTAAGGGCATCCCAGACCTCACCAGCCACTCACCCTACAAGGTCAATGCTGTAGCCTGGTCAGGAGCACCAATGCTGTAGCCTGACTGGGGCTAACCAGAACCAGCCAGGTTAAGAGATGACTCTATTGGAGTCACAGTAAGCTTCTCCCCAGTTTGGCTACACGTTGCAACTTAAGAATGGATAGTTGGTAGAAAAAAGAAACAGTGTACATTTGTGTTGCTCAAGAACAAAAGCATGAGTCATGGCGGTATTGGTGAAAGGTGTGGCATGCAGCCTGCGGGAGGAAGAATTCAGCTTCTTTTCTACCTCTAGCAAAGAACAGAGGAATTCCTTTTCCCACATCACCACTGAGGGCCATTCTGTAGAATTCAACGAGTAGAATAAGGCCACTGGCCCCTAACTTACAGATGATGCCCAGAAGAGGATTCAGACATTTTTCTTCCATGTAGACTGCATCATTTGGGATGGTCTTTAAAATATTTTTAGAAATACATTGATGCTGTGTGATATTGTCACACTGAATTCCTTTTGATACCACATAATACTCACGAAAGACTTTTAAGGCTCAATTTTGGTGTTTGAAATGCCAGTTTGCAAACCAGCTTCGATTCTGTTCTGATTAAAAAAAAAAAAAACTTATATGCGAATTCAGTATTTGAGAAATATGGCTCCCAGTCACTCAGAGGAACTGTTCAGATGGAGAACATGTGGGGTGAATAATACATGCTGTGGACAAGGCAAAATATGTGAAAAACTTATATCTATACTTTTGTTTTTGCTATTCAGTTTACACAAATCACTGCCTAAGCATTAATATTTATACTCTGGAGCATTTTTTTCTACCATGCCTATCAAACTGTCACATAATCAGGGTAGTCAGTATATCATATAGCACAGGGGAGAGAAACTTGCCAGCTTCAGTTCCTGTAAATATTTTTCTTTTGTGCTGGATTAAGATTATCCTCATGGTAGGGGTTCTTGTGGAAGTAAAGTTTGCCAACATATTTTATGATTTAAGAAAATATGGACACTTCAAGTTTGCAGAAAGTTGGCGTTTATTCCTGCATCGCAGAGATCTTTCTGACTTAGCCCCTGAAGTTTTTGAAGTTTATCCATCCTGAATTTATTTTTAAGCTAAAGAGAGGACCACTTTCTATAGACAGATATTTTTCTTGACAGAAAACACAAATACCAAATTCATTCCTGAGATATGGCTTGTTGAAAAGTGCCCCTCCTGCTTCTTAAACTTCCTAAGGAGATACCTGTTCTTGAGCTGCCCCTGTTCAGAGAATTTTAGGACCACTTAACATCTACAAACATGGGGACACCTCTTCTGGCCTGGTGTGCAGAAGCCCACATGTTCTGACCTCAACCTTCCTTTACCAGGACGTTCATTTCTAAGTATTTCCTTTCTGTGGGGGAAGGGCTAGCGTAGCAGCAAAAGCACAAGCTCTGAAGCCACACAGACCTGGCTTTGCAGCTTAGTTTTGCTACTTAGTATGTGACTTTGCCTATTTCAAATTTAACCACAAAATTTGGATCATAATGGGCAGTCCATACAGCAAAGTGGTTAAGAGCTCTAGCTCCAAAAAAAGACTGCATTTAAAAACTGGCTCTTACACTTTCTTGTTATATGTGACTTAGCATAAGTAATTAAATTTTTCTAAGCTTCAGTTTCCTTCTCTGTAAGATGGGGATGAATACTAGTACCATTTCACCATTTGTTGTGGGGAGTATATGTATATCAGCTGCAGCTATTGCTGCACAACAAACTAAGAAAACTCAATGGGTTCCTCCTACACTGCTGGTGGGAATGCAGGCTGGTGCAGCCACTCTGGAAAACAGTATGGAGGCTCCTCAAAGAGATGAAAATAGAGCTACCCTATGACCCAGCAATTGCACTACTGGGTATCTACCCCAAAGATACAAATGTAGGGATCCGAAGGGGTACGTGCACCCCAATGTTTATAGCAGCAATGTCCACAATAGCCAAACTGTGGAAAGAGCCAAGATGTCCATCGACAGATGAATGGATAAAGAAGATGTGGTATATATACACAATGGAATATTAGGCAGCCATCAAAAGGAATGAAATCTTGCCATTTGCAATGATGTGGATGGAACTGGAGAGTATTATGCTGAGTGAAATAAGTCAGTCAAAGAAAGACATATATCATATGACCTCACTGATATGAGGAATTCTTAATCTCAGGAAACAAACTGAGGGTTGCTGGAGTGGTGGGAGGTGGGAGGGATGGGGTGGCTGGGTGATAGACACTGGGGAGGGTATGTGCTATGGTGAGCGCTGTGAACTGTGTAAGACTGATGAGTCACAAACCTGTACCCCTGAAATAAATAATACATTGTATGTTAAAAAAAAAAAAAAAAGAAGATAGCAGGAAGGGGAAAATGAAGGGGGGGAAATTGGAGGGGGAGACGAACCATGAGAGACTATGGACTCTGAGAAACAAACTGAGGGTTTTAGAGGGGAGAGGGGTGGGGGGATGGGTTAGCACAGTGATGGGTAATTAAGGAGGGCATGTATTGAATGGAGCACTGGGTGTTATGTGCAAACAATGAATCATGGAACACAACATCAAAAACTAATGATGTAATGTATGGCGACTAACATAACATAATAAAATAAAATTTTAAAAAATCAATGTTTTTTTTTCAATTCAATGTTTTAACATAAAAAAATATTACTGCTCATGAGTCTATGGATTAGCTGGACAGTTCTGTCTTAGCTGGGCTCACTTATGCATGCATGGTTAGCTACAAGATGGGTAGGAAGCTTCACTGATTTTGGCTGTGTTCTCTGAAATGTTTGGGAGTTAGCTCAATATTAGTCTCGAATGGTCTTGGCTGGAACAACTAGATTCTCTTCTGTATGGTGTCTTATTCTCTAGCAGGCTATTCTGGACTTGTTCTTGTGTTTTTGGCAGAGTTGAGAAAGAGAGAAACAGAGACAAAGATACACACATGCACACACACACACATGCAAACACACACACAAAAAGAATGAGAGAGAAGGAGAGGTTCTAAGCCTATTGAGGCTAGGCTCAGATCCAGTATAACATCATTTCTGCCATAAAGCAAGCTCAAAGCAAGAAAGAAGGGAGTTTCAAAGTTATGGAAAGGGACAGGGACATGGGTACAGGGAGGCCAATAATTGAGGCCAACAGTACAATCTAGCACTAAGTGCAAAGCACTGACAATAAAATTGGTCCATATAGTAACTGCTTAATTAAAGTTAGCTATCATGACAGACTGGATATTGCCCAACAGTTTCGCTAGATAAAAACAGAGAGACAACCATGAATACGTTGACATCGTCTACCATGGAACAGGTTCCCACTAAAAATGGCAGTGATAGCCCCTGTGTTCTGACCACCAATACTATATCTTCTGTTTTCTTTTTGGATGTCTTTGCTATGGGTGCCCTTAGGATGCCCTTTCTGCAACTTCAAGGTGTTTTTCCTGATTGTTCCCACTCCCCAGTGAGATCACCCTCCCAATGACCCTATAGAGCCATTTACCTTCACGTTGTGTCACTGGGTACCTTCCTCCTTAGATTTTGGCTTTTTGTTGTTGTTGTTGATGCATCATCTCCTTGATGGTTCCTAATGGCTCCTTGAGAGCAGGGGCTGTGTTTAGGAATCATGTTCTAGGGGTGCCTGGCTGGCTCAGCCAGTAGAGCATGGGATTCTTGGTCTCGGGGCTGTGAGTTCGAGTCCCACATTGGGTGTAGAGATTACTTAAAAATAAAATCTTAAAAAAAAAAAGGAATCATGTTCCATTTTTTCCACACCTAAATACTCAACAAATATGGGTATTTGGGAGTTGGGGTGGAGAAGAGAGAGTGAGAGAGAAAACTAAATTGTATTTTACTTCCTAGTTTAAGGAATATTGGTTCATCTATAAGTATATTAAATATTTTTTGCACTAATAACTCCATGGCTTACTTGCAGATATAGAAAGACTTATAATAATTAAGTTCTGTACCTTATTTTCTCTACCTTTGGTCTATGGTTTATGTTTAAAATTTTACCATTAGAACTTTCTTCCTTATGCTTCAGGCATTATTACTGCTTAAAATGGCTCATGTATAAACTACTTTTATGATAATTGATGCAGTGTTTCAGATGAGGTGTTTACATATACTAATTTATGCCTAATAACTCTTTTATGCAGATGTCAGCTCTTCCCTTAATCCTGCTCATTCTCACAGTCTTAACTGTGAGTCCGCTGATACCTATAGGACTTGGCATCTGTTTACATTTCCCAGAAGTCATTACTTTATGTCCAAAGCCTTAGAGACTAATGTATTTTACTTAGCATCCCTTAGAAGGGAGGCATGTGACATTGCTTCACACCCCTCACAGGGCAGCTTTTAAAAATTCCCTTTCATTGGGTCCTTTCTCTGTTCAGGCAGCCAACTCTGCTACTCTGAGCTTCTTTTCTCCGAGGTGGTAGCCTTGCCCAAACTTTACTGTGTTTTCTTTGCCTTTCACTTCTCTGCTTTTCTCCAGAGTGGAAATTAAACTAACACCAACCCTGAAGGTAGGAGTTAGGACTAGTTACAGGTGACATATTACTTTCTTGTCATCCTACACGCCAGATTTTGAGGCTTTGCAAAACCATTCATTTCCAGACTGTCAGAGAACCTTATATTATGCATTCTGGCTTTTTGGGTATCATGCTGGTGTTAATTCAGAGGTTTATTTTTTAATATCTATGTTAGATTTACTGTAGTCTGCCAATGTCTCCAGAGGAAAGGCAGCAGATAAATACAAAGCATCATTATTAACTATCATTACATTGATGTGTAAAACATAACTATCATTCCCAACAGTTTGGTCTGCTGGAATTAGATGACATTTAAATATTTCTGTCCACCTCTCAGTACCTGTGATATTTTGCATGTGCTTTTGAAGTTTTCAGCATTTAGAACCCTAGTGAGGCAGGCAAACTATTCTGTGGATGCAGAGCATGGTGGGGTGGAAACTGCATGGGCTTGTCTAGATGAAGTTTTAAATTCCACTATTCAAGCACTGGATGGAGAGGGCCTGTCTAAATAGCAGTCTCTGCCGACAAAGTGGGTTGTTTCGGTTGACCTTGTTCTCACAATGACTACCAGCATGAAATAGCTGCTGGAAGAAAATAATTATGAACTTAGTTTGAGTAATAAAATCAATGAAGAAGAGAAGAAATAGGTGAACCATCTTCTATAAAAAGACTGCAGCTGAGGTTATATGCTGCATTGGGGTATTGCATTTGAATGGGGCATTGAGAGAACACAGCATTCCCTGAGGAGAGGTGACGGCATTAGGATATTTGGGCTGCAGAAGAAATCTGAGCAGGATGATGAAGGCAGAGAAAATGGCTGCATTCCATCATGTGAAGGATAGGCTGGTGAAAAAGATGACAGACTTGTTCTTTTCTTTCAAAAGGCAGAACAGAACCTGTGTGAAAGTTGTTCCAGGGAAGTGAATTCTGGCTGCTAAAAAAGAAATTCCTAGAGATAAGAACAATTCAACAACGAGTACAGTTTTCTTAAAAATCCTGAGATCACTCTTTTTACTGAATGTTGAGCAGGGATGGTACTAGCCATCATCCCAGAGGTGGGCTGGGGTAATTAATGGAATTAATGAACTGGGGTAAGGGTGACCAAGGTGATTCAGTCAGCTCAAAGATTCCATGGTCCCAGCTGGGAAAGATATGGAAAGAGTAGAGTCCAGACCTGGGGCTTAAGGGATGATTTGGGATTTACAGGGAAGAGGACATGAGAGGTGGGAGAAGGAGGAAAAAGAACAGGTTATCAGTATGAATGGGCTTTCCTATGACCATAAGGAGAGGGATGAAACCAGCTTGTGTGGAGTGCAAAGTTTATGGAGGGGAATGTGGAGGGTAAGTCTTGTTGTATAACATGGGCCTACAGCATCAAGGGCATCCTTAGAATTTATTCTTGATTCTACAGGTAATAGGGAGCCCTTGACAACTTGCAGATTAGTAGATTGGGAGAGGTTGGAGAAAATGAATATTTGGTATAGAATTTAACTTAGAATGATCTAAGTTGCAGGATGAACTAAAATGTGAAGTGTGACAGAAAAGATGAAAACACATTAAATTAAGCGAAATGAACTACCTCTGAGATTCATCATATCTCCATCCCACCAAAAGAAGTGGTCAGGACTGCTCATAATATAATTACATTAGCCCGTTTTCTCATGTCTAGATCTCACTCTCACACCATGAGCTGAGGTTAGCAGTCCCTATTCTACTTATTACTCTATCTAGTCATTAATAGGTGCTTAATTTATGATTATTGAATAAATATTCCAGTTGCCATATGAAATGAGGAGAAGCTACACATCTGGCAAAGTCTAGAACAAATTTTCATTGGGAATATTTCATGGAGAAATAATCTTAGAATTATGGAAATATACCATTTGAAGAGGCTTGTGTTGGTGGTTCCAATGTAGTGATAGGACCTGCCCTCTATCCTTAACACACATTTATCTGTGCCTAAACAATCTGAACCCTCCTCTTGCCAGAAAGGATGTGAGGCACTTTGTTTTTGTTTTACAACAAAAGATATGCCTAAAATGGAACAGAAATAGAATAATAGATGATGATGCCAAAAATAGCCCCCTCCCCACTTTAAAGATAAGCTCTCCCCAGGTGTAGAGCAAAGGTAGACTGTGGTCACAGTTGTTTGTTTAGGTCAAGTCATAAATTTCCCCTTGCAGGAAATCATAGCCAGAAAAGTAGAACTGTAGTCAAATGGGCACTGGAAAATTTGTGTGGCAGGTGTATGGCTAACAAGCCAAATTTTCAAGGCAGGTGAGGTGGTTGGTGTTGAAATATCTTGTTTTACTCATGAGAATAGACATAAATGCTGTACGTGAATCTGGTGCTTGCCTGCCCTGCTCTCTTTGGGCACCTTCAAGGTCAGGGAATCTCTGGTAGACTAAGCTTTCTGTCCATTTGCCTGGCTGCATACACCAGTGGTCTCCTGTAGCCCAGAGAAGCACCTCTGGAATTTAGTTGTCCTTGTCAGACACCCCTTTAGAATGTCAGATCATATATTGAGCTTCCTTCATATTCAACATATTTTCAAAATTACATCTATACGAACTATAGTAAAATCTTTCAGATAATCCTAGGTAGGGGGAATATACATTGTAGAAAGAGCATGGATTTGAAGCCAGACACTCCTGAGTGTGGCTTGTAATTCACCATGGTATGACCACAGAAACTTTTAATCTCTGTGACCCTCAATCACCTCATCTGATAAATAGGAATAATTTTAATACTTTAAAGCATATAAGAGCTCTAGGATAGAAGCTGATTTTTAGCAGGGTCCAATAATTACTGACCTTTTATAATTGAACATATGTACACAGCTTGTGTGTGTGTGTGGGTGTGGGTGTGGGTGTGTGCATATACTTGTGTGTATTTAAATAGCATACCCAGGGCGCCTGGGTGGCTCAGTTGGTTAAGCGACTGCCTCTGGCTCAAGTCATGATCCTGGAGTCCCAGGATCGAGTCCCACATCGGGCTCTCTGCTTGGCAGGGAGTCTGCTTCTCCTTCTGATCCTCTTCCCTCTCGTGCTCTCTATCTCTCATTCTCTCTCTCAAATAACTAAATAAAATCTTAAATAAATAAATAAATAAATAAATAAATAGCATACCAATTTTTTACTCATTTCACAAACAACGCCCTGCTGACTTGGGTGACTTTCAAAGGTCATGCAAGTAGCCAGAAGCAAAATGAGAACAAAGAGCTCAGGTTCATGATTTGGAAGCCTGTACTTTCCCACCCTACTACCCTCCTCCAGGAGCTGAATGGCAGCCAAGGCCACGAGAATCTGGACATTGGTTCTTCAGGTTTTCTTCAATGAGAGAATTACATTCACAGAATTTCTTGAAGAGTCTAAAGTGAGTAACAGTAAACCTCATCCTCAACAAGGGGAAATCTAACAAAGAGTCAAACGTCCAGAACTATATGTTTTATGGTGTTCTGGAGAGAATGGATCTATTTCATCACTTATGAAGTGAATTATTTTAGAGCCACAAAGGCATCAACAAGCCAGCAGGCCTTGAATGAGCAGATGTTTGGTTAATATGGACATTTTACAGCTTATGGGATCAGAGTGTAGTAGGAAGAGTCAGGTCAACCTGCTATAGAATCTAAATGAGTTGAATAAACTTGGCAAAATTACTTGATTCACCTGAGTCTCGGTTTCCTCATCAGCAAAATGGGCATATAAAATCTAATTTAAAATTTGGATGCAATATGAAGCAATGGGCAACACATATGAAGTAACCAATTACTAGCACATAAAAATAAAGACATTTTATTATATTACTGCCTTTGAATGATCTTGCTATGAGTTTTATTGTTGACAATTTTCTGCATAAACTTTGAAAGGAAAGCACCAATGACAAACCCAAACCCCTCAATATCTTTGGCATTTCTGGTTCCTATGCCCAGCCAGGGCTGTGTTTGGTAATGTGGGTAAAAGTTCTTTCATTTTGTTCTTCACTTTTCAAGTTAAGAGCACAAGGGACAAACGCATTAATTAATTAAAAAGCAACAAGAAAAAGAAATAATGCCCTGGAAGCTCTAACAGGTCCAGGAGACTGAAGCATCTCCAAACCCTGGGGCTGGTGCTGTAGACGGAAGTCATCAGCCCCATTTGTGAGCTCCCATTTGGGCTGGCTCAGTGAATGCAGCTGCTGTTCTTCTATATCCCTAAAATCACACCAGAGTTTGACAGATTCCTTTATATCTCCTACTGAAAGTGGATTCATAAACATTGCCCCCTTGGAAGGGAATTTTAAAGATAATTCCTTTTTGTGACCATACATCAAAGCAAGGATGGCATTGCCCTTGTTTTTATGTGAACTGTTATTAGCCTACAAACTAAATCTGTGGAGGGTCTAGTGGGTAAATTAACATTTCATTTTCAGAAGGCAAAAAAATTACAGCTTTGGTGGCTATCTAGGTTCGCTGCCGGGAAGGTAAATGCACCTAGGATCTCTTTTATTGTCGGGCCTGCCAGAGCTGCACAAAACTGATTATGAGTTAATACTGGGGGAATCTGGAAGACTTTGCCCTTCCTCTAATGGAGTTGAGCACTAAAAATCCAACAGCTATTCTTCTGCTTGATATTCACCTGTTTCATAAAGGAAACATGAAACATCTGGACATGATCAGATAACAAATGGGTATTAGCATTTTGGGGTATCATACATGATGCGACTATTCCAATTCTCTTAGCTATATAATCTGATGCAAATAGTTGCACCTTCTTGGGCCTCCCTTTCCTCTAAATGAAATGAGACTGTTGATTGCATCTTTATAATGCCTTGGGATGTCACATGATAGTAAGATCCAATTTCCCCTGCCAGTGAGCACATGTTATGCATTGGATTGTGCCCCCCTACCCCAAAATTCACATGTTGAAGTCCTAACTCCCAGTACCTCTAAATGTGATCTTATTTGGAGAGAGGACCTTTACAGAGGTCATCAAGTTTTAAAATGAGGTCATTAGGATGTCCTTATCAAAAGGGGAAATTTGGACAGAGAGACCTATAGAGGGAAGACAATGTCAAGATACAGAGAGAACACCAGGTGAGTGTGAAGACTGAATCCACAAGCCAGGGAGGGAGGCCTGGGAAAGACCTTTCCCTCACCACCCTGAATGGAAGGAATCCTGCCAACACCTTGATTTTGGACATGGAGCCTCCGGAACCAGGAGACAACAAATTTCTGTGGCTTAACAAACGCAATTTGTGACACTTTGTTATGGCAGTGCTAACACACAAACACAGAAGGGCTGATGGATCCTAGGTCTTGAGAGACAAATAACTGTGAGGTGCAGGACCCGAAGTTCAACAGGACTTTCTTTCTCCAATCAAGTTCCACTCCAGAAATGACTGGCCCTTCCAGACACTCGGGTTAGTATCTAATTATTTCAATAACACAGTTGTCATGGCAACTGGATATAAAGTTTAGTTCCAGAATTTTAATCTAAACATGCTAAAATCTCCACGGGATACTTCCTTTGACTGAGAGTAAATTAAGCAAACCACGTGCATGCACACACAACACAATCTCTCAAAAACTTTTTAAAAAGGGTAAAAGAAAGGGTCTACATCCTCTGACTCATACCTCAGGATTCAAATATATGAGACATTCATTGCCATTAACCATCCATTCATTCAGCTCACATTTATTCATTCAATTGGCATTTACTGAGCAACTACTATGTGCCAAGCACAAAAGGATAATTCTTGGCAGACTAACTTTTTATGGAAGAGAAAGCTGGACATCGATGCAATGTCTGGATTGAAAAGTGATATATTTGTGATAGGATAGGGAACACTGTAGGCTTCATGAGAAGGGAGTCTGTGTCTTACCCATTCATTTTCTCCTCCCCTGAGATGTAATACAGCTCCAAGCACCTCATAGAGGCTTAATAAATATTTGTTGAACAAATGAATGAATGAACAAAAGAAAATTCAAAAGAATGTTGAAACTGGACTGGGAATCATGAAACATTGAAATAAATATCTAGTTGGGGATGTGACACCAACGTTAATTAATATTTATCAAGTAATTACTATGCTCCTGGCACCAAGTATCCCCCTATACACTTCTTGTTATTTTATTTAATAACAACAAAAAAAGCAAAATAAGATCAACCTGCAACATCTCCAGAGAGGAGCATAATCTGGCTTCCAACGAAGCCCCACTTGGCAGGATTTTGATACTAAATCCAAAAACTGCCAACAAATGTCACTGGTTGGAATTTACATAACTGATAATGTAAGGTATTGATTCATGTTAGTAAACCAGAAGCCTTGAACTTAAGACGTGAGTTAATTGGAATTAAATGGTGTCATCTTTTGATGAAGAGTAATGTTTTAGTCTGGTTCTGTTGGACTCTTAAAATATGGCTACTTTCCAAGCCCCATTCAAACAAGAGGGGACTTATCTTTTGGAACTGCTGAATGTAGAGTCAGACTGAAGAAAGAGGGGTGGGATGACAGAGTCTTTAAAAAAAATGACAGCAGAGCAATGTGACCTTCCTCCCCAATGGTGATTTTTTTGGGAATAAAGGGGAAATTGCAAATGAGGTTGCTTTGAAATTCAGATCTGTGTTGGGTTGGGCTGGAAAGTTCTGAAAAGGGCTGACTTGTTCTTAATGCGCAGTATAAACATTCCCACGAGCAACTCTCCATGCGTCATAAACCTGGCCTGCCGCCATGATGCATACATGTTTCTCTCCATTTATTCCTGCAGTTGTTCAGTATCCCTTATCTGCTGAGGATCCTCACCAGGTTGAAAGCTCCACGAGAACAGGAATTCTAACTGGTTTGGTCACTGCTTACTTTCAGGAGCTATTTCATGAATGCTCATGAGATACTTATTCTATAAACGAATGAAAGTTTAAAAAACTTGAAACTAAACTTGGAATCATGAAGTCTACAGTGAGAAGGAAACCTTGAAGGATTCTAAATGAGGGCCTTAAGATGGTTTTTTCTACCCCAAGAATCCTTAATTAAGTGCTGATTATATGGGTGTGGTGGTTTGCTACTTATCAATAATTTCAAGACAAATAAAATATAGTACTCTTTTGAAGAGGATTATAATCTAGGGGAGAAAGAATAGACTTATTCTACACCTTTAAGTATTTTGAAGACTTCTCTATAGGGAAATATCTAGCTGTGTTTTATACAATGGAAAACAGGACCTGTGCTAAAAAAGAATTCTTCTGTGGCCAGATGAATATTTGCTAATAGTACAAACCACACCAAGAAACAGTTACAAGTATTGTGCTCTGCACCAGGGAACAGCAAACTGTGGCACGAGGGACAAATCTACCCTGCCATCTGTTTTTGTAGGACTGTGAGCGAAGAACAACTTCTACATTTTGAAATTGTTTTTAAAAAGAAAAAAAAATAAGAATAAGATTTTATATTGTGTGAAATGTATATAAAATTCAAATATCAGCATCCATCACTAAAGTCTTACTGGAACTTAGCCACACCTATTCCTTTATGTGCCATCTATGGTCACTTTCTTGAGACAAGAGCAGGGTTGAGTAGTTGCTGCAATATGGCCCACAAAGCCTAAAGAGATTTACAGTCTGGACCTGTAGAGAAAAAAGTTTGCTGACCACTGCCCTAGCCTCAGTGAGTGAGGCTGAGTGGCAAGGTTAATATCTGCATGCATTTCGGTGACCTTCCCCTTAAGAGAGTCCGCTTCCTGAATCAGTGGTTCCCTGCAAATTAAAATGTAACTACACTGGGGAATTTCATTTCCTACTTTTTTTAAAATGAGTGCCTTGCAAATGATGATTGATTATGCCTTTGATTAAGAACTAAGGGGACATAGAGCTTAGTATGAAATGCAAAACTATTTTA
This sequence comes from Callorhinus ursinus, assembly GCF_003265705.2. Taxonomy (NCBI): domain Eukaryota; kingdom Metazoa; phylum Chordata; class Mammalia; order Carnivora; family Otariidae; genus Callorhinus; species Callorhinus ursinus. Next base: position 8,211,868 of record NW_027397099.1, read on the forward strand.
GGTCCATGCAGGGTAGTTGGAAAAACCGCCGCTTCAGATCAGGAAGCCATGTTTTTATCCTGCAAGCTTGGGCAATTCACAACCCCCATCCGTGCCCAAGACCCCTTATTTATCAAACAGAGCCTGGAAGGCAGTCTTCAAGATTCTTTCCAGGACTAAAAGTCCCTAAATCTGCAAGTACAAGTCACTATTTGTACTCAGGGCTCTGCCGACTCCTAGTCGATATGCATTTTACAGAGAAAACACCCATTGACCACTAGATATATTTGATTATTTACACATGTGTGGAGTTTCCAAGAAATGCATGGGAATGAAACACAGGCTGGAATTTCAAATCTGCAGGAAGCATGGGAACAATCAGGGCTCTGCATTTCATCTTACAGCCTCAGGATGCATTCTGTCTCTTCATCTGGAGGTGACTGGGCTAAAGAGGGGAGGGGTGAATTTTGAAAGAGTAGGCAAAGTTGCAACCTATAGTCAGAATATCCCTGCCTTTCCACACCCAATGCCAACTTCACTTTAAGAGCATCAATCTTCTTCCTGCTTCACTCCATGATTAGTCTACTTCCAAGTTTAATAATAAGAATACAGGCTGCTGCTGACCAGGGCAGCATTCAACAGCAAAACTGAACACTGGGCGCATCTACATGGTTTATCTGGGCCACGAAGTGATTGATCCCTCATTGTTGTCCCTTTTAAGCCTGGATAGCTGGTGGGAACGCTGGAAAGGTGCTTGCAAAACATTAATGCTTAAGTGACTGTTCCAGTTGTTAAATCATAATACAGTGTGATTCAGCTGAAATGAAGTAATTATAGGGGGAGAGAAGAAAAGTCAAACGATATAAAAACAGGTCCTTCTGGATTGTCTAAGTACTGATGTGTTCTCTGATGCATATGCATTATTCATTTTTAATATGCCCATCACACAAAAGATTCCACTATTTTAAGGGTGGAGATTAGTGTTATTTTTGCTCAAGCTGTTATTCACAAATTTGGGCAAAGATGCTGCACTTACAATCTCAGAGAGGTTGTAATCATTCTAAATCATCACATCTCATGTTTTAATATTCTGATCTGAAATCTTCAATTTAATCTCCCTGCACTCTGGCCCTTATTTTAAGCATCTTTGTTCAAATCATAGCTCTCATGTCCTAGCTGTGTGATATTGAACAAATTGCTTAACATTTCTGATCTTCAGGTTTTGCCTCTTTAAAATGAGGATGGTAATAGAAAATACCTCATATGGCTTTTGCTATCTTAAATATAGATGAAAAGCACTTAGTGCCTGGCACACAGTAAGCACTTAATGTATATTAGCTGTTATTCTAAATATTTTAGGAAAAGTCTACTTGTCCTTTGGGCTCAAATGTTACCCACCTGGGAATCTGTCCTTACCCTGGAGGTTTGGTGAAGAGCCCACCCATATTAGCCCCTCTTAGCTCTTCTTTTTCCTACCACTGTTTACACGGTTCATAATTATCTGTTTACTTTTCTCTCTTGGAAACTGTGGATTTCTTGAGAGTTGCAAAACTGTCTAATTTATTTCATCTCTGGTTTCTTTCTTAGACCAAGATACATAGCTCCAATCATACTGTTGTGAAGGGTTAAGGAAATGAAAGCGATATGCATATTGAAGCAACAAAATCATGGAACTTACTTGTGTATGGAAACTCACTGTTCTTCAAACAGTAAGAATTCAAAACCTTAGCAAAGCAACCGTATTGCTCTATCCTTGACTTTCGGCCTCTTCCCAGAATACTTTCCCCTCTTCCCTCTACCTGTTCTCTGTACCTCTGACCACAGTAGAAATCTTTTCAGGACCCTAGCCATTGGACCTTTGCACAGGTTGCTCCCTCTGTTTGAACTGCTCATATACCACACTCATCCTTCAGATCACTGCTCAAGTCTTATCTTTTGGAGAAGCCTTAACCCACCACCCCTTAGCCAAGGTCGTGTCTGCTTGAATTTGCATTTACAGAAATTTATTCCATCCTCTTTGAGATTTAATCTCAATTTCAATTATTTAGCTTTGTGATTATGTAATTAATGTCTATCATTCCTCAGTAGACTGTAAATTCCATGGGAACAGGGATCATGCCCATTTTTGCTCTCTATCATGTATCCATGCACTGTCTCATGTTGTCAGACAGTGCCTGACAGAGATTCTCAGTAAATATATGTTAATGAATTAATGAATGAAGATCTGGCAACTGCCTTTCAGAAGTGCATGCAAAGAATTTTAGTTGCCTGATAAGGAACTAGAGTTCTTTATTCATTAGGTTGAACCAATGGCTGCCTTTTACATATGTTTATTAAAAGGCAGGGCTTTATTTTCCTCATCATTCAAGCATTAAGAAAACTACACTGCACCGTTTCTGCAAATGCTGGGAAAGACATAAATGTAGAAATAGTCAAAGATAGACTAACATTTACCTACAAGAAGAAGTCCAGATTAATGGAGAACTGGTTTCTGAACTGCCCACTTGACCTTGCATTTTATTTCTTGTTTGTTTTTTCTTTTCTAAATCTTTTTGGCCATATATTGTTTGCTGGTTCTCCTGACATGTGTTGGTGAGTGACACGTGTTGGTGTGAGGCATAATAATTTAGCTATGTCTGTGTCTTTTCGGGTCATAGCCCTGGTTCCTCCACACGTGATTCTAATCTATTTCTCCGTTCATACCCACTCTGCTGTCCACCTAAAATGGTATACGTTTCCTGATTTCAAGGGATACCCAGCCTGGTGAGACCCAGGTTCTGGAGCCTTCCTTTGGACACCTTTGGCAGTCACAAGAGAGAGAATCACGAGTAGCAAAATCTTCATTGCTGAGTAAGGAATCCAAGTTTTCAGGGGAGAGTGGGAGAAGAGAAGTTAGGATGTGCTCTGTTACCTTCTTCACCATCTATCCAAGATGGCTGTTGCACACCTGCACCCACGATCCTGTACGGATCCATCCTTTTAAACCCAGATGCATGATCCTGAAGCTAGTTACAGATGACAGTCCTGACCTAGGTTCAGCCTTCCCTAAAACCACCACAATCCCCGGCCATCACCCGCTCACCCAAAACTCACTATGTCTCATTTTGCAATTGTTATTTTTACCTTTCGTTCTGACATATCCATTTATTTATTTATTTTTTAAAGATGTATTTATTTATTTTGCGGGGGGCAGAGGGAGAGAGAGGGAATCTCAAGCAGACTCCCCACTGAGCATGGAGCCCGATTCTAGGACCCTGAGATCACAACCTGAGCTGAAACCAAGAGTCAGACGCTTAACCGGCTGAACCACCCAGGCGCCCCCCTCAACATATCCATTTAAAATGAACTGCACTATGTTCCCAGCTTTCTCAAAGTTATATAACTTAACTAATTTCCTGAAAAACTGTGTAAACCTCCTCCCTTCTCAGTCCTTCTCTGCTCCTCCTCTTCCTCACTTACATGTGTGTTCTTTTTATGTATTTGATATCCTCAGAAAGATCATGATAACCTTGAATAGACGAGACTTTCTTTCCGCATCCTCTTGCATAGTTTTAGTGCAAACTGTCATCACTTTATTCATTGCAAAGAAATGGCTAATTCGTGTTCCCATTCTCTTTTCTCCCCATTTTTACCCAAGAGGCTGACAGGGTCATCTTTAAACATAAACACTGTATTTATTAACCCATAATTCAAGGCTCTTGGCAATAGGTATCTTCTGGTTTCTCCAGCTTTGCCTGCTTCATCCCTTACCATAAATTAGGCACCCAGCCATATGGAACTTTCCATCAATACCTTCCGCAACCCCAGATCTTTGAAAGCACTGCTCACTTCTTCTGATGAGCTCCAGCTGCCTTTTTTCCACTGGAAAATATCTCTCCACTCACCCCTCAAGAATCAGATTAAAAATCATCTCTTCTCTGAAACCATTTCTAACTCTCCAGAAAAAATCAGTCATGGCACCATCTATAAAACTGCAACTGTTCATATATTAAGTAGAAAAACATATTTTAAAACAATTATCTCATTGTCTCTTTCTCCTTCGCTAGATTATGATGTCCATGAGTATAAGATTCACGTTTTCTCATCCAAATGTCCCCTTGGTTATTAGCCTGATATCTAGCACATAATAAGCATTATCATATAGTCAGTGAATAAATAGTTTAGCTTAAAATGTATGTCTTTTTCCCTTTGATAACAAGCACTTGCCCCACAAAAGAAATGAGTTCTCCCTTGACATTGAAGTGGTATTTTGTCGAAGCGGCAGCCAGTTGAGAGATATGAAAAGTGGGTAACATCTGCATTTTGATGTGTGTATGTCTGTAGTAAATTTTCATTTATGATGATCAAAAGGGAAGGGAGTTTAAGGAGTTTATGTTTTAAGAGAGACTATAAAAATAACCTAGATTGTGAGTCTGCCATTTTAATTTTATCTTGGCTCTGACAAGTATTTCACTTTAAAATGCCTACCCCCCTAAAGAGTGCTGAGAAGCCTTCCAAATGGATCCCCCAGACTCCTTGGCATTTCTAAGCCTTTGATTTGGGTTCTTAGTAAATGTGAAATGATAAAAAAAAATAATGTTTGATGATGTTTTTGAGGTTCTGGAAATACTCTTTTCATCTACTTTTGTTTTTTATAGACATAATATATATTAGCATTCCAATCCTTTAAGTATGTTCTTTGTTTATTTCAAGAATCCAATCATTTCAATTCCATGAGCATTTATTCAGTGCCTATTGTATCTCAGCCTCCATGTTGGGTGCTGATGATGCTGAAATAATTCAGACAGGGTATCTAACCTTAAGACGTTCTAAGCCTGAGCCCAAGATTTAAAGGAATAAGGTCTTAATAATGTTTGTAGTAGAGAGATTATGTTTACTATAATGGGAAAAGATTAGACTGACCCTGTTGGAAAGGTGAGTGGCAGAGCTGACCTCAAAACATGGTGACTTTTAAGCTGGGCTTTGAAGGCTGAATAGGAGTTTGCCACTGTGTGGGTTAAGAAGCAAATCAGAGTATTTAAAAAAATGTTTTTGTAAAATGATATTGCAGTTGATTTCAATCAAGACCAGAGCATGGGTATTATAAAGTAGGGAAGACAGATAGTAGAGATGATGTGATTTCAAAAAACTTTCCCCTTCTGGCCTTTTTGCTGTTGTTTCATTGTCTTTGAGGCTGTAGGAAAAAATACTTTGTGAGGGCCGCTTTGATGTGTATGAATTATTCATCATTAAGAAGTCAAGCAGCTGACAGTAGCCTTTGTTAAAGCTACTGAAGTTACTATGGCCCCCCCTGGAAAAGCCGTGTGTTTTTTATTCCTTCCTGCCTGGTGCAAGGGTCATCTGCATGTGTGGGAAGGTCTTGGTCAGCTTTTCTCCGACTGATGCAAATAAGAGGACATTTTGAGCCTTCATGTCCTGTCGTTTTTCTCCATTCTCTTCTTAGGACAAAAATTATTTGTCACTGGAGACACAGGCACACACACATACCCAAACCGCCTGGGCATGTGGGCTGCTTGCTTCATTAAAAAGCCAGAGCTCAGTCAGATGGAAAGACACAGCCACCTCGTCCATTAGCGTTCTTGCTCTGACACAAGCAGCTTGACCTGGGAGCAGCCAGAGTCAACGGGATGTCTCATTAGAGCAGATGTTGTCACGTTTCTCCAGCATTGAACATTCTCCTGAGCATCGTGTAGGATGTGGGGCTGGGGTGTCTCCCGTCTCCTCTAGGGGAGAACGGGATCCATAATGGAAAGACTTCCACGTATGTGGAAGACCCACTTCGTGCTGGTGTCCACCATACTCTCTCAGTAATTCTACATACTCACCGTGTGTCATTTCACACACGAAGCTACCATGAATCACAAAGCTAACATTTCATGTATGCTTACTGAGTCTCAGTTGCTAAATGAAATGCTTCAGATGCATTACCCCACTTAACCCTAAAAACTCTATGATATATGCATGATATTGTAGCCAACTGCAAATGAAAACAAACAAACAAACACCAAGACTAAGGCAGATTAATTTGTTCAAAGGTTAAAAAGATACTTTTTGATGCAACCAGATTCCAATGGGTATGCTCTTTCTACTGTCCTTCCAATTTGGGTGCTTTTATCCCACAGAAGGCTAAGAAGCACAGAATAAATTTAACTAGAAGAATGATTGTGGTGGTACTTGTTGTAGCTATTACTATTATTGGACAAACGTGTGCTGAGGGTTTGCTATGTGCCACGTCCTAGACTATTACTCTATTTACATATCTCATTTAATTCTCTGTATTAGTGCCTGTGACTAGGCACTCTGTTTCCATTTTACTGATGTAGAAATAGATGCTTAAAGTGGCTAGGTAACAAATGTCAGCCAGACTTTGATCCCAAAATCTGTCTGACTTCAAATCAGAAGGGAGAAATGATATAGACTTATTTGGACAGCATGATGCATGGAGATAAGTAAACAATCTGAAAGACATTAAGGCTTATAATTGATAAAATTTGATCATATTTTGTTAAAATGTACTTCAGTGTAATAGCCTTTTATTGGGTACCTACTGCTATGAGGCATTACGCTAAGACCTAAGAATATTACGATAAATATTGATCACACTACTTTATCCTTATAAAAAAGATGCTTATAAATAAGAAAATCCACAGACACATGAACAGAAATGATGATATTACTGACATAGTTTATTAGAGGAATAGGCAAATAAAAATACTAGCAAATACTTAGATAGCCCTTGCTATATACCATGAATGCATCTCAGTATAAAACCTATGCATTTATTTTATTAATCTTCTTAGATATTTGATGTGATAGGTGCTACTATCATTCCCATAATACAGATTAGGAAAACAGAGGCTTGGAAAGACAAGTTCACAGCTCTACAAGTTAACAGAGCTGGCCATACACTTGGAGAACAAAGAGCAGGTAATGACTATTTCCACCTAGCTGGGGAAAGATGGAGTCATAGTCTGGAATGAATTCTACAGAGATAGGGAATTTAAAAGGGGTGGGAAGGGAAAGTGAAACCAGTCCCCAAGTAAAAATCAGAGAAATACTGGTAAGAATTGGTGGTTAGTGTAAGCCGACAGTTTACTGCAAACCTTTGGACTCATGTAAGTTAACATTAACTAGAGTTAGTGACGTGGTTTGAATTCTAGGTGCACAAGTTACTGGTTCTTAGACTTTTGGCATCAGTTTCATCATGTGGCAAATATGTACACTAATACCCATCTCATAGGGTAGTGGCAGGAATGACATGTGATAAAGCAGGAACCAGCCCCGCAGAGCCTGTCTGAGATATAGTAAGTAAGTGCTTACTAGGTATTAGTGTGGAGGACACTGTGACAGGCCACCCAATGTTCCCTTCCGTGAAGGGCTGGTGGCCACAGCAGCTTGGAGTATTACCTGCAAACCTCCTTCAGCTCACAGCCCCTTGAGGGATTCTCTCAGGTATAGACAGAGTGCCACCTTGGTCAAGATCATGACTCTGGGGCAGCCTGCATCCAGTGATTGACTGTTGCAAAGCTATACAGACTTGGCCACTGAGCTGACTCAGAACAACTCTGATGGGCACAAATATAGAATCATTATGTTGTATACCTAAAACTAATATCGTGTTCTATGTCAGTTATACCTCAACTAAAAAAAATAACTCCTATGGGGCCATTCAAGCTCCAGGGCTCAATTTGGCATTAGCCGTGTCTGTCATTGTGCCTCAAATTTTCCTACTCTGCTGAATCCTGCTTCCTTCCCCTCTCTTCCACAGGGGTCTCCTTGGTAAACATCTTACATGCTAAATCCCCATCTGGAATCTACTTCCAAGCTATCTTTGATGTTCATATTGCCCACGTCAGCAATGGGGAAGCAGAGAACAGGCAAAAACAGCACATCATGGAGCTAGGTTAGTGTCAGGATGTGTGATAAGTGCTCACTTGCTGGAAGACAGATTTTATGGGTTGCTGACTGCTTGACAATGGGGCTTGCCTTTAGTGCTACACAAGCCCACTGGACTCTTTGTTTACAATGTTAATTATTAATGTACTCACTATTCATCCATTTTACAGATGAGGGAAGTCAGCTTCACACAAGTGAAAAGACTTTACCAAAGTCACACAGCTTTAAGCAGTAGAGTTGTCCTTTCAGGATAAAAGCATCTCACCATGATGGCCCATGTGTATATTTTTCCTTTGTTGGAAATTCTCTGAGGCTGCATCATATTTGTGACACCTCCACACAGAAATGGTGTTTTCTACCTTACAAGACCTTGGGGGTCCAGAGAAAGGTCTTTTCCACCCTCAGCATTCTATCCTGTTTCCCAGTGCTGTCAGATGGAGATGGCCAGGTAAGTGATGGAGCCTTAAAAGGTTAATTACCATTAATCATTATGAGAAGGTGGCTTATTATCAATTCATAAATTCAGAATAAATTTACTTTGCTGACAAGCAAAATGTCCCAGTTGCCCTGTGGACCCCGGTTTCCATTGTGAAAAATATTTTTTTTCTAGATTATGGTCTTTGTATAAACTGCTGTCTCTTCCAACACACTACGTGGAGGAAAGCTTAATTAAATTCATAAGTTGGTTAAATTATTCCAAACATACCAAAAGCCTTTAGGATTATGTGTGTCTGAGTATCTGTAGAGACCTAGATGGACAGTCATATTATCTATAAATAAAGATGCACAGAGGCTGTTAACCAACACCTTTAAAAGTGTGTTTTACAAGAGACCAACTCATGGGTGAATCTTACTATAAAAGTTCTCTAAATCATTCATGTATGATATTTCTGTAAACAAAATGTTAAACGCTCATGGTTGCAACCTGCAAAACTCAATTTCACCAGACACTAGGTTATAATTAAGGTATTACTAAAACTATGCCTTCCCATCATCATCCAGGATTTGCTTAGTAATTATTTGCATTTTCATTAAAGGAAGTATGAAGCAAAATGAAATGATCCAAAATATTAAAAATGATAAGAATAATCAATATTCACCATTTTGGAATTCTTTTTATACATCAGATACCATATTGTGATGGTTCATTTTATGCCAACTTGACTGGGCCACCAGGTTCCCACATATTTGGTCAAACATTATTCTGGTAGTGTCTGCAATGATGTTCTTTGATGAGGTTAACATTTACAACAGTAGACTGAGCAAAGCAGATGCTCTCCCTAATGTGGGTGGGTCTCATCCAATCAGTTGAAGGCCAGCTAGAACAAATGTTGATCCTTCCTTGTGTAAGATAATTTTTTATATTTGACTGGCTTTGGACAGGGGCATTGGCTTTTTCTTCCCTGGGATTTGAGAGGAAACATCAGCTTTTCCTGGATCTCAAGCCTGCTGGCTTTTAGATGGATCTCTTTGGTCTCAGGTCTTAAGATTGGGACTCGAGCTACACAATCAGCTCTCTTTGGTCTCCTGCTTGCTGAATCACCCTGTAGATCATACAACCTGCTCTCCTCCAAAATCATGTTAGCCAGTCCCCTATAATAAATCTCTTTAGAACATGTACACATACTACTCATAATACTAAACATTATACTAAACATTATGCTAAATATTTTATTTAGCTCAATTTACTACTTAAATGTCATTAAGAGAAGGGTACAATATTATTCCCATTTTACAGATGATGAAACTGACATGTTTTGTTGCATTCCACCCCCCCATGCCTAGCCACTCATCCATCTCAACTACCTTCTTCACCCAAACCTCAGGCTGCAACCACATGTGGAATCCACCTGCTAAAACTTTCGGGACAAAAGAACTTGAGAGGAAGTTTGAGGGTAGCCCTACCCATCTACTGGGAAGTATCAGCATACCATGCACTCACTGCCTGTGTCTGGCTTCCTGCTTTGGTACCCGAAGGGCAGGTCAGCAAATTTACTGAGACCTCAGTATGGAGACTTTTGTGCAGTCTTCCTAGTCTTCACTGATGACTGTCTTGGTCCACCCCATCTTTTTTCTGGCTTTAGGGAGAGGTAGCACCCTCTCTCCTTTTCCACAAAAGGGGACAGAATAACATCTAAGAACACTGAACTCCCCTGCAAACCCACATCCAGTCTTCCTCTTGTATAATCAGGGAGGATGGGGCTGATGGGGTTGGTGGCAGACCACGCTCTCTGAACTGCTCTTTCAGGAAGGCCTGTAGGGAACAAGTAGCTAAGAAAGCTGGCATTCCTTTGCAATATACTTAGAGCACTTATTAACACGATCGGCATATAAAAAATGTTCCATCTTTTTTCTTTTATTCTCTTTCCCCTCCGTGTCTCTTTCCTTTTTCTCTTTCTCATCCTCAACCACCCCTCTTTCTCTCTCTCACTCCATCCATTCTGTCTCTTTCTTGGTTGTCTAACAATTAATTTTAATTAAAAAATACAAAACTACAGCTCTTATGTTTCCTTTCCCTGTCCCAGACATCTGAATGGGAAGGGTCCTTCCAGCTCTGCCTTCTCCCCTCTGTTCTCTGGCCCCATAGTACCACTAGGATGGAACTCTTTCCCTCCACTGCTTACCTAACTGTGAGGGTAAAACAGACACACACAACAAAGGTTGTAAGACCATTAAGTATGTTTGCCTGAGTATCATGATGAAGACACTCAGATATGAAGTACCTGAGATTTGGGGAGTTTCAGAACATGGTATCATCAGTACTCTTTCTGATGTTGGTACCTGAAACTTTTCTTTTTTTTTTTTTTTTGGAACCTGGAACTTTTAAACCCATTATTCCAGGTGTTCTCAGAGCGCCATTCTGATTTAGTTTGGCAGAAGACCTTGTTTAAACCTGAAATAACAACAGGTGTTCTTTCCTATACAGACTCACCTTTCAGTCTCTTTATGTCCTGTGGGCCCCAGGTGCTGGTTTCAGAAGAAAGTTTCCTCAAGGAGTGGACAAAGGCATCATCCTTCTTGAAGGAAAATACCTTCCACAGGGAGGATGAGGATCTGGGAAGAAAATCAACAGATTTCTGTTTCCAATCCTCCCTCCATTGTTCATTCACAGTGTAACCCTAGAAAAGTCTCCTTCCCTTAGGCTGGGATTTTTAGATCTCCAAATGAGGCAAGGCGATCATCTTCTGGCTTTAAAATTCTGTGACTTCTTTCTTTTTCTTTCTTTCTTTCTTCTTTCTTTCTTTCTTTCTTTCTTTCTTTCTTTCTTTCTTTCTTTCCTTCCTTCCTTCCTTCCTTCCTTCCTTCCTTCCTTCCTTCCTTCTTTCTTTCTTTCTTTCTTTCTTTCTTTCTTTCTTTCTTTCTTTCTTTCTTTCTTTCCTTTATTTCCTTCCTTCCTTCCTTCTTTCTTTCTTTCTTTCAAGATTTTATTTATGTATTTGACAGAGACACAGCAAGAGAGGGAACACAAGCAGGGGGAGTGGGAGAGGGAGAAGCAGGCTTCCCGCCGAGCAGGGATCCCGATGTGGGGATTGATCCCAGGACCCTGGGATCATAACCTGAGCCAAAGGCAGATGCTCAATGACTGAGCCACCCAGGCACCCCTAAAATTCTGTGATTTCATATACTCTTCTTCCAAATGAAATTCAAACCCACTTTGCCCATATCCTCTTTCATTAAGAAATGTGTTTAAAGAACCTAAATTGATAACGTAAGGGAATAGAAGTATCTATATGATAGCTATTAAAAACGTTTTTGAAGATTTTTATCAACATGGGAAAGTGAGCAACAGAGAATCTTCAAAGGAATATAAGAAAATATATAAAGTTCTATGTGCACTATGATACCTGTTAAGTGGGAAAAAAATGATAGATGAAGTCAAGACGGAGAGAGAATTTACCAAATGATTAACACCTGCTTCTGAGATGTGAGATGATGTGTGCTTTTTGTTTTCTTTACTTTTGCATCAGTTCCCAAATTCCCCAAAATGACTGTGTATTCTCATCAGGGGGAAAAAGATACTTTTTCTTTTTTTTTAAAATCTTATTTATTCATTTGACAGAAAGAGACACAGCGAGAGAGGGAACACAAACAGGGGGAGTGGGAGAGGGAGAAGCAGGCTCTCCGCTGAGCAGGGAGACCAACACGGGGCTCAATCCCAGGACCCTGGGATCATGACCTAAGCCGAAGGCAGATACCCAACGAGTGAGCCACCCAGGTGACCCCAAAAGGTACTTTTTTTCAAAGAAGTTATTTTTTCATTTGAATTGGGAGTGATTTTAAATCAAATTAGAATATCACACACAAAAAAGCCTACTATTTGAGCTTTCCTCTGTCTTCCTTTTGCAATTAAGTTCATGTAAGTAATGTATTCCACTCTTTAAGAAAAGCAGTGTGCCCATCATATGTGTGTATTTAGATATTCAGGTACTTATTTTAAAGTTGCTCATGGAGCTGATTTCCAGATGTCCAGCAAGCTTTTGTGTGAAATCTCAATGAGCCAAGAGGATGAACTGGCATGAGGCAATGATATTAATAAGCTTGTTTTTATCCCCTCTAATGGGAGAGAAAGGCAAAAACATCAGTGACCTCAATTTTTCAAATTCATTCTTCAAAACATATTTCTCCATGTAACTGTATTACAAATGATAATTTACCCAGATTCCTCTACTCTTGGAAAACTTTCAGCAATTAGTGGTCTGGCACCTGAAAAACCTCACAGCCATCATCGACTTGCTTGTTATTTGCTACGATAATGCCCACACCTCCATTCCCACCTTTGGCCATGACTCCAATCTCAGCCTGTTTCCAGAGAAGGTGAACTGTGTTTGATAAGGACATACGTGTGCAGGAGGAAATCTGAGGGCGATATTAGGGTCAAAGTAGAACCTTGCTTTGCAAGCCAATTTTTTTTTATATTTAATATATTCCTTTAAATTCATTCCTTGTGCCAGAAGAAAAGATTTATTCAGAAGAAGCTGCTAAGGTAATAAGAAAATATAAATCTTTTGGCTGATTGTGGAGATTTTTAAATGATGCGGAGAGAGAAGCTGAGCTCAGGTTGCCAGGTAAGCTAGGACTCAGAGGTCACGATCAACTCCCACCCCCTAATTCCTCTGTAGAAGCATCGCATTTCTCCAAGCCTCATTTTGCCCATCTGTGACGGAAGCAAGATGTTTCCTCTTTCACAGGGTGTGAGGAAGCTTAATGGAATCATGGTCATAAAGAGCTTTTGACAAAAGCCCCATCCTGATATAATGTGGTATCAAGACCAAGAACAATTATCCTGCCTGCAGCCTAGAAACAATTTTCTTCTTAGGCAAGTGTAGACAGAATGATGCATTGTGTCTTACTCATCTTTGCATACCTGGACTGACTGCTTTGGAAAGTGGTTTTTATCCAGCATGAACTCTCTGGGATGTGAAATATCTCCCTCCAGGAGAACAATGGCAGATGATGGGCTAATCTCTGTGGCTGCCTCTTGCTGTCTCTGAGGAGGTAAATCTCACCTTTCAAGTAAATCTCAAACATCTCACTGTTTGAGAAAAGGCATATTGAGAACAGCCACTCCTCTGAAATGGGTAATCACCCCAGGCCCCTCAGTAGGGAAACATATTTGACATGGAGTCAGTTGGGACCCACCAATTACAGCCCTATTCCACCACCTGGGAGATGATGCTCGACAACCTGCATCTCCTTCCTAACATCATCAGACCCCCATTCTCTTCCATTTTATACTGTGCTCTGGATAACTAAAAATGAGGTCAAGAAGGAGAGATGTTTTCCACTTAAACTGCCTCAACTTAATGTAAATCTACCTGAAGCTGTTTCTCTTTCCCATCAGTTTCCACATCCATCAACAATCCACAAATGTTGACTCAGTGATGAAGCCGCTAGAAGCTGGAGTTACTAGAGGAGATGTGCTCATAGAGGAAGCACACTACAGATGGAGTCTCGATGGCCTGGGAAGATTTGGACTGTCAGAGAACTGTGGCACATAGCCCAGTAAAGTGGCAACGACAAGGTGTGCCTTGGGGATAGGGAAGCCTCCACATGCCTTCCTGGAATAAACGTTCTACTCACCCACTCATTTACTCTTCATTCAGTAAACATTTACTCTCTCCTTACAGTGGGTCAAAACTGCTCTAAGCACGGGGGTGGGGGGGGTTATGTTTCAGCCACAGATTGCCTTTGACATTCTCCCAGGTTGAAACATACAGTCATGGGCAATTACAAACCTGAGTGTTGTGTACATGGTAGGGCAGGTGCAGGGCATAAAGAAGCAAAACCCTATTCTTTTGCCCTAGGTTTAGAAAATCTTAACATAGGAGGTAATTGTTGAGGTGATTTTTACCATGGAGGTCCATGGGAGGGGGCAGTAGAAAATAACACAGAGAGTCAAGAAATGGTGTAGTAGACAGGATAGGGTGCTGTGAACAGGTTTTCGAGCAAGGGGTTGATAATATTGGAGACAGGAGGTTAAGAGATTATTAGATAGGCAGACATTTGCTGAGATAAGGATTCTTCAAAGGATACTGGATTTTCAAGGATAGAAAATTCAGGTGAGTCCCCGGTTTTGCAGGAAGCACTGACTCCCCCTCCCCCAAGATTAGTGTTTTGCTTTGGGCAAGATAATAGAAGACCAGGGAGACATAAGTATCCACAGAGGGAATGCGAATTCTTCAGAGGCTTGCTTGCTCGACACAAGATACCTTGGTATAAAACTTGCCAGCAGTGAGGCAGGAAGGTCACCTCGCTGTGTAACCTCCTGTTTGAAAAGATTATTTAGCAGCCTCCCTAGGGATCTGAGTGTAATTTTGTTCAAACTTTATTTAAAAATCCACCTCTATGACGACCAATTTTTACTGGCCCCTTAGGTGATAACTTAAGACAGATTTCTCTTTAATAGTTTTATAACTATTTAAGTCTCCAGCTCATTCATCTCATTTTATTTCCCACATCCATAAAAGGAGGCTGGGGTTCTCACCAGGGAAGAGAGAGGAAATCAGGTGCCTGGAAGGGAAGGGCAGATTCCTAAAGCCTCTCTGGCTGGTTGTGACTCTTCCTAGGGTACTACCTCCTTGAGGGCCCTGAGCCTGAGCATTCTGGGCTTGTGGCTAGTCAACTCTAAATGGGTATCCTAATTCTGGTATTAAAT
Organism: Callorhinus ursinus; assembly: GCF_003265705.2. NCBI lineage: Eukaryota > Metazoa > Chordata > Mammalia > Carnivora > Otariidae > Callorhinus > Callorhinus ursinus. Next base: position 8,226,899 of record NW_027397099.1, read on the forward strand.
GACAATGTGACCTTGAGAAGTCATTAAAATGCTAAGAATCAGTTTGCTTACCTGCAAAATGGAGATAAGCATTATAGATACGGGGTGTGATTCAAATGGAAACAGCCCGTGAATGTGCCCTAGGAAGGTGGGTAACTCAATTTCTTGAGCACTGATCATTACATGCCTCATATGGCCATCATCAGCATTTCCCATCCTACCTTCCTTCTTGGTCCACCATGTCTACTTCCTCTACTATCTACAATCATAAGAAAGAACTGGCTACTATATATTCTGGTTTCTCAAGTTTACAAAGTAAATGGATTCCAGGGAGACCAGCATTCCCCTGGCTGGGAGCACACACAATCTCCAGTTCAGGGCTGTTCCACAAACACGCCTACTTTTTGTGTTCATGTGTAGGGATTAATCTGTGTGTGCTGCAAGTATATGTCATTCAATTCTGAATTCATCATCAACGTGAGGTCTCTGAGGAAGCACCCACATGCAGGAAAGCCAAAGGGCCAAAAGGAAGAAAAAATTAAACTTCTACATGGTTGCATGCTTTCCTGTTAGCAGAAAACACAGTACTTCTTTTCATTATTGATGAAGACACAGTCACTGTTTAGAGTTGTGGACAAACCAGTGTCCTTATAGCACCAACTGTGGGGCACATCCTCTGTTGAGAAAAAGAGACTGGAGCCAAGCTCTGAGAATTTTAGAACCTAGAAAGGTAGAAAGTGAATACAAGACACTGATTCTACTGCCAGTATATGTAGCTCAAAGCTGAATTTTCAAACTCTTTCAACCTTAGCTAAATATAACTCAGAGGTTTGAATTACTATAAACTCATGTTACATTTATTTACAGGATGAGGGTCACATACTAAGTGCTTTTCCAAACATAAAAAAAGGTCCCAGGCCATGAATTCATTCTCTTTTCAGAATATTTCACCAATGTTCCTTTAGTTGTAAATATCAGTGATATTTCTATTAAACTCATTTTCTCACTTGGTGGCATATCTATTCTATACGATCTCATTATCTACAAGGAGGCAGATTCCCACTGGACCCCTCCAAATTAGGCCATCAGACTCCCTTGTTTATGCCTTTTAAACTCATTCATACAGGGGCAATGCTATCTCGTCCTTCAGAGAACAGAAACTCACCAATCCACTCTGCAGAAGATAAAGAAAAATGAAGCTAATATTTCTCTTTGCTGAGCCCATATTTACTGCCCCACCACAATGAGGCTCTTTCTGCTACCCTCTCCGATGGGCACTAATGCAGAGCCTTTTTTGTTCCAAGTGCAGCTTAATGTGCCCACAGATAAATCTTCTGCCCTGCTCTGTATCAAAAACATCTTGCAAGTCTAGATAAATTATTTGCCACCGCTCCAGTTTTGTCTACTAATTTTTTAATGTACATGAAGTATTCAGGGTGATTTGTAAGGCATGAAATACCTCTCATGAATCCATCCTGACACCCCTCTCGCTGAGAATACATTTCTAAGGGCCACCCATGTCCATCTGGGGCAGAAGTGTTCTATCTAAATTAAAGATCTACTTGCTGAATGGATAGATTATGGAGTACTGAGCCTCCTCAGGGCTCTTTATTCTAGTCTTTTGCTTCCCTCCTGTGCTGCCAATGGTGTCTGGAGTCTAGGTAACTCCTCCTTTTTTTCCCCTAAAGATTATTTATTTATTTGAGAGAGAGAGTAGAAGGAGAACACGAGTGGGGGGAAGGGGCAGAGGGAGAGGGAAAAGCAGACTCCCCACTGAGCAGGGAGCCAGATGCAGGGCTTGATCCCAGGACCCTGAGATCATGACTTGAGCCAAAACAGGCACTTAACCAACTGAGCCACCCAGGCATCTTACTCCTCCTGATACTTTCTGCCCCCTGGCATATTTCCTAGGATGGAGAAATTGGAGCTGGGGTAATTTTTCAACCTCATGGATTCCCAAGACACCTTATAAGCTGGGGGTCTTTCCCTAGTCAATGGATTGGAGGTGAAAACCAAAGCATGAAAACAAAGCTCTTCGAATGTAAGAGAAGAACATGGGACTCCAAATAGTTGGAGTAAGGTCACAGCTTTCAGGCATTTGAACTGGATCGATGGAAATGGCTCTTCCATTTTAATTGTCTGGTGTGATGAAAAGAACAGGACTTTTGTGTTCAGAAACTGGAGCTTGATTTCTAGATTTACCAGTTATTAGTGAAGAGATCAAAGACATTTCACTTGAGCTCTGTGCACCTCTATTTGCTCTTCCAAAATTTGGGGAAATTAATGTTACTGTCATAGAGTCATTTCAAGGTTGAAAAGAGCATGTACCTGTGTCCAGAACACTACAAAGGCTCAACCAAGGTGAATTTCCTCCCTTCCCTCTAAGTTCATTTTTGTAATGGCTCTTTCCACGACACCACCCTACTCTGCAATCAAAACAGCTTTTGTGTGGGGAGCTGTTTGGTGGGCCATTCACACATGGTTTTCGTATATGATGCTCACAACAGTACACCCCAGTGGGCATTAGTATTCCCACTTGACAGAGGAAACACTGAGGTTACAGAGGTTGGGAAAATTGGCAAAAGGCACACCTTCCCCACATCATAATGCCAAGATTCTAACCCCAAGAGTATCGTCCCCAAATCCATCTCTGTTCTTTCAAATACTCCTTCCCATTCTTCATCCTGCAGGGAAAAAAAAATCCCTAGACTATAACATCTCTGTTATTTTTCTGCTACATTGTGGCACTCTCTCAGGTTGCTCTGAATGTCTAATCAATGCCTTTGGGGCTACCCTATTGCACTTTAATTTTGTAGAGTTTTATGAACTACGTGTCTCTCACCAATTAATTAGAGATTTCTTACATTGTTTTGAGATATTTCTTATCCCTATTTTTGCCATATGCACTCCATTGTTGCCTTCCATTTTTTTTTTTTAACATATCCATTCCCGTATTTTTATTATCTTTGATGGCAGCTTAGGATTTTAGTATCTGGCATTATTGGCCATTTGTTCTCTGCTATATTTATTCATTTATTTTCTTCTCCTTCTACTTCTATTTATCATTCCAGAGCTTCCCTACTTCTTCAGATGCATTAAATTATTAACTCCATCTATTTCTTTCCTGTCTCCACCTACAATAATATGACTTCACATATTCATTCCGCTTCAACTTTATCTACTGGAAATCCAATATCTGCAGCTCCTGTGTTCCCTCAGCTGCCATATGCTCTTATTTTTAGCCTAATTATGAGCATAATGAAGTTTTGATCATGATTTTCCAGGTTTCCCCCTCAGTGACTTGAGTCATAACCTCCCTAGTTGCCAAGTCTGGAAATTTTACCTCTTGGAAACATGAATAAAATATTAAATTAGAAATTCATCCTGTGTATCACAAATATTCTGCCACTATTACTTCCCTTTTTCATTCTCTGCAATCTCAGCTACATTTGGTAATTAGAAATGACCCAGTTTGAAGACCCTTGTTTTTTTGTTCCGTTGTGAAAATGAATTTTCACTGTGGTTAAGTTTTTCAGTGCGCTGAACATGTTTGGTGTCATGCCCAGTATGGTATAGAATTAGAGATGAGTCCTGGAAGGCTCTTCAAGTATCAATTTGAAAAAGTGGCAAAGGATTATGGAATTTAAAAAAAAAGGGGGGGGGACTTGAGAATGATCATTTACCATCTCTGCCATTCTGAAGAAGTCCCTAACTGCTAAATCTCACTTTTGTCGTCTACTAAACAGGGACTACAGAAGTAGATATCTACCTTTTGGAGTTATGGTGGGGCACAGATGAGTCAGCATTTGTGAACAAGTCCAACAAAACTCTAGGCACATAATGTCTTCTCAAATAAATGCCAGTTAAATAGGACACTAGTGCCCCCCCTACTGCTGATCCCCAACAAGTGTGGAATGCCAGCACCATGTGGCCAGCCAGTCTACATCTGACCAAGGGGCAGAAACTTCACAAACTTCTAGGTGTGCCCACTCTACCACCTGACTATACTGATTCCTAGAGTGTTCTTTTAGTTTTGGGCAGAGCCCATATCACAATTCAGGAAGTTTACTCAAAACTGTTTTCCCATAGAGAGAGCCATCATCTGGTTCCATCCAAAATTCACCCATAGGCTCCTGTCTCTTTGTCTCCTTTAGGACACTTAGGACATTTTCATTACAAGCATGAGAGTTCTTCAGATTTTTTAATAGAGTTCCCAAAGTACTTCCCCAACAACTGCAATAATACCTCATGGATTCCATGGTTTCTAGACCCCTCAGCATCCTCTTCTCTCACCTCTGGATTGCTCAAATGTGTAAGGTCTCAGATCTGACTAAATATTTCAGGAATGACTACACGATGCAGAATGGAACAGCAGTGCCATGTTTTTTGTTCTGGATGGTCTATTTCTCTTTGCAGATCCTGAGAACAAAATCACTTCTTGAGCAGCTATGCCCAGTAAGAATTCATTTTAACTATGTTTTTATTCAGCCAGAATCTTCAGTTTCTTTTCCCCCATCTACAATCAGAAAGTTGAATTTTGGGATCCAGGCTCAGAACCTCACATTTACCTTGGGTCCATCTGATTCACTGGTACAATCAATTGTGATTCCAAGAGATCAAAGGCCACACACAGAATTCATTGGCCCATTTTACAAATGCCTTTTTAATACTCAATTTGAGATGCTGCTTCAGGCTCTGAGGATGCATTGTTCAAGAGGACATATTTTGTCTTGCATGGATGGAACTTACAGTTCCAGCAGGGTAAACAGTCATTAAATTAATTTCAACAAAAATGGTAAAAGCACTAGCAAGGCGGCTTGTCACAGGAGCCTGATTTAGTCTAGGGGATCTGGGAAAACTTCCTGTGGATATAATTTTCATTTCTAAGTATACAGAAATCACTTTGGGCTTTAAGGAATGAATAGGAGAGTTCCATGCAATGGGAAAGACATGTGGAAAGGCCTTGAAAACAGAGCACCAAGACAAATCAAAGGATCTACAAGGAGAACAAATATTAATGCAGGTAGGAACAAAAGAGAGGCATGGCTATGGCTAGAGATAAGTCAGTGTTTTATTGCAAAGGGATGTGTAGGTCCATTAAGGATTTTGGTTGTTTTCTTAAGAGCAATGAGAAGTTACTAAGAGTTTTTAAGCAATGGGGCAGGTGGGGGACATGATTAAATTTACATTTAAAAAGTCTCATTGGGCAGCTAAAGTGTGAGAATATGAATTCAAGTGGGAACAAGGATATGTGGTAGCTGATGATGGTAGTGACAGATTAAGTGATAATGGCACGATGGTCATGAGTGGTGGCAGTGGAGAGAAAGGGAAGTGGATAGATTCAGAAGTGCATTTCAGTTACTGGACTATATAGAACATAGTCGTTGCTTTGAAAAGAGGGGAGAAAAGAAAAGGTATAAAGGATGATACCCAGGTTGCTGATCTGTACATATGTGTGGATGTTACTAGTATTTACCAAGTTTGGGAAAACAGGAAGTGACAAGAGTTGCGATAGGAGAACATACACTAAGTTTGAGTGGTGTTGAGTGTGAAGTGTTCACTAGCTATTCAAGTGGATACCTAGAGCTGGATGTTCATTCCTCTTTTTAGTTTCCTTCTATCTGCAAATAAGCTACTACAATTTTGTGTCTCATCATGGGACCTGATTTCAATGACTAGTTATGCTAGCAAAACTATCATAGTTCTCAGGGTGCCTGGGTGGCTCAGTCGGTTCAGCATCTGCCTTGCGCTCAGGTCATGATCCCAGGGTCATGGGATAGAGTCCCACATCAGGCTCCTTGCTCAGCGGGGAGCCTGCTTCTCCCTCTCCCCCTCCCCCCCGTGCTCTTGCTCTTGCTCACGCTCTCACTCTCTCTCAAATAAATAAAATATATTTTTAAAAAGCTACAATAGTTCTCCTGATAGTGTGTTCATGTATGTGAATGTGTGTTTGTTTTAAGTTGATTTGCATCTATCTTGGTTTTCTCTGAGGTTTGTTTTCATGAAGTTTTCCTATAAGCAACACAAGAACCTGGTTTTCCTACATTAAATATGCCTTAAAAAATCTTATTTAATGAGTTAATGCTCAACACCAAGCTTACAGACCCTCACCTGCCAAGTTGATTTAACCAGTCAGGTATCTTGACAAAGTAACTGCCCAATTACCAGATTTTTATAATTGCTACACTGGGGGCATTAAGCCTGAAAAATATGCATGTCCATGACCTCAGTACCTTCCATGTTTTTCATCCCTCCATTTTGAGTTTGAAAAATTGGCATGAAAATTGTTTTCTGACACTTCTTTTGAACCCTTAAATTATGTATCTATGACTAATAGCGATGTCTCAGGATGTTCTCTCAGAGAGGAAATCTAGTTTGAAAATCTGTCCTTTGTTTTTCATTCTGCAATTTCCTAAAAAGATCAGTTCAAGGACATCCTTTGGCCCTCACTCTCACTATCACTATAGTACACATAAGCCTACCCCACCACACTGTTAAAATGCAATTTCTTCATATTAGCAGACAGCTTATTTTTGTTCAGCATCTACGATATGTTAAAAATGAAAGCAGCATCAGGAAAATGAGAGAGCCCTCCACATTGCAAGACTTCACCATAGGGTTTAAGGTGAAACCAAGGCTGCATGTTGTCAAATATCAGACATAGGTACTATTAGTAGGCAAGGTGACCCACAAGCTCCTGGAAGTGAAGGCTGTGGCAGGAGTAGCTAGCATGCTGCATCGCATACGAAGTCACTCGTCAAACGTAGAATTGTGAACGAAGCTATACTTGGTCCCAAATATTCCTTCCTGTGCCTGATTCTTCCAGACTCTGTCCAGCCTTGCCTGCTTCTTTAAACCCTACACCTTCACTCTACAGACCTCATTCAAAAACCAGGCTCTTGAGATTCTCACACTCTATGGTCTTTCCCCTGAGCTCTTCCTTAACCAGTCCCATACTTGCAATCTCAACCTACGATCAACATGCAGTCATAATCCCCCAGTCCTCAGCCTGGACCTTCAAATATTTTGATTCAACCAGTCCCTTTGTCCTAACAATCTGACCTCTTCACTTTCCTGCTTTTGTAACTGAATCCCAGTAATGTGGATACTGACTTCTCAGAATGTGGCTCCCACTGTGTAGACACAACCCGCCCCCATAGACTGAGGTCTCCACAAGTTTCCCAAGCTCCAAGGGCACTGGTCACCCACTATCTGGACACAGTTGCCCTACATCCAACCACCTGAGAGCTGAAAACCCACTTACGAAGTGCCCTATCCCAGTCCCTCCTTTGTCCCCACTGAATTGATTAGTCCTTTTATTTGGTCAGATAGTAAGTTCCCTGTCACTATACATAATAAGAGCCTGAACAACCTGTGACAGGAGTGATTCAAGCATCAACTGAAAGATCAAATTAAATTATCTTTGATGCCGCTTCTCATCTTGAACTTCTGACTATATAAAGTATACCCTGTAAAATATGCAGAAGTCAAAGTTTGCCTAAGACATGCTATTTTATGCAATGTGATTCAGAACTCTATTACAGGATGTGAGATGTTGAGCAAAGTTTATATAGGAGGAGTTCGTCCCTTACTGAATGGAGGAACAAAGTCCTTTTTCCCAGAGGGCAGGTTTTCAGTGAGGATGGCTGCATATCTATCTGGATGCCTGAGGGATCCTTTCTATTTTCTAATGCCTATCTACCTCACAAGATGGTTTACTTAGTCACAGAGATACTGAGGTGGTGTTCTATGTACTGTGCATTCCTTCTTTTTTTTTTTTTTTTTTTTTAAAGATTTTATTTATTTATTTGACAGAGAGACAGCCAGAGAGGGAACACAAGCAGGGGAGTGGGAGAGGGAGAAGTAGGCTTCCCGCTGAGCAGGGAGCCCGATGTGGGGCTCGATCCCAGGACCCTGGGATCATGACCTGAGCCGAAGGCAGACGCTTAACGACTGAGCCACCCAGGTGCCCCTGTGCATTCCTTCTTGTCTTGCTGAGTTTCTGTGGCTTTCTGGTCCCTATGGGATAATGTCTGAAGTCCTAGACCTGGCCTTCAAAGCCCATGAGGACCACGTCCCTCCTCACCCAGCACTTTCAGCTCATGTGATGCCCCCATCTGGAGCATGGCTTTGAGCATCCCACGCTGGCTACTCTTCAAGAAGTACATCAAGCTACCTCACACCTTCTTGGCTTTGCCCTCAAGGATCCTTCTGCTTTGGATTCTCTTTGCCCACCAACTATCTCCCAGTCAATATCCCACTCTTCCTCAACATTTAACTTGAATATCACCTCCTTTATGAAATGTTCCTTTATTTATTTTTTAAAAGATTTTATTTATTTATTTGAGAGAGAGAATGAAAGAGAGAGAGCACAAGAGGGGGGAGGGTCAGAGCTACTCCCTGCTCAGCAGGGAGCCCAATGCGGGACTCGATCCTGCGAGCAGAAGGCAGTCACTTAACCAACTGAGCCACCCAGGTGCCCTGAAATGTTCTTTTAATCTGAATTGTCTTTCTCTATAAAAGTTAGTCCTTGCACGCTCTAGTCTCCCAACACCAATGGTCTACTCTTAGAGCTCGTCTCACTGAGCTGAGACTATGTTTGCATCTCTCTCTTAGTGAGCTCCATGTAATAGAAGTCCAGGTCTCCTTCATCCCTATATCTCCTTTATCCATCCCAGTTCCAGGCATTAGTAAATACATGACAGATATAAGTTGAATGAATATATGTTAATTGATTAAAAAAATAAAATAAGCAGAGTTAAAATTGTGCAAACCAACTCTCCAAATTGGTTCCTAACTGCTATAGCCATGGATAAAGATATTCAAAAGTACAGATTTCTTGCCTGTTTAACAAGACACAACTCTAAATATTCAAAGATAACTATTTCATCACTTTTCAAAATTATTTGAACTCAGGGTCCTGAAGGGCTTTTCTTTATCTCCTCAAAATCATTCTGAATTTCAAACTTACATCACCAAAACATTATGTCCTCTTCACCTTCAATAGCTTCAGTTAATTAAGCTCTTGTAACTCTCTCACCTTTACTGATGGTGTTTCCCAGAAGTCTAAATTATAGCCCACAAATTCCAGAGAGATGACAGGGCCATTTGAGACCATGGGGATAGAAGTCTAGGGTAATCTCTACCATTTCTTGTATATACTTGATGGACAAAATCTTGGCAAATGGAACAGTATTTTAATCTATATTAATCACTTTGAACTTTACATTGGCTAATGAGGCATGTCATCTGCCAGCCTCTGACAAATTCACAATATTTTGCAGAATTCTGCCAAACAGTGACATAAAGAACCACCTGAGGGCCTCTCTGGCTGTCAAACATAGCCCGACCATCCTGAGTCTCATTCACGTTCTGGCTCTGTGAATTGTGCCTCTTAATTATCTACCTACTTGTCTTTTTTCCTCCTTCTCTCTCTTCAAGGCCCTCGTGACTGGTCATGGATTCCATACTGGGATGAGGAAGAATGAGTTCTTAGTGATAAGTAATAGTTTAGCAATTATCAATAACAGATTCTTTTGAAGGAGGTAATAGTGATTTTATTTCCCCCTTTTCTAGCACTGATTGATTTGAGACAATCACAGTCCTCCAGGAGACTTAGTTTTCTCATTTGAAATGCTCCCTTCATGGGAGTGCTCTGATGGTTAAATGAGGTAAAGCAAAGTGCAACATCTGACTTGTAGTAAGTGCTCAGTTAAGGTGAGAGCTTCATTATTGGTTTACCAAAATATCTGTCCAGAAGGCCATCTAAAGCAAAGACCAGACTCCATTTGGAAAAAAAACCCAAGATGCTGCAAATAGGAATCATCTATTCATGATTATATTTCCAGCTTCTTAGAGGCTGCAAGACATAGAGGGAAGAGAAGAAAGAAGCTCCTGTGGATTTAAACCTACTATGTGCCAGATACTTCTCTGATCATTTTGCATATATCTTTCCACATAAACCTCACTGTTCTCCTACCAGGTAGCTGCTATCACCCTCACTTTTCACAAGGTGAAAGCAAGGCTCTGATTGCTGAAAGAGCTTATGATGTGAGATCTCAATGCTTACATGTGCCAGATGAAAGCCCAGATGTATCTGTGTGCAAATTTGTTTTATTTTTCCAAAGAAATATGGATAATAAGTATACACTAAGGTTCTCTCTCCTGAAGTATGTTCTACATGATGTTAAAAGGAGTGACAAGGTGGGATATTTTCTGTGATTAGCTTAATTTGGGAACCATTAGATTACACAAACAACTAAAATATATTCTCCTTTGGATGGACTTCTCAGAGCCTTGAATGAGTGAATACAACTAACCTCAAGTCTTCTAAGGTATGAAAGAACTACTATATGTAATCTTCTTCCATAGAACATTCTAGGATACCATGATCTAGGGAAATGATCGGTAAGGACTTGTTTATCTGTTCCACTAAAAGGTCCAATATTTCAATATATTCTACATTATTTAGCAAAATAACCTCTGACCAATTCTGTCCATTGGGTGCCTATACAATGCCCATTAACAAATCTTAGGAGGCAGATAGACATCCTCAGGAAATATTATAGTGGTGTTTCATGAAGGCAGATCTACACAAACCATGCATTTTCCAGTAGCATTTTCTCCCAGTCTATTGTGCAGTGCATAGCTCCTGGGTACCAGAGCCCCAGACATCCAACTGCTGTAAATCACCCAAGAAAGGTGATCATTAAATAGATTAAAATGCATGGAAATTACCTAAATGTGGACCATTAGATTAAATGAAGCAGCTACAGTATAATGCCCTGATGGCTCCAGGAACTTTATTTAGATTATAACTGTACCAGTGTTGTGCAAATCACATGATTAAGGAGAATATTACAAATCTTACTGCTCCCCCTCCTTCCACTAAGGGTTTGCAATTGAAATTCCTCCAAGGCTTAATAAACAGTTACCTCCAAGAAGGCACTTTGAAACTGACTTTCTAGACCAATCTGCATTTCGATGTGGTTCAGAGCAAAACCTTATCTCTGTGTGGCATGTTTGCAGGAATAACAATGTTTAAATAATGTCTGAAATGGAGCATAAAAATCCTTTGTAACTCAAATGGACATATTGAGAAATCTTAAGCTTCAGCTCACATTACCTTTTTGATATTTCTTTCAAAGACTGACAGTAAGACATCATCACTTGCAGAAAGTAACTCTCCAAGAGCCCTGTGCATATTTTTTGATGTAGTTCTCGCTTGCAAACTCTCTTCATAACTCTAATAAATGCCAATTTGGGGAGCAGGAGTGGTTAGAGTTTTAAATTTTTCATGAAATTCTATGTGAATTTGAAGTAGTCTGTCTATTTCTTTCTATCTAACCTGATCACTGAAGAAAAAGGGAATAAAAACAGCATACATATGCGTGCCTTCAAAAAATACCTCTTAATTGGAGTCATTTAGGAAGCTCTGGGTTAGATCTTTTTGGCAGAGAAAACCATCAGCCAAGGTGGGCTTTTTTCTCCTTCATGTCAAGTCCATTTTTGTTCTCTTATTAGATCATTTCATTTTATTGAGGCTGAATGCAAGAAAGCAAAGGGAAGAGAAGGGAGCTCATATGGGTTGAGTGTCTATTCAGTGCCAAGTACTGAGCTTGGCGTCCTCCATATTACCATAGGTTATGAATTTCATCCTCACACAACCCTTCCAGGCAGACACTGTTGACTCATTTATCAACTAATAAAACTGAAGCTTGAAGAGATTAAGTAATAGACTATCATGGTAGGATCAGATTTTGAACCTATCTCTATCCTTAGTAGGGTCCATGCTCTTCCCACCATATTCTGCTATTTCATTGAGGGTCACACCTGTGCCAACACAAAGCACCAATAAGAAGAGTCATAAAACACTGGGACCACTGTTTTTGGTAGGAGCTTTGTCGGTAGGTGTTAGAAAATGGACCTCATGACTAAGCCTGGATCCCTTTTGCAAAATGGGAGAAGAATGGGGGGACAAAGAAGTTAAAAAAAGTACTTAGGGGGGCGCCTGGGTGGCTCAGTCGTTGGGTGTCTGCCTTCAGCTCAGGTCATGATCCCAGGGTCCTGGGATTGAGTCCTGTGTCAGGCTCGCTGCTCAGCGGGAAGCCTGCTTCTCCCTCTCCCACTCCCCCTGCTTGTGTTCCCTCTCTTGCTGTGTCTCTGTCAAATAAATAAATAAAATCTTTAAAAAAAAAAGTACTTAGGTATATCAGGCACTCTTCTAAGCATTTTACACACATTATCTCATTTAATCCTGACGATCTCATGAGATGGCCACAGTTATTTATACTCTACAGATGAAAAAAAAAACTGAGGCTTGCAGAGAGATAAACTGCTAAAAGTAACAGAGGAATGAGTGATAGAACTATACATAGGTCTAGGTTGCAGTGTACTCCCCATTCTCCTCCCAATCCCCAGTGCTAAATAAACACCAGTCTACTTTCTTTCTCTACTGATTGTCCTATTCTAGACACTTCAGATAAATGGGATCAGAAATGTTTGGTCTTCAGTGACTGCATTTTTTACTTAGGATGTCTTCAAGATTAATCCTGTTGTCACATGTATTAGTACTTCATTACTTTTTATTGCCAAATAATAGTCCATTATATGGATATACCACATTGCCAAGTAATAGTCCATTGTATGGATATACAACATTTTATTTATTCAATCATCAGTTGATGGATATTGGAGTTGTTTCCACTTTTTGACTATTATGAATAATACTGCTCTATGCATGTGTATAAAGTTTTGTGTGGATGTATGTTCTTAGTTCTTCTAGGTATATACCTAAAAGTAAAATTGCTGGGTCATATGACAACTCTGACATTTTGAGGAACTTTCAAACTATTTCCTAAAGTGACTGCACCATTTTACATTCCCATCAGGATTGTATGAAGGTTCTAATTTCTCCACATTTTAACCAACTTCGTTACTGTCTGTCTTTTTGGGTTTAGCTATCCTAGTGGGTCTGAAGTCGTATTTCAGTGTGATTTTGATTTGCATATCCTCATAACTAAGAATGCAGAACATCTTTTCATCTTTTCTTTCTTTACTAGTTATTTATATACCTTTTTGCAGAAATGTCTATTCAAATCCTTTGGCCAATTTTTCAGTGGGTTGTCTTTTTATTATTGACTCAACTGTCTTTTCATTTAATGGTACCTTTGTACTCCAAAAAACATTAACTTTGATGTCATCCAATTTAGCTAATTTTTTCTTTTGTTACTTGTGTTTTAGTGTCATATCTAGGAAACCATGGGTAAGCCAAAGGTCATGAAACATTTGTTTTCTTCTAAGATTTTTATAGTTTATCTCTTTAGCTCTTTAGCTCATACTTAAGGCTTGATCCATTTTGGGTTAACTTTTGTGCATGGTATGAAGTAGAGGTTTCACTTGATTTTTTGCATATGGATATCCAGTTGTCCCAGCACCATTTGTTGAAAAGAGCATGATTTTTGAGAAAAGACAGTCCTGATTATTGATTTTTTTTGCTTTCCCACTTAGTAGCTGTGGGAGCTTGAACAAATTGCTCAACCTGTTTCTTCATCTGTGAAGCTAGTAATAGACCTACATCTCAATATTGATGTGAAGAAGAGATAAGAATCTGAACCTCCATTTGGGTCCTTTGTACTGTCTCCAACACAGGGTCATTATTAAACAAGCATCCAACATCTCACACCTCCAGAACATCTTCCTGAAATCAAATGACTAATTCTAACACTATGAGTATAAATAGAGACTGATTTCATGAGGTTGATACTACCCCTGCACCCCTGCCACTGCCCTGGGAGCTAATTAGTCATTGTACATTGTTCAGCTGTTACTCAGATGGCATACATATGGAGAAGTTATTGGATGTCAGATATCTGAGGGAAGACATTTTCAGTAAATAGATTCCCATGTGATAGTATTGTTATCCCCTTATTCAGATAAAGCATTCCAACTCTCCATCCTATATATGAACCCACCATACTCTATTGACTCCACTTTTGAGGGAGATGCTGGAGAGGATTCAATGCCTTGAGCAGCATTTAAATTTTGACTTCTGTACAGTGTCTTGTCTCCAAGATCCAAGCAAGTGATTCTGAGTATGTGTTTTTGTGTTGTGTTCCTTTTTTCTTTTTCTGAGAGATTCATTTTGCTTTCAAAAAATAAGTTGTGTATTTTTACTTTGCTTCCAAAATGGCTAATTCTCCTGGCTATCAAAATGAATAGACCCACATCACTCTTAGATAAGAGTCTCAAGTCAAGATTATTTATCACCAAGAGCAGAGAATTGTGTGCATGTTAATGCTTCTAGATCTTGAGATGGAGTGTTGGATCTAGCCTCATGACCTCTCCTGGGGACAGGGGACTTCTTCTTCAAACTAAAAGAGGCACACTTTGGCTTGATTTACATGTGAAAGAAAATAACGTTCCATGATAAATCTTCAGTCACACAACCCTGGGCCTTTTCTTAGACTCCAACAGATGTTTCACACATTCTACCCATTTTCTTTCTCTGACGAGGTTTCCCCATGATAGCCTGCCTCCATACTGTTTTCTGTAGCCGCACTGACCCATTCTCACCCAGGGAAATCTATACCTCAACCTGTGCAGAATCTCCCCAGTTTCTTCATTTTTTCTTTCTCTTGAAGATAAAAGCTCGAGGACCATTTTTTTTTCAATGTTTTACTGATGACTGACTGTTTTAAGGAAACAAATACGGATTCACATAGAAGGAAAAGTAACAGAAGTTCTGGCATTGGACAACTTCTTTACCCATCCTGGTTCTTGGCCTTTGACAATCTCACAGATGTAACTGGAAGCTTCACTGTGCTTCTGTCCTTCCTGCTAGCTGAGGATGGAGTTCACCAAACGTGACGGCTTCTTCTCTCCTTGGAGAAGATCCTGCTGGCTGCTGGCTTTCTGCAGAGCTGCACTGCATTACTTGCTTACACACAACTTTATGCTCTATCACTACCAAACTACTTAGATTTTTATAACACCCAACACTTCCCACTACTATGCCTTGCAAATGTGCTTGTTGCTTCCTGGAGTGCCACACCATTCTCCTTGTTCAAAATGTAAACTCATTTTATTAGCTTCTTCAAAAATGAGCTAAAAATTTAAGCATTTAAAAAAGCCTTCCCTGAGTAATCTCATCACTATATATAGCTAATTTTTCTCTTTTTTGTGCTTATCCATGCTTCTAGGACTATACTTATCACTTGGCTTGGCAATGTCTTTGTTTGTGTGTCTGTCTTCTATCTTAGACTATATTTTTTGTGAGAGTACATTCTGCTTTATTTGCTTCTTTTAAGCAGCAACTACTACTTGTCATAGACTAGTACCTAATTAATACTCAGTAAATTGGTTTAAATTGAAAAGAAAAATAAATCTTCTGCTGAAATGAATGAAACCTCTGAAACATTCCCACAGGTGATGCTCACCAGACTCTAGGAAGTTACTTGTGCTGTGTACACCCATTTAGTTCACCAACACACCCAGAACCTACAAACAATGTGCACTGGAATGGCATTTCATAAATTAACATTCCCATCTCTACTCATTCCTTTGGCAGAAACAAGCTCACAAGTTAATAGGAATAAAGAACAGGGAAGGAGTGTATGAGGAGAGGTGGACAGAGGAAGGCACTTCATAATTTATTAAGATATGAGCCCTGGCACCTTATTTATTTTACAAAAAGAACTACTGATGTTCACATTTTTATGAGTTGGGACTTAAAACAGGATTCGTGCTTCCCCTCCACCCATCACCAGCCTTGCTGCCTGTGGACATGTTGCTGATTCACCAGTGGGTTCCCTAGAATCTCCCTTTGCTCTTTTACCTAGGGCCTCTTCATTCCCATTCATCTATTTTCACTCAAGGGCATTGAGCTCCATCCTCCCCAAACAATACTGAGCACAAAACCAAGGAAATGGCACCGTGCATCTGCAAACTTCCTTTGAAGCTGATCGCCCCATTTAGAATGAATTAACATTTAATCGGCAAGCAATCATGCCTAATAATTTTTAGATTTGTTTATTTTTCAGAGTTACATCTTTCAAAATACTGTCAATAGAACAATTACATAGGCTCTTCTCACTAGAAGTCACCTAGAGGAGTGTCTTGTTATATGCTTATAACTATTACTCAAGACAAGTCCTTCCAGCTCAGCTCTCTGCAATAATCATAATCATAATCATAATAAATACAATAAAACAAAATTGGAGATCTGAATGAAACTGGAGAAACAGTACTTTTAAGCCAAGTCTATAGAAATAGAATATATCGGACTATCTGCCAGGAATTTTTTTTCTCCTGCCAAATTCTAATCAGTTTATATCACCTCTCCCCCTCCCAATTTGTGTCCTGAAGGGCCAGAACAGCAGAGCTTTCAAAACAATCCCTGGGCCTCTATCGTCCTTTGCAAGAAACCCCTTGGAGTCTTTCCTTTAGATGTCAGCCATCCATTTCATTTTTTAAAACAACATTTTTTTATATTGAGTTTGGAGACAAAAAAGACAGAACAAAGGAAAATGTCAGATGCAAAAAGATTAGACTAGATCAGCTCCGGCTTGGAAAGCACCAGAGGTTGCAGGATTTTTCTGAAATGCTGGTCTTGCGGAAAAATATCTTTACATTCTTAAGGTATGCTGTTCGAGTTACTCATTGCAAGGAACAATGACCAGATATGATCCTTCCTTTTCTAGACCACAGCAGCATCAAGGATATGCCTATGATTTATAACAGGGCTACAAATGGTAGTTTGTACCACCTCAGCTGAAAGTCAAATCTCAGGGGTCTCAAGGATCCCAGAGCCCCATCTATTGTCCTTGAAGAATTCTGAGAATCTTGGAGCATTCTTTTAGGCTGAATTCAAAGATGTCCTCTACTACTATCCATTCCTCTTTTGCTCTCCCTGCTCAGAGTGGTGTTGGCTACCTAACAACTCAGGTGGAAGATGGCACTCTGGTGGCTGCTGATGCCAACCTGTTGAACCCGTGCTTGTTAATGCTGATCTGGCTGTGTCTGTTCCTACCATTGGAGGTTACTCTCACCAACAAGTGCCAGTACTCTTTGATATTTCTTAGAAATTAGATAAATGACTCTGGGTCTTAATTGGAAGTCAACATGGCCAGAGACTTTGACAAGATTTCAGCCCTGTAGGTGTTAGAGTGAATCTCAGGGTCTCAGAATACTCTTTCCAAATAGAATTTCTCCCTCTCTTTGTTTCGCTATCTTAAGCCCTGGCGATTTAGGTCCTAAACAGTAGTTTTAAGGGATTCTTCAACATGTCTTCAAGAAGACTCAGTAGGTCAGAATGCAAACTGGTGCAGTTACACTGGAAAACAGTATGAAGTTTCCTCAGAAAGTTAAAAATAGAACTACCCTATGACCCAGCAATTGCACTACTAGGTATTTACCCAAAGGATACAAAAATACAGATTCAAAGGGGCACCTGCACCCTGATGTTTATTACAGCATTATCAACAATAGCCAAACTATGAAAAGAGCCCAAATATCCATTGACCGATGAATGGATAAAGAAGACATGGCATATATATATATATATTATATATATATAATGGAATATTATATAATATATATATAATGGAATATTATATAATATATATATAATGAAATATTACTCAGCCATCAAAATGAATGAAATCTTGCCATTTGCAACAACATGGATGGAGCTAGTGTGTTATGCTAAGTGAAATAAGTCAGTCAGAGAAAGACAAATACTACATGATTTCACTCATATGTGGAATTAAAGAAACAAAACAGATAAACATAGGGGAAGGAAAACAAAAAGAGAGAGAGGGAAACAAATCATAAGGGATTCTTAACCATACACAACAAACCGAGAGTTGATGGAGGGAGGTGGGTGGGAGATGGGCTAAACAGGTAATGGGCATTCAGGATAGGACTTGTGATGAGCACTGGATGCTATATATAAGTGATGAATGACTAAATTCTATACCTCAAACAAATTTTACCATATACATTAACTAACTAGAATTAAAAAAAAACCTTGAATTTTTTTTAAATAAATTTAAATTTAAAAAATAAATAAGCAGCTGAAAAGAAAAAAAAAAAAAGAAGACTCAGTAGGTCCTAATGAAATTTGGATTCCTTTTGGATATCCATGGCATGTCAGAGCTCCCAAAGTGCAAATAAGGATTAAAGCCCATCCCTTGGATCCTCAAGAGAGACATAAGGAAGGAGGACAAAGATGAGGAGGAGGAAGAAGAAGGAAGAAGTGGAGCAGGAGAAAGAGAAGCCATGTCTGTACTCTGCCAAAGCATTTGTAAGTTTAGTCAAGAATCTATTGTCTCACTTTTCTTTTTCTGACTAATGAATATCAACAAATAATTCATCTCATTTTTTTTTTTTTGGCACAGAAATGAGTTATCTTTTGTGATTGAGTTTTCCAAAGGTTTTGTCCTGTGTAAAAAAAGTACTGCCCCTGCTCCCCTTCCCTTTTAAACATGACTTCAGCAAATATCTCCAAGTAAGCAAAATATCTCCCTGGGTCCTTTCCATATTCACTTTCCAGCATTTGCTGCATTCCTATAATCACTACCAATAGAAACCTGGATGTCCCAAACCCCTGACTGAGATGGTCCAGTGAGCACTGCTTTCTCCTAAAATACTTCATTTCATTAAAAAATCACTATGTTCTTCTTTCCCCTAAGGAAAAACATATGATAATAAGTCAGTGTTAAGATTCCTATTAACTCCACCCACTCAGCACAGATTCCTTTCTTTTATTTCCTTCCTTCCTTCCTTCCTTCCTTCCTCCCTCCCTCCCTCCCTCCCTCCCTCCCTCCATCCTTCCGTCCCTCCCCTACTCCCTTCCTTCTTTCCCTCCTTCCCTCCTTGCTTTTGGTTTTTTGGTCTTACTTTTTTTGAAAACATTTGCCGGAGAGTTCCTTTGGCCAAGTCATTCAATCCTACGGACCTTCGTTTTACTCAGATAAAAACAGCATGTATGAGGAAGTATTCAGAGTGCCACAGTATTTAGTGTTTCTTTCTTTCTTTCTTTTTTTTTTAAGATTTTATTTATTCATTTGACAGAGAGAGAGAAAGAATGAGAGAAAGAGAGAGTACAGAGCGTACAAGCAGGGGGAGCTGCAGGCAGAGGGAGAGGGAGAAGAAGGCTTCCTGCTGAGCAGGGAGCCCGATATGGGGCTCGATCCCAGGACCCCGGGATCATGACCTGAGCCGAAGGCAGATGCTTAACTGACTGAGCCACCCAGACACCCCCAGTATTTACCATTTCTTAAAACCATAAAGTTCCATGTTTATTTCAAATTTCTCTCTGTAACTGACCTCTTTATCACTTTAATGTAGACTCTGCTGAGGTTTTAATAACTAATTGGTACGACCCCTTCCTTTTATTTTTGGCTTTCATGAGTTTTAGCCTAACGTGTCTAGGCATAATTTTATTTGACTTTATCCTGTTTGGAGTTTCCTGAGCTTCCTGAACCTGCAAAGTTATGTCTTTCACCAAATTTGGGAAATTTTCAGCCATTATTTTTCAAATACTTTTTTTCTGTACCCCATCTCTTTCTCCATTCCTCTGTGACACCAATGGCACAAGTTATCAGGCCTTTTCACAACCCTTTCATGGGTTTGTGAAACTCTGTTTCCCCCCTTCCCAATCTTTTCATCTATGTTCTTCAGTTTGCATAATTTTATTTGTATATCTTTAAGTTCACTGACTTTTCCTCTGTTGTCTCAATTGTGCTATTGAGTCCATCTAGTGAATTTCTAATTTCAGATGTATTTTTTTTAAAGATTTTATTTATTTATTTGAGAGAGAGAATGAGAGAGAGAGAAAGGTCAGAGGGAGAAGCAGACTCCCCGCCGAGCAGGGAGCCCGATGTGGGACTCGATCCCGGGACTCCAGGATCATGACCTGAGCCAAAGGCAGTCGCTTAACCAACTGAGCCACCCAGGCGCCCTCAGATGTATTTTTTTCAGTTCTAAGGTTTCCATTTGGTTTTGTTTTTATAGTTTTTATTTCTCCCTATCTTACTATTCATTTTAAGAGTACTGATCTTTACCTTTCTGATCATGGTAATAATATCTGCATTAAATCCTTTGACTGACAATTCCAACATCTATGCCGTCTCAAAAATTGTTACTTGTTTGCTTTGTGTTTTCCCTTAGCAAGAGTCAGCATGCTTTTTTCCTGTAAAGATTGGATTACTAGTTGTTTCAGGCTTTTGTGGCTTAGCCATATGATTTCTGTTGCAATGGGTTATCTGACACTGTAGCATGAAAGCCGTTATAGACAATAGAGAAATTAATGAGTGCAGCTGGATTCCAATAAAACTTTACTGATGGACATTAAAATTTGAATTACATAACATGTTCACATTTTCAAATATTCTTCTGATTTTTTTTCACCTGTTTATATATGTAAAATCTCTTCTGACCTTATAAGCCATACTAAAACAGGAGGTGGGGCAGTTCTGGATGGTGGACCATAGTGTGTCAATGCCTACTTTGAAAATTAGTCACAATTTTCTGGTTCCTTTTAAGTAATTCATTTCAAATTGTATCCTGGACTAGTTAAATATGTTGTGAGATTCTGACTACTGTTAAAATCTTCTGGAAAATACTGATGTTATTCTGTTTGTAGCAGGGTTGGTTAGAGTACAGATCACCAGTTCTGTCTTGCCTTCTGTGGGCAGAGGTTCTAATATCAGTTCAATTTCCAATCTGTGCTATGCTCTATGGATGTACATCATCTACACATGTACCACTAAGAAGTTAGCGTGGCCATACACCATCACCAAGTGTGGGTCATAGTTGATATTCTAGTTTAGTTCTCAAAGATTCTGCTTGTACAGGTGCCTCTCAGGTGAGCTTGGGATTTCTGATGCACATATACAGAATTAGGAGATCGCCTTTTTTCAGCCCTCTTCTCTCCATGATTCCCCTATACTCTCCAGCTCTCAAGAGCCCCTTTTCCGTTCCTATTTCTCTGACCAGAAAAAAAGTGTTTTTCTCAGAATTTATCTGCTGTTGGCCATTTCCACATACCTGGGGGTAACCTCTAGGCAAAGTAGTGAGAGAAAAACACAAAGAAAAATAATAAAACAATGTGGCTTCCCCACACACATATGGGCTTCATAGCTCATGTTATCTGACAGAAATGGGCTTTTCTCTTGGAGTTTCATTGCCCACACCTCCGCACTGCTGCTACCATCATGTAGCAATGCAAGCTGGCCTTTGGGCACAACCAGGAGAGAGAAAAGAAAAAAAAGGGGGGGCGGATTATACACTTGAAGTTTTCAAGAGAGTAAATCTTAAGTAGTATCATCACAATAAAAATGATAATTATGTGAAGGGATGGAGGTGTTTAACCTTACTATGGTACACATTTATGTGTATCAAATCATCACATTATATACCTTAAACTTACTTATGTTATATGTCAATGGTATCTCAGCGAAACAGGAAAAAGGATGAATAAAAAGTGGCTCTCAAAGTATAGACTTGTCGAATTGCTATGTGGTACATCTGAATCTAATGTAATATTGTATGTCAACTATACTTCAGTAAGGAAAAAAAGGTGTCTCTCCAGCTCACAGTGACCCCATACTCTCTGGTTGGTTTGCAGTGGCCTTTCTTCTTAACTAAAGAGAATTTCTCTCAGTTTTGGCTGTCTGTACCTGCTATGCTGTTCTGTCCTTAGGTCAATACTGGGAGAGAAAGGGGAGAAAAAAAAAATCCCCCTGCCATAGTGCTCATTCTTCAAATTCTCACTTCCTTCCCCAATCAACCTACAAGGTTTGACTTTTCAGATACTTCAGGTAGTTGCTTTTTGCATTCAATGTATAGATTTTAGTCATAATCAGTAGGAGAGAGGGGATATAATGAACTTATTGCATCTTGGCTAAAACTGGAGGTCTCCACTTGCTCCTTTTAAAGAATCAGTCCAGTCTTAAATGTTCTTACTCAGCCACAACAAAACCAGACAGTTTCAGCACAACGTGCTTCCCACCGGAAAGAAAGGAGTGTTGCCTCTGTCCATAGTTCCCAGCCGTATGTGCTCTTCTGGAATGTCTGATAATCCCATGCCATCCTCACAGGTCCCTGTTTCCAAGGCACATACTTATATTCTGGCATTAAATCTATAAAACACAGCCTAACACACAGGATTTCTTCTAGGAACTGGGAAATGAGGAGGAAAAACTGCACTTGGCTTCATTTAAATCTCTGGAATCAAATACTTTTATTAGTCCAAATATAAACGGCATTGGAAGGCTACGTCAAAATATCCCAACTAGCACTCAGGCAGCATACCCTCGGGTTGCAGCTTTTATGGATGAGGCATTAGTTCAAAATCCCTTTTTTGCTGCATCAAATGAGCCTAATTTGCAATGTTCTTTATTGCAAAGGGACTCTGACTTAGCTAACACCATGTTTGAGAAAGGAAGGAATATTCTAATGACTTTGCTTTAGTTAAATGGCTGCAGCAGAGGAAGCTTTGGCAAGAGCCAGCTGTATCGCAGCACTGGATGGGACACTCAATAAGCAGGATCTCATTTGGTGTATGCTCAATTTGAGGAGCAGGGGTAGGTGTTAATATTATTTCCATCCAGGGTATGGATAACTGAAGTTCAGGGAGTTAAAACAATAAGCTGAAATTACAAAAACTAATATTCATGAAACTAGACCCCATCTTACACCACTCACGAAAATGAACTCAAAATGGATTAAGACTTAAATGTTAGGGCCTGAGACTGAAACTCCTAGAAGAAAACATAGGACTGAAGCTCCTTGGTAATGATATTTTGTACATGAGACAGAAAGCACAGCAACAAAATAAAAAATAGGTGAGACTATATCAAACTAAAAACTTCTGCACAGCAAAAGAAACCATCAACAAAGTGAAAAGACAACCTACAGAACGGGGAAAAAATATTTTCAAACCATATATCTGGTAAGGGGTTAACATCCAAAATATAGAAAGAACTCATACAACTCAAGAGCAAAATAAATAAATAAATAAATAAATAACCCAATTAAAAAATGGGCAAAGGACTGGAACAGACATTAACTGGAATCAGTATCTGCACCCCCATGTTCATAGCAGCATTACCTATAATACTCAAGATCTTAGGTTGTCTAAACAACCTAGGTATCCACTGATGGATAAAGAAGTTGTGTGTACACACACACACACACACACACACACACACACACAGAGGCAGTGGAATATTACTCAGCAATTAAAAAAGAATAAATGCTACCATTTGCAACAACACAGATGGACCCGGAAGACATGTTAAGTGAAATAAGTCAGATAAAGAAAGACAAACACTGTATGATCTCACTTATATGTAGAGTCTAAACAAAACAAAACAACAAAACAAACAAAAACAAAAACCAATAACAAAAAAACCAAACTCATAAGAAAAAGACATCAGATTTGTGGTTAGCAGAAGCAGAAGGTAGAGGAGGGGGAATTGGATATAGGTGGTCAAAACTTCCACTTATAAGATCAATACCTAGTAGGAATGTAATGCACAATGTGATGACAACAGTTAACACTGCTGTATGATGTATGTTAAGTTGTCACAAGAGTAAATCCTAAAATGTCTCATCATAGGAAAAATTTTCTTTTTTCTTTTCTTTTTATTGTATCTATATGAAATGATGGATGTTAGCTGAACCTATTGTGGTAATCATGTCATAATATATGTAAATCAAACCATTATGCTATACACCTTGAATTTATACAGTGATGTATGTCAATTATTTCTCAATAAAACTAGAAAAAATTAGTAAGAAAAAAAACCTCTAATATTCACTATCCACATGAGTTTGAAGCCCATTTCTGGTATAGATCCTGTGTCTGTTATTTGCAACATAACAAACTATCCAAAATAGATTAGATTATCAACAGCAGATTATTTACTCATGATTTTGCATTTTGGCATGAGCTTTGCTGAGCAGTTCTAGTGATACTCTCCCCAGGTCATGCATGTGTGTGTAGTTATCAGGTGGCCTAAGTGAGATTGATTACTTTTAAGCATAAAAAGATATTAAAGCAAGCTGATACAGAAAACAATAGGATCCTAATACACAAATGGGAAAGGAACACGGATAATTTATAAGAGTAAACAGGCACATAAAAAGCAAAGTTCAACAACTAGTAATTAAAAATAGTCAATGAATTGTGAATCATTTTAAACTTTTTTAAAAATAACTTCTAAAAATGATAATATCGTGTGCTTATTAGGAAGTCTTACAAGAGTCACTCTTTCACAAAGTTGTAAAATCCACTTGCAAGTTAATCTGAAAAACTCCTTCCATAAAAATATGCTCATTCTTTTTTTCATAGTAATTCCATTTCTGTTAACCTTCTCTTGGAAAACAATATATGTATAACGTATTTGCCATGGAAAATAATCACCTTAGAATTATTTATAAAGATGCAAACTTAGAGACTACTTTAATTCTCAGCAACAGGGGAGTGGTTAAATAGTCCTTAGTTTCATCTGCCTGATGAAAAGACAGGAAGTAATTAAAATGACATTTAAAAAGGTAATGTAATAACATGGAATACTGTCTATGTAAAAAAAAATGTTAAAAGAAGTGGCCAAATATTAAGGTTACCTACATGGTGTTTTAATGCCTACATTAAACAATGCATAGCTGTAGAAGATAAATATATCAATACTTAACAATAGCTTTATTTGCATTTTTGACCCCAGTTGCTGCTTTTATTTTTAAACTCTCCTAAATTTCAATTTATGAACAAGTATTCCATTTGAGCAACAACAACACAACAAAGGTTACAAAGAAATTAAAGAAATGTAAAAAAAAAAAATTAGAAGCAGCAACAGGCCCAAACACAGTCACTTGCCTACAGAAAGCAAACCAAGACTTAACTGTAGCGATGTGAATTTAACCTGTCAATCTGAAATGTCCCTATCAGCACTAGTGAGATCATCTGCCTGACAGACCACTGCCCTTCCCTCCAAAGAAGGTGACCTTGCCTGAAATATTCCTTCCTTTTCTTTTACTAATAATTTCCTTGTCCCACCCTGTTTCTGCCTGTAAAAGTCTTCCATTTTGTAGCACTCCTTGGAGCACGGCTCCTTTCGACTTGCTAGATAGGATGCTGCCTGATTCACAAAGCATTAAACAAAGCCAATTAGATCTTTAAATTTACTCAGTTGAATTTTATTTTTTAAAAGAAGAAATTACAGGGCGCCTGGGTGGCTCAGTCGGTTAAGCGACTGCCTTCGGCTCAGGTCATGATCCTGGAGTCCCGGGATTGAGTCCTGCATCGGGCTCCCTGCTCAGCAGGGAGTCTGCTTCTCCCTCTGACCTTCCCCCCCGTCATGTACTCTCATTCTCTCTCTCAAATAAATAAATAAAATCTTTAAAAAAAAAAAAGAAGAAATTACAATGTCCCATAATAGCAAAATCTTTTGCATTTGGCACATGGGGCTTTGAGATGTTTCTTTCTGTTTATCTATAGTTTCCCTATTTTCTTTTGTTGGTAGATATTATACTCTAATTGAATATATATAAATATTATTTATAAAAGTTAGTCTGGGTGGCTCAGTTGGTTAGGCGTCTGTCTTCGATTCAGGTCATGATATCAGGGTCCTCAAGCCCTGAGTCGGGCTCCCTGCTCAGTAGGGAGTCTGCTTCCCTCTGCCCCTGCTCCTACTCTCTCTCTCAAATAAATAAATAAAATCTTAAAAAAACAATAGTTAGCACCTGAAGAACTGATATGCACTTAATGTGTCCACCAGACCTGATATGCACAAAAAAGGGAAAAGTTTGTGGAAGTGAAAAGAAATGGCCATCTGTCAGCTTGAAATCCAGTTAGCATATCTTTAAATCAGCATGAACATACACAATGAATACAAAAAGATCTTGTGGGAGCCATAAAAAAAAGTTTTGTCTTAAAAATTGTCATTTTGAAAGTTCTTATGTTGCCTTTTAATTCATTGTTTGCAGTCCATATTTTTTCTAATTATTCTAAAATTTAATATTATAAATTTTTGTTTCTTGTGTTTGGAGCCTCCAAAGAATGTTTGCTTTGCAAATGAATAAATGCTAGAATATTCTCCAATTGTTTCTTGAACTTAAATGTTACCTCACAACTAAATCCTGAGCATCTTAACAGAGAACCCACACGTTGATGGATGGGTTGATTGATGAGGTTTGCCCCAGTCTGAAGGCAAAGGTCTGGACCAGGCACTCTGTGGAGGGCCCTTCAGCTCAAGGGTTGAGATCTCAGCTCAGCCAATCTTGACACTGTCAGTGAGAATCACCAACAGACATTATCCCTTTTTAAGACATCAGTTGTCACCAGGGCCAGGTAGCAGCAGACAGAAGCAGCTAATAAAAGTTTGGGTTTTTTTCTTTTTTTTCCCCCTCCTGATAATGTATTCTAGACACTCAGAAACTTCTCCTAACACACTGAAGTACATTTTCTAAATATAAGAGAGAAGCTGTCCTTAAATGTCCACAATTTGATCTGCATCCCCAAATACTTTGGTCCAGATTTAAGCCATTTTGGGGAATGGGGGAGACTTTTAGAGCCAACAGACCCCTTGAGGCAGTAACCTAAGACCATGTCAGCACCAGTAGAGATTCTAGGTAAAGGGATTTATTCTGGTTCATTTGGGGAATGACTGAGTCTCAAATAGAAATGAACACATTTCCTGCATAAAGTTGCTATAAAGATTTCTTTTAATATTTTATTTTTTTAATTTTAATTTTTTTAAAAAGATTTATTTATGTGAGAGAGAGAGCAAGTACATGAGCAGGGGGAGGGGAAAAGGGAGAGGGAGAGAGAATCTCAAGCAGGCTCCCTGCTCAGCAAGGAACCCTACATGGGGCTTGTTCTCACGACCTGAGCCAAAATTAAGAGCTGACCACTTAACTGACAGAGCCACCCAGGCACCCCAGGGATTTTTTTTAATAGTAAAAAGAGATATTGATACAAATTTCTTAATGAAATGCATGACAAATAATAAGTACTCAAAAAACATGAGCCATTATTAGGCAGAAACACAGCTTTGGCCTAAGAATGGATCTAGCTTTTCAGAACTTCAGGAAGATTTCCATGGAATACAGATGACTCTAAACTCAGAGAGACAACATTCATATTCTCATCCTTTTTTTTTTTTTTATGGGTGTTTATTTTCTTATCTTGCTTACAGATTGGTAATAAAGAAAACAAGTTTAAAAATATATTGAATAACATTCGCCACAGAGTAGCCAGAATAATTTGAAAAGTAAATCTGAAAATGTCACTTTTCTGCATAAAATCCTTTGAACCTCTAAAATCCCTAGCAGATCACAAAGGGCCTTCACCTCTGGCTATCCCTCTAACGTCTGGAGAAATGGCCACAGTGACCAGACTTTCTGATCTTCCAAAGTCCTCTACCCTTCCAGTCTCCAGGACATTGTTCCCGCTGTTCCCCACCCCTTGCCCCCCTGGCGAGCCCTTTCCCTGTCTCTTGACTGCCTGAGTCCTATTCATTCTTCAGATTTCCTTTAATATCACAGTGTCATGGCCATCCCTGACCCTGTAGATTAATTTTCATCCTGCTCTGTTATTGTCTCATATAGAACACTGTCATTTTCCTCCTTTACACTTAGCACTTAGAACAAGATTTAATTATGTAATTATCCCTTTGTTAAAAGTCTGACTCCACCACTGGTTTGTCAACTTCATGGGGGCACGATCATGTCTGTTGTGTTCATCATCACAAGCCAGCATGCAGGCAAGTGCCCAGCATATGGAAGGTTTGCGATAAATGATGGCAAATGAATTATTTTATGGAAGGAAGGAAGGAAGGAAGGAAGGAAGGAAGGAAGGAAGGCAGGCAGGCAGGCAGGCAATATTATCACTATACTTTTAATACTGAGGATGAGGACACTCTAGAAGGTAGCATTTTGGGCAGGGCCAGTCTTCCATTTTCTCTCCTCTCAGGCTTCTGAGCTCAGGTCTTTCCTTCCTGCAGCTCCTTCACCTTTCCCTGCTTAGCCTCCTGGCGAGTAGTGTCTGGTGCTTTCTCCTCCCCACCTCCTTCCCAGCAACACATATCCTGCACCCCCCTTCCCCAATCCTTTCTACTCCCTGCCAGAAATCTCCATTCCAGCAGCCTGCTGAGTAGGATCCAATCAGCTTGCTTGGGCTATGATTTCAATTACTGATATGTGCTTTGTGTCATGGCTGTTCTGCGGGTATCTACATGCTAATCCACGCATCAGTACTAAGACGGTGGCTCTCTGATAGAGTTCCTGGCATCCTAGGAGATGGGGAGGAATATTCCAGGGATGGGGGGTGCAGAGTGGGAAGAAAGGGTTTCCTGTCCTCCTCAACTCATCTCTGGAAGACTCAAAAGAATTTTACCAACAAGGTTAGAGATATGGTTAACTGGGTTAAAAAACAAACAAACATATAAAACAAACCACCAGATAATATAAACTGTGTGATCTAATTATAGTAACACAGAAAAAAAAATGTATGTATAGATTATTTCTGAGGGATATCTCCCTGGGAGTTTAATCAGGCTTATCTGTTAGGGGTTTAATTAGGGTTTTGATATGTATTATATATTTATATAATTACATATTTGTATATATCATACTATCAAAAAATCCTACAGTGCTTTTGAAAAAGGAAAAGAATAAGAACTTAAAAGGAACCTAAAAGAATGAAGGAAACAGGCCAAAGAGTCCTATGTCCTGTTCCTCAGTAAGAGATTGGTTTCTTCTCTCCCCGCAAACACCTTCAAAGCACCAGCAGCTCCATCTTGCCCAGAGTCCCACCCTCTATTACTCTGGTTTCTCTCTGCTTTTTTTTTTTTTTTTTTAATTTTTTTATTGTCTCTCTGCTTTTTTTTAATAATGCAGTCACATCCCTTTGAGGGCCATACTCAAATAGAGACAGGGGGGAGACTGACATGAGAATGGATCAGTATCCAAAAAACTTGGTTGTTGTCCTGGATCCACTGCATGTTCACGCTGAGTTGCACTTTCTTTGAGTCAACTCCCTTTTCTGGGCCTTGCTTCTCTATAAACTGTACTGGCTTAGAGCTTCTGATAAGAGCCCTTTAAAAGCTCAAGACGTCCATGTCTCTGAGTAATGACTCCTACCTCCTGACTCCTACCTCCTGACTCCTCTTCTGGGTCAGCAAATTGTTTATTCCAGAAACTTTTTAAGGCTTTACTGGACTGAAACTTTTGGCTGTTGTCCTGCCCTAGTTTCACCTGGGTGTCCTAAAAAACTGTCCAGCTATAAGTCTTAAGAGGAACTCTGGGCATCACTGGTAGTGCAAGCATACAATTTATCATCCAACCTAGTACACTGGACATTAGTAAATATGCTTGAAGATCAGCCATCCACTGGGACTGTCCTGGGTGTAGCAGAACATTGTAAAGTGTCCAGATTTCAGTCGAGGGGGCCTTGCTTCCTAGTCCAGACACTAACATTTCAGCTGTGTGACTTCAGTCACTAGAGTATAAGCTCCGTGAAAAAAGGGGAAGGGGTTGTTCTATTCTTAATGGCATCTTCCCTTAGTAAGTGTCACGAAAATATGTCTCAAAAAAGGATTAACTGGAAGAACCTGATTTTGTCAAGTGGAAAATCAGGCTAATGACATGTTGTCTTAAGTTTCATGCGGAATCTGGCACATGATCATGTAAGTATCAATTTGGGTTGCGGGTTGCTGCCCTTTTTTTTTTTTACCCAGTTGTATAGATGAAAACTCTAAGGCTTAAAGAATCTAAATGGCATGTCTAAGCTCCAAGTGGACTGTGATTTTTGCCTATTTTTCCTTTTCCTTTAAAAAAATCCATTCAATCTTTAAACCTCATTTTGCTTTATATATATTCTTATTTAATTTATAAGATCATGCTACCAGTTGCTGGGTCGATTTGGACAAGAATCCCTGTTGGCTATTGATGTCTATGCCAGGGTTTTCACAGTTATACCTCATACTTCTTTCCTGTTCCAAAGACATCCTTTCCTCAATTTTTTAAAAGATTTATTTATTTGAGAGAGAGAGAGAGAGAGAGAGAGAGAGAGAGCATGAGATGGAGGAGGAGAAGAAGAAGAAGAGAGAATCTCAAGCAGACTCTATGTTGAGCCTGAAGCCCAACACAGGGCTTGATCCCAGGACCCTGAGATCATGACCTGAGCCAAAATCAAGAGTAAGACCCTTAACCAACTGTACCCCCCAGGAGCCCCCTTTTCCTCAATTTTAAGCTCCATGAGAGACAGAAAACCTGATAGATTTTTCCCCAGGAAACATGGCTCCAGTAACAGCTTCCTCCCTCTTACCACATACACACACACACACACACACACACACTCCCTCAGTATGTAGTGGAGAACTGTCTCTAGCAAATATTATTTTGGGCTCTAAAATAAGGCCCCTCCCCTCCCTGTGAAAAGGAAAAACTGAATAAATTTTCCTGAAAAATGAATGCAAATGTTTCCCTGAATGACATTTCTATTGTCTGAGACTTATGTGGCTTTAATGAAAGTATTTATATCAGAAAAATGAGAGAGGAAAGCATAAGGTAACCCAAATCTCTTTCTGGCTGGAAAAGCTCTCAAGTCACTGAAGATGGTTTTGCCAAAAAGGCTTGGCAAGAAACAGTGATATCTGCAAATTGTTCACTGAAACTGCTTTTATTTAGTCAATTTCATTCTGGTGTCCAATGGGTTCTCTGCACAGGGATGTGTTTCTTAGACAATGACAAGCTTTACACCAAATTATGAGCTATAGCTGAAAACACAGTAACAGAATGTCACTCCTGATTTGTTTCCTGAGCTGGAGCTACGCGGTTAGAAATATCAAAGGGGTGATCCATGGGAGTGTAAATGTTCATTTTGGGGAGAGGAAAAACTTGAAATGGCTGTGGAATTGGGCACCAAAGTAGACAAGCATGGCCAGACGTAATGTTGCTTGCTCCAGGAAAGGGAAGAGAGACGGTCTCGTGAGCCAGCTGGCGTCTGACCAGTGAGCTCCCCATCACTCCCCAGCAGTGATATTGCCTTCATCACACATGGATCCAGCTTTGCAACCAAACTCTGCATCTGAGATCCAAGGCAGGACTCCTCCCAGAGGGCAAAAATGAGCTCTTCAGAGTTTATGTTCAGTTGGCCAGAGGAGAGCCTCTCTGTACTGGCTTGAGACACCAAAAAGATAATAAATGCCTAGAGGAAATAGTGGGGAACAGTGTTGGGAGGAGAAGACTGGTTTTGGAGTCAAGCAGGGCAGGTTCAGAATCTTAGATGTAGCCTGGAACCATGTGGAAGCATTACCACCTCTAAAATCCTCACTTTGCTCATCTGTGAAGTGGGGAGAATATTTGTCTTCCTAAGTTGCTCTGAGATGTGCTTAATATGTATTAGGAGCCAATGTGTGCCAGCATGCCTCTTTCTCTGGTTTAGAGAGTAGGAACATTTCCTTAATGTCCCTCACAGGAATGTAAAGGCTCTCTACTCAGAGTGTCTTCTTCAGAAAGGATGGAACACGTACTTGACATTGGATCACATCACCAAAGGACTGTGACATTTCTTATGGGCTAGGTATGTGCTCTGCAGGGCAAACTGGAGTGTGCCAGTGAGAAAGGGAATAGTCTGGCATCAGACCAATGTGGGCTTCTGAGAGGGGGGCTTGAGCAAGCTATTCATCCTCACTAAGCTTCAGTTTGCTCATCCATAAAGTGGTGATATTATCCTAATCACATTTTTATTAGAAATAATGCTTACAAAATACTTAACACATTACCATGTGTTAAGCCCTCAGTACATGACTATTATAAATATTCCAATTATAAATATTCCAGGTTTTGAGAACCCTCTAACATTCCTTCTTCATATCCTCAATTTAAATATACATACACACACACAATTTTACAATTGGTTTTATATTTTAAAATTGTGAGGGGAATAAATCTTACTTTAGATTTAAGATATACAACAAATAATCTTTCAAAAACCTACATGTTCCAAGGACCTCCTTAAATCACATAACTATTTTTACAGAAGAACAAAGGAATGCAAAGAAGAAAAGTATCTTGACTACATCATAAAAAGAACCATGTGACTGTTTCCAGAAATACTTAGTCACTTGCTCTTTTTGTTAAATGAGGCAATTTTCTGACAGTTATATATACTATTGCTATGTGTCTAATGTGGGTGTATTCCTGTTGGTCTTTGAAACTGTCCCAAAGTGGACCCCAGTATTGATTGAGCCATATGTGTACTGATTGATATCAACATCTTATTTATAATGATGGAAAACAGTCCCAACTGTCTAAGGTTGTGCAATCCTCACTAGGGCTTTAGAAGCAAAATCTCCCCCTTAAGACCTTGATATATGATGAGATCTTGTCTGAATTATAGTTAGGAAGTCATCAGAGGTGCTCTGTTTTCTTAATACTATGACATCTCCTGTTCCATCAGGAAGATACAATCACTAAATGTGAGATTGGCCCAGCTGCTTCTATCAGTGTAGTTTTTAAAAGCAGGGACACTTCTGTTCTTATTCCAGCTCTGTTACTTTGTTACTTCAGGAACATTACACAATCTAGCTTACTAGCTTTGTTACTTCAGGAACATTACAACAATCTTCCTGAGCCTTACTACTCTCACTGGGAAAGCTTGAGCTAGTAATCCCAACTTCATAGTTTCCGTGATGGTCAAATAAGACAGTGTGTATAAAGACCTTAAGAGAGTGCCTGGTGTGTAAAAGGGTTTGATAAATGACAACCATCATTACTAGCATTAGGAGTTCCTTAAGAACTTTTCAGATCCTTTGCAATTCTTAAATGCTGTCAGGAATAAATGATGGGACAAAGTGAAATCATTTGGTAAATTCTGCATCTAGGAAACCACTTAATGCCAGGCAAATTGGCTTGATGTTGACTGTTTGAAAAATGATTCATTTTCAAAACTTTGAACTATTTTGAGAAGTTAACTATATCATGCATTTTTAAACAATTTTAGCTGTATAGCTTTTGCCAAAGAATGACATAATTTGACCTTCTTTGAGTAAAGGATAGGAACATAAAGATAATGAAGAAAAGAAGAATGGAAGAGCTCTTTACCAAAGGGACCAACAACAACAACAAAAAGAGTTCAGTGAGGATCTTTTAAGAATTCTGTAACTTTCACAAGTGCCAGTTTTTGCCATTTTGCTAATTCATCTCCTTTCCCCATGAGTGTTAGCAATAAAGTCTACAAAATCTCGACTTCTTGCTGTGTACTATTAGGCAAGTCATATAATCTTTTGGTACCTCAGTTTCTTAATCTATCAACTGGGAATAAAATAATGTTTACTTATAGAGTTATTAGGAATATTAAATAAACTAATCCATAAAAATGACTTAGCAGGGAGTCTTTTAAAATCATATTTGAAAAGGAGTTAAAATCAATTAATAGTTACGTTCCTTCTTCCTTGAGATTTCTAACTTCAAAAACAAATAAATAAAAAAGGAGTCCATGAGCTTAGCCAGGGAACAAGGAAAATTGGCAGGCAGTGGTGGATTTGGCCATGAATAACTGGGAAGTGGAGAAAGTGGAAGAGTCTGAGGACTGGCTCTCTGGATTTGCGAGAAGGAAGCAGAGGACGAGGAAACCTCCTTGACCAGAGAAGAGACACCTAAGCCTGACCAGGTAGTAAGACATAAAACCCTAAATGACCCCTCCCAATGACACATATTCCCCAGATAGAGATGTTAGACCATTTTCTCTTCAGAATGACCATCATCCAAACCACCAAAGGGTCTTTTAACTAAACTCTTTGTGAATTTCACTGTCTTCACTACTGAACACATACCCTTCCCAGAGGACATTCTCCCCATCACGAGCAAACATGTGATATGTTACCTCTCAAGAAATCACCATGTTCTGATTGACAGGGGAAAGGGGTGGTTCTTAGGAACATGCTCCAAATAAAAGAGTAATGCCCCATGAGTCTATGCCCCCACAACGTACTCCTACATATCTGTACACACATGCACAGGCACACACACATGCAGGAAGTGCTTATCTAACACTGGACCTTTTAGAAGAGAGTTTATTTTAAAACATGGGCTTCTGGACACGTAAATTTCACTTGTCAAGCTAAATACATCCACAAATGAGAAATGTGCTCAACATCACAATCTAATGACAACCAAATAAATTATAAGCTACTATTTTAGACTGTTGTCTTAAAAAGGGTGATGCCAGGGCACCTGGGTGGCTCAGTCAGTTGGGCGTCTGACTCTTGATTTTGGCTCCAGTCATGATCTTGGCAACCTGAGATTGAGCCTTGTGTTCTACACTCAGCTCGGAGTCTGCTTGTCCCTCTCCCTCTGTTCCTTCCTCTGCTCACACTCTTTCTCTGAAATAAATAAATAATTTATTTATGAAAGAGAGAGAGAGCATGCATGAATGAGCTGGGGGGAGAGGCAGAGTGAGAGGGAGAAAGAGTCTCAAGCAGACTCTGCAATCAGTGCAGAGTTTGATGTGGGGCTCGATCCCACAACTCTCAGATCAGGACCTGGGCTGAAACCAAGAGTCGGCCCCTTAAATGACTGTGCCACCCTGGTGCCCCCAAATAAATAAAGTCTTTAAAAAAAATAAAAGGGTGATGCCCTTCCTATCGTGTTGCTGAAGACACTGACTCTCCATGTCCTCCCCTCCCCACTTCTCCCTAGGAGAATCCGATCATGTAGATCATGAGCTTTGTAAGTAGGGAGGCCAATTCATCTTGGTAGCTCTTACGATGCTTAGACTGAGGCCTCCCTCAGTAGGTATCAGTAAGTGTTTGAGTAGAAGGGAGGGAAGACCAGAAGAAGGAGGGAGGAAAATTAATGGAGGTAGTAACCTGCATACCTTAATCCTAATAGTTGCACAAATATGACTAGGGAGCCCTTCCCAATAAACTCAGTTCTATGATTATCTGCTACAAAGCCAAGCCAAGGCCTCCTGGTGACATTTAATCTTTCAAGGTGCACTGGACATACCACCCTTACTAGGGCTATCACAGAAGGTGAAAAGCTCTTCTTCACTATATTGACAGAATTTCAGCTCATTGGAAAACACATAACCAGATGCCTAGAATCTGGTCAGAGCAGAGCCAGCATTAGAATTCAAAGCCCAGGGGAGCCTGGGTGGCTCAGATGGTTAAGCGTCTGCCTTCGGCTCAGCTCATGATCCCAGGGTCCTGGGATCGAGTCCCGCATTGGGCTCCCTGCTCCTTGGGAGCCTGCTTCTCCCTCTGCTTCTCTCTCTCTCTCCCTCTGTCTCTCATGAATAAATAAATAAAATCTTAAAAAAAAAAAAGAATTCAAAGCCCCAAACCAGCAAGATTATGTTTTATCCTGCCTTATATATAGGACAGCACATAGATATTATCAGGCATTTAGTAGGTGCTCTATAAACAGTGGTTGAATGAGTCTCAGAAGTAAAATTAACTCTTAGGTTGGGGAAAACTATGATGATTAAATGCTTTACCTGTGAAGAAACCAACGCTCAAAGAGGTTAAGTATATTCCCCGTGATGATGACAACAGCATAGCCAGCAAGAGTCCAAGCACAGTGCTACAGCAGCCTGTCCCAGTGTGAACCAGTGAGAGGTATCCTGCCTGTAGTGGATGTTGCACAAATCAGAGAGCTAATGAAGAAGAGTCAGTGTGGAGTGGAAGAACAATGTGTCCTTGCTTACACTCTCAAGGTCATGCCTACTTTGCATATTCATAAACACAGATTAATAGTCATGCCCAAAAAAATATGGTTGTGTGGTGTCAGACCTCAATGCTCTTTTCCCTTCTCCGAACTCTGATTTCCTGAGTGACACTGACCATGACACCTCATCTTTTCCCATCTGTAAAATAGGAGCAGGGGGAATCAGCAATCTCTGCAATCTCGTGGTCCACTTTAAAGGTTCTGATTCTACAAGGTGACTCCATGTTTTTATATCCTGGGATCACTATTGCCTGAACGGCTGCAGAGACAGCTAATCTTTACTCAGGACAAATATCTTATCACATTACGCAGAAGAGATGGTAGAGAGTGATGTACTATGGGTCTTTAAGTTTCATCATAAAACAACCAAAAAGTGTGATATTTAGTAAATCCTATCAATGTCTTGTCTATACCAGGAAGAACTTCTAAACGGAAGTGTTGCAAATTCAAAGCAAAAGATTCATGATACTGGTGAGGTGGGAGGTGAGATAATCCCTTCTAGTAATCCAAAGTAAAACAAAATGTACTATAATTTGGGTCTGGAGGTTTTCTGTTGTTGTTGTTCTTTTCTTGCTGGGAGCTATCTGCTCCGGCTTGATGCTATTGTTTTTCCCAAGAGAAAATGCAGCTGTTGCTATATGTCTGGGGGGAAGATATCCATCACCCAGAACGTATCACAAGCTATTAATAATGTATCACTGCAAATCTACCTTGTCTCAATAAACACCCTGTCTCCCAAGTACAGATAAAAGGTCTAGCAGGCAGATGTTGGAATTTATTATCCTCACATTTCCCATTTCCTATTTCTCTAAGGATGGTGTCCAGTATCGGAGTTGTCCTATGGGGAGCACAGAAAGAGGAAACTAACATTTGCTTCGTAATTTCTGTGTGCCAGATGATTATATCAACAGCCATAAGTAGTAGGTTTTATCAACCCCGTTTTGCAGATGAAGAAACTGAGTCTTAAAGAGGAGAGGTAACTTGTCTAGGAACACTCAGCTTGTCAGTACCAGAGAGGAGCTAAACCTCCTCCTGGATGCCTTGCGACAAAACTCTTTCTCTATCCTCTGTAACCCAGGGTTTGGGCAGCTGCCGTTTTATCTTTCCCATTCCACCAACTTTAGCTCTGTATAGAGTAGGTGCTCAGGCAAGCTTCACCAAATTTAATTTTTGAGACATGACCATGCAATTAAGTGTTGAGTGGAAGAGCAATGAGGACTGCTCTCTGAAAAGGGATTCCTACACAGAAGCAGGGATTCTTTTCCTCACTCTGTGTCTTGTTTACTGTGTCTGTGATTGAGCTGAGAGAAATGTAGCCCTTCTCTATCCTTGATCATACTTGTCCATTTCCATCTAGATATGTCTTCCCAGCTTGGTTGAGGAGGGGTGTTACATGAGTGTCCTTCAGCTCATATTTTAGCACTTCACAAAAGTGATGGGGGAAAATAAAGAGATCAACACTTTTAACCCTCTATGCCCCAGGCCCTCCCCACCCATCACCACATGCTTTGCTCCTTTTCAAGAGAGACAAGGGAGATGCCTGACATTTAGTTGGACATGGTTCACTGCTGGATAGGGTCTTGCTGTGCTGAGAAGTAATGTGCATCTATTAGTGTGCTATCCAGAATGAGGGGCCAGAACAGCCCACTTCAACCATGCAGTTGATCTGGTAAGAGGATGAAGCATCCACTCCATAAGCCCAACTGTTACAGACCCAAAGAGGAAAGATAAAGGCAGTCTTAACTCCAATACTCTTTCCTAAAAAGTTCTAAACTGGGAGCCAAAGAGTAATACCTGAGCTAAGAACATAATTAATGCTATGCTTCTCCATAATTACTGCTACTGAGTGTGGGCCTTCCTAGTCCACAAATCCAGAATGGAAGAGGGGACATAGGCACTGAAATCCCATCCAAATTTCTAGCTACTCTCACTGGATTCTATTCCCCTTGAAGGAAGGGAAGGTGCCAGCATTTGTACCAGAGCTATGTTAGTGATTCAAATAGAGTGTGCTGACAATTTTCTTTCTCAAATCAGCCTTTTTAGGTTACATTTATAGAGATGCAAAAACTGAGGCTTGGAAAGAATTCAGGTAACTAACCCAATTTATATAGCTGATTAAGGGCAAAGTTGGGATTTGACAATGACTTAGAGACAAAATGCATCTCTTAGAATCGTGCTTCAGCTGCAGTTGTTTAGGAAAAAGCAGCATATATCCTTAGTCCTCAAGGAAATAAAAAGTGGAACTCAGATTCCCTGGGTATCTATGTGCTCTTGAAGGAAATCACTCAACCATTTCCCTTTGAAGCAGCTCCCAGAGATAGCCAGAGTGTTGGGCAAGGGAGTTCTCATAAACATAGGCATTGCTCACCGAGCTCCATTTCCACAGCCCCAGGAGGATGAAAAACCCCACGTGGTCATAAGAAAACTAAACAATTTTACTGACAAATTAAAGGTTTGGGAAGCAGCGGTAGGAACTGGTCAGCTACAACTTCAGAGAAAAGTGCACTGAACATTTCAAAGCTTCCACTTCAATTATGGAGGGAGAAGCTGAGGTCTGGGAACTGGTCCCCAACGGGTGTGCGCCAGCATTAAATATGCGTTCTTGCACTCAGCAGGGCTTGAGGTCTTTTAAGGAGGGACTGGATAGCAGGAGAGGGAGGGATGGCAAAGAGCAAGAGTGAGAGAGAGCAAGGGTGCGGGTGGTTCTGAGAGATCTGCCGAAGAGAACTCCTGTTTTGTTTATCAAATGGTACAGCCTAAGAATGGAATTTTAGAGATGAAGTTGGCAAATTGAGGACAAGACTTAGTGAGTACCTGGCCCAACCTCCTCAACTTGGCAATGAAGACTGGCATCGGCTGAAAAACTGAGTAAGTAAGAAATATTGATGAAGCACGTTCACACCATTTTAATGAACATTTTATATGTATAATATATGATATCTACAGTCATCACAGTCTATACTCTTTTATACATATTTTATAGAAAAGAGACTATAGTTCAGAAAGTTTAAAAAAGATAATTTATAAATGGCAGAGCAATCGCCATCTTTTCCTAAGTCTTTTTTTTTTTTAAGATTTTATTTATTTACTTGAGAGACAGAGATAGCGACAGAGATAATGAGAGAGAGCATGAGCAGGGCGGAGGAGAAGCAGGCTCCCCACGGAACAAGGAGCCTGACGTGGGGCTCGATCCTGAGACTCTGTTCTCATGACCTGAGCTGAAGGCAGCCACTTAACCAACTGAGCCACCCGGGTGCCCCATCTTTTCCTAAGTCTTATGAACCATTCCTAAGTCTTATGAACCAAGATGCCAAGATGCATCTTCCTCCAGGAAGTCCTCCTTAATGCTTCAGGTATGGGTTAAGTGCCACCATGGCTGAGTTTCTACCCCATCCGAGTACCTGCCAATTGTATTCAAAGGGCCTTTATATCTGTCTCCCCCACTAGACCTTAGGCTCCCTAAACCAGGCACCTGTGAGGCTTGTTTATTGTTTCACCCCTAGCCCCCAGCACAGTCTACGTGCAGTATGAAAGTGAGGTTTTGAACGAACAATTTTGGATCTTTCTTACCCTGCAGGAGGATAATGGATGACTCTCCTTCTCGCCCAGGGCCCATACTCTGGGTTTTCATGTCTGTCCCCTTCTTCTTCATCCTCCTTCCTATCTCCCCATAAAACTCTGTCAGCTCCAAGTCAAGAAGAAGATTACTGAGTGCATGACTTCACCACAAGGCAAAAGTAATAAAAAAGAGTACCATTCATTTCCTATCCCGGTGAAGTCTGCAGTTCGAATAACAGAAAAAATTGTCATTTACTGAGATGCAAATGATAACGGCAGGGTTGATAATAATAGCTGATTTCACCCAGAATTTAGTAAGCCCCTCTCTTTTTGCAAACATTTCCTCATTTAATTCTTAAAACGGTGATGAAACATACAAAGTATCATTATTCCTGTTTCATCGACGAGGGTCATAGTTGCTAAATCCTTAACCAAGAACACACACAATCATTTGAACGTAGTTCTAATTCTGAAGTCAATAAAGTTTCTCTTACTCTGGCTGCCTTTCAAAATATGTATATATAAAGAATAATAGAAACGGTCATACATTGAGCATCTATTGTGTGCCAGCCACTATTATACGCTCTATGTATATAAGTCATTTAATGAGTTCATGCACCCAGAAATAAAGTTAGTACCTCTTTACAGATTGATATAAAAGGAACTTATGGAGCTAAGCTGATCTAGAGAAGTTAAGGCAAGCAGCTACACCTAAT
This sequence comes from Callorhinus ursinus, assembly GCF_003265705.2. NCBI lineage: Eukaryota > Metazoa > Chordata > Mammalia > Carnivora > Otariidae > Callorhinus > Callorhinus ursinus. Next base: position 8,266,894 of record NW_027397099.1, read on the forward strand.
GACCTCTTGAGTTCCATTCCAGGATTTATAGACAGTATTCTGAAGATTTATAAGCAAAACAGCAAGGAAAATATACAGGCCTTTATATGCCATTTTATCATATAATGAAGGCAGGGATTCCCCATCTTTGTCTCCATGGTTCTCCACAATGTGGCAACTCAGGCATGTGGCCCCTCCCAAAGAAAGGCCCTGCTCCTTACGACTGATGGGACATGTCTCAACACAATCTCTTTAGATTCATGGTGGAATGGCAATTATTTAAAATTGGCTCAGGTCTGCATACTCCACTGGATTCTTTTTTATCCCACTTTAAGTCTTTCCCTTGGGACAGCTTAAACAGCTCTATCTTTTTAATGACAAACTATCCATCGACAAGACTGGAAATGAAATCAAGCTTTTGTTTAGCAACCAGTGTGTTTATTTATTTTCCAAGTTCATGAGTTTGTATGTATGCTGCTCTTAATGGGCAGTGCATAAAAATGCCTCTTTTTATTTTCCTTTCATTTGCATTGTTGCGGATAATGGCTATTATCAAGCCATTAGAGGCAGAAAAGTACCGTTTTTGCCTTCCAAGATGGGCTGTATTTGTGTATGTGTGTTCTATGCAGATTGGCCAATATGTTAAACTTTCTTTTTTACTTCTTCCTCTAGATACAGATGGCTCTATGTCAGCCACATAATTTTTCCCACTGATGCACGGAATTATATATATATATAATGTATAATTACATATATATTTGTATGCACATACATGTGTATGTATATGCACACATATACATACATATATACTCACACATGTATGCATATACACAAGCATATTCATACACATAAACATACACACATGCACACATAGAAAATCTGCTTCTTAGATCAAAATGAAAAGTCTGTGCCAGGGATGTGAAATGAATTCTATTCCACATCAAAATCTGAAGCATTGTTATGTAAATCTATAACACCATGGTCTTGTTTTATACAAAAGGCTTGATGGACTGAGTCCCATACATAGCCCATTTAAGCTTTCATAGTTAAACTAAAATCACTGTCGAGTTGTATTTGAGAGGCACAACCATATGAATAAAAACTAAGAAAAGTCATTCTTTATTCAGATGTTTCCAAATGTCTACTTATTGTAAAAACACAAAATAGTCAAATTTGGGAACTGACATCTTAAAAGATTTCATCGATTCTTGGGAGCAGGGGGCATAGAGTGTAGGTTATTGGATTCTTTCATTCAAGGGTCAGAAGAGGATATTCATTTTTGTTTTCATTAGCATTTTAGGTAACATGGGTAAAATGAAGTTAACTAGCATTTATTGGATGTTATCATGTCCTAGGTCTTTTACAAATATTACTTCACATTGTCCTCTATGAAGAAGGTCATTCTTTAAAATACACATTACTTCTATGAAGTATTATCTTCATTAAAATACACATTACTTCTATGAAGTATTATCTTCATTTTATTTGTTGGTGGAGCTGGGACCAGGAGTGACTATTGCCAACATGCAAAGGTTAGATGGACAAGGACACAAAGACGAAGGCCCAGTTGTTGGTAGATTAAGAAAGCTAAGCTCAGTCTTGCGATGGAATTAAGGCCTGGAGAGACAGGATATATTAGAACAGTGGTTTTTGACTGGGGCCTCTTGTCCTCCCAGAGGACACTCGGCAATGTCTGGAGACGCTTTTGGCTGTCACGCTAGAGGTGGGTTGCTGCTGGCAGAGAGTGGATAGAGGCCAGAAATGCTGCAAAACAACCTATACTGGATAGAAAGCCCTGCACAACAAAAAAGTATCTGGCCCCAAATGTCAATAGTGTGGAGACAGAGAAACCCTTCATTCTCCACTTAAGACTCCTGATGTTCCTCTGTATTTTATCACTCCTGCCATTTTTATAGATCAGCATTCTAACCAAGATCTGGGAAACAAATATTGTGATGTTAGCATGTGTGTTGGGAGGAAGCATATGGTAGAGGGACCAAAAGCAAACTCTGACTCTGCTACCTATAACTTGCACATCTTGGGGGAATGATTTACCCTCTTGACGACTGAGTTTCCTCCTATGCACATTAGGGAAATACTAGCACAAATCCCATGAGGTTCTTGAAAGGATTAAGTGAGATACTGCTTATGAAGAGTTTAGTGAGACACCAGGTACAGAGTAAATGCTCAACCACTTTGCTGTTATTTTTATTTTCCATTGCTGTTATTAGTGCTTCATCTTTTGTTTCCATTTTTCTGAAGAGCAGTCAGTTTTTAATACTACCTTTTCTTTTTTAAAAAAGCTTTTATCTCAAGGTTAGGTAGACATGTTTTCACTCATTTTTGATTACAGACTGCAGTAGAATCAGAATGAGGAGGAGAGGGCCAAGCTGTAGGAGGAAGCTGTGGGCTATTTTTAAAAGAAATGCTCTTCTATGCACAACTCCACAAACACTTTCAATATGATATTGTCAGTATCTTATGGACATACCCAAAGCTCCCTGAGAGTCCCTGTCCTCACTACATAGCCAAGCAGCATCTCTATGCTAGGACTCATCTAGCATGGGGGATTGGAGCTTGGCCTTCAGCCCAGAGCTGTTGTTACCCAGCTAAGGAGAACATCAGACAGCCTGGGGGAGCTCACTGCAGATGTCTTGGGTGGCTTAAAATCATAGTCATCAAGCATGAGAAAGAATGGACCAGAGAGAGGAAATGGGTGAGGGTGGCAGAAGGGAGACAGAAAGCATGAACTAAGTATTAGAGAACTCAGAAGGTTCATTCAAGAAATTTGCTCTCAGCCACACTGCAAATACGGAGAAGCCAAAATTAAAGCTCCAGAAATCCTTCCTCTCAAGCCTTCTGATATTCTTCTTCAGACTAAAAGGAGTCCCCTGATTAGAAAAGCTATCAGCAGGATCCTGAATCCAGGCACTTACAAGAAAGGCAGATTGAGGCAATCTTGTTATTGATAAAACACTGTAAAGAATGAAATGGAATGTGTTGTTTACTGCCTAGTACAAAAAACAGAGAAATAAGAAATATCCATCAAACTCTCCCACATAGCAAATAAACTTTCTGTTGAAAGATAAGAGGGAATTCCTGTGTTAGATGTCAAATCCTTCTGTTAGTTATTTTCTGCCTGTGGGTGGCTGAGTATCAATACTCCTGGGTAGGTGTGGCTTGTACTCTTGTTTGCCAATTGGGAGATGCCACTCCATCATTTGGGGCCTCATGAATGACTGGAAAATTCCTTGGGCAAACTGTCATTCTAACTAGTGTACATCTATCTCCAAAAGGAAGAGTTGAGTTATTGTAGAACTCTGAAGCATGTTTGAAGGTTATCAACGACATTATGTGAATGGCACAGTTTACCATGACCATCAGCACCACCATCACCACTACCACCACCCCAAATCATTATCCTTGTCTTCCTCATCACTAACATCATGGCCACCACCACTCCCATCAATATTATCACTATAATCATAATTCATAAACACCCATCATCTTCATCATCATCATCACGACCCCCACCACCATCAGCAGCACCACCAGCATCACCATCATTCTCTTAATCATCACTACCATCATCATGATCATTGTCATCATTATCACCACCACCACTATTATCTTCATTAACATCACCATCATCATGAACATCATCATGATCACCACCACTACCATCATTATTGCTATGTATCAGGGACTGGGTTTGTATTAAATATTTCATTTAGCACTCACAGTATGAGGCAGGTGATCTTATTCATTAAAATTCCTTTCTTTATAGCTGAGGAAACTCAGACTCATATGGGTGAAATTGTTTATCAAGGATCATATTTAGAGGGACATTTCCCAGTACATAGCCATTTGTTAACATTGTACCCATTCTTCTGGGACTGATGCAAAGGTTCTGTCTTTCATGAAGCCACCCCTAATCCTCACTATTTTTTTAAAGATTTTATTTATTTATTGGAGAGAGAGAGAGAGGGAGAGAGACCGCCAGTGTGGGGAGGGGCAGAGGGACAAGCAGACTCCTCGCTGAGTGCAGAGCCCAATGATGTGGGGCTTGATCCCAGGACCCCAAGATCATGACTTGAGCCAAAGTCAGACACTTAATTGACTGAGCCACCCAGGCACCCCCCCAAATCCTCACTATTGGTGCATCTCTAACGACAGCATAGTCTGAGTTGCATTATGCTTGTTAGTGTACAGCTAATCAGACATCCCACCTAGCCAAGAAATGAGAGTAGAGTCTATTATTTCCCAGCACACAGTTAGCACTTAATACATTTACCGGTTGCAATACTGGTGGCCTTTGAATAAATTTTAGAAAGATTCTGAATCTTTTCCTGCATCCAAATTAAAGCACTAAAATATACATTTATCTGTCTAATAAATGTAGTAGCTGAAAGACTCCCAGCTTGAAAAACACAAGATAAGGAGGAAAAATTGTGTTTAACTCCAAGGCTGATCAAGTTAGATGTTTTTTGTTAAAAACAAAAACAAAAACAAAAACAAAAACAAAAACAAAAAACTTTCCGCTAAAGACAGAACTCTTGATTTAGCCTTTGTAGGAGCCTTGGGCCCAGGGCCAGGCCACTCTGTCCTACTTCACTATGAACTAACTATCAGTCCCTGGCAAGGTTAGAGCCTTTACCAGGTCATGGTTAATACACTTGTTTACCAGATAGTGAGCTCCGCAACAGCAAAGACTTTTACTCACTTTTCTCTGATTCCCTATCTTAGCACAAAGCCTACCACACAATGGATGCTGGATGAATTTTTGGATGAATGAATGAATTTGTTCTTTTTTTTTTGAATTTGTTATTTATTAATTTTTCCAACTGTGTTAGGTGAGCCCCAGGGAATAGCTCCAGATCTCTCATGATAAAAGGGTATGAGAATCCATTGTTTGTAGGTCTGATTTAGAGCAGTGATGGCTGAGGTAGTTTTTGCTCAGGTGTGGGCCTCTCCCAGATGTGGGCCTCTCAAATCAGGTCTTCACCAGCTTTGGGGAGGAAAAGCTCAGCCACACGCAGGGGAATATGAGATTGGTAGAGAAAGGAAATCCGTAGCATCTAAACAGCCTTGAACACACACAAACCCAAAAAGCCCAGCACGCATTTGGGAGGATGGTACCGTACAATTAAGGCTAAATTCTTGGGGAGAATTTCTTTAATGGTTTATGGCCAAAACCAGAGAACTGAACTTTCTCTTGTTTACAGAGAGAGACCAAGATAGCAGGTTCTGGAGATTTACAGACTATGGAGACAGGCCATTGTCATCTCTTCCCTGACCACTTCAGTGCCTCATGACTAGTCTCCCAACACCGATCCATTCTTATCGCCCTCCAACTCATTCCCCTCACACCAAGGAGAGAAATTCAAGACTGACTATATTATTCTCCAGCTGAAATACTTCAGTGCCTTTATAGTGCTTTTAGAGTAAATAACAGAATATCAGTAACCTTAGCAGGGTCCCACATGACCTGGCCACTGGCCATGTCTCTAGTGTGCCCATGCAGCTCTTGATCTCTGGGTTCCAGTTACATCAGCTTCTCTTTAGTTTCTCAAGCACTTCATGGAACCCTATTCCTTCATCTACTTACTTTTGACACAAATATCATCTGTCCTTTAGATCTCAAATCTGTCTTCACTCCTCCAGGGACATTTGCTCTGAAGAACCAGGCTCTGTCAAATCTCCCTCTCTATCATACGTCCTCAAAGCAGCCTGTACTTTCCCTTCATATCACTGAAATTCAGATGTTCAAGTTATAAGTCTACACATGTTTTTGTATCCTCTGCATCTACCACATTGCTGGCAATGTGTTAAGTATTCAATAAATATTTGTTAAATGAAAGTTGTGAAATGGTGGAATATTATCTCAAAGAGAGAGAGAGAGAGAAAGAGAATTAGGGTCACCAGTGAGGCTAGTTGGAGAATTACCATGCTAACAGTCCAAATATCTCAACTAAGAGCCAAATAGTTGATCTATGTTTCTATGCATGTGTGTGTATGCATATACCTTTCTGATTCTGCCTTGGTAGCCTAGTACAATATATCCAGAAGCATCACAAAAATGTCATTAATCCCCAAGTGAATATACAGGAACAAAGTCCTGTCAGGAGATAGGGATTTTAGATTCTGGTTCCAAACTGACTGGTTGATTGACGTCTGTTTATTTATTTATCATCTCTCTCAGTTTCCTAATTCTCTTTTGTAATGATGATACATCCATCTTTCAATGACTTGAATAAGTCCTATTGTGTGCAAAGCTAACCTAGATATCTAGTGAAAATAGAAGGCTCCATCGCAGCACTAGGGAATCTTCCAGTTTAACAGGAGATAGACAAAGATATAAAATTTTTTTTAAAGATTTTATTTATTTATTTATTTATTTGAGAGAGAGCGCGCACAAGTGGGGGGGCAGAGGGAGAGGGAGACCCCCTGCTGAGTAGGGAGCCTGACACATGGGGTTTGACATGAGGCTCGATCTCAGGACGCTGAGATCATGACTTGAGCCGAAAGTAGATTCTTAACCGACTGAGCCACCCAGGCACTCCAATAAATCTTTACAGTAACAAGGTTAAGTACCATTTTCAAGATTTGGATACAGGGTTTTGGGAGCAAGAGAAGGAAACAACTTCATGGCACTGCTTGGAGGAGTCAGAGATAGCTCTCCTGACAGGGCAGCTTTGAAAATTAAGTTCAAGGATGAACTCATCTACCACAGATAGAACAACAGTAGGTACCAGCACTGGCGCTGGAAAAAAACATAGTGGTAATCCTACTCCACCTCGCATTCACTGAAAGCAGATTTCCACGTAAGTCTCTGGGACCACCTTCCTCATCCATAACATGGAATTTAACGGCCCCTCCTTTGCCATTTTGGGGTGGGATCAAGAGATACTATACACAAAGTACTTCTTATCAAAAGATCCGATGCACAGTAAGTGCTCAGTAAATGGTAGCTGGACTTAATCATTTTTCCTATCCTCCATTTCAGTGACTGGCAGGTCAGGGAGCATGCTTTTTAACGGATTCATTTTTCTGTGGGGAATGGTTTGCATAACTACGCTAAGGGGCAAGGTAAGACAGCTGACTGTTGTCTTTTGATGTGTTTTTCCCAAGGAAATCCTCACAGGCTCCCACAATATCGGTTTCCTTGCAATATCAGGAAATTACAGAACGCCATGGGGGTTTTTCAGGGGAAAGCAGCAATGGTGAACCTGGGGGAGATGAGATGCATGCAGATTCCTGCCAGGGCTCACGCTGGGGCCTAGGAGAGGCAGCATAGCAGGCCTTGTTCATTACCTCTAATAGCCTGAATGGTCCACCTTGATCCCTTGGGGAAAATGGAGAAGGGCTGAATGACATGGAGAACATGAAGTATTTTCAGGCAGAAAAAAGGAGAGAATCAAGCAGAGATGACAAGAGTGTGAATATCAACCATCCAAGTAAATCTGTAAATTTCTAGGCTCAGATTTCTGAGTAAAGTCAGGAGGGACACGAGGGCTCTAGATGCTTCTATATTAAGAACAATTAGGCCTCAACAATCTATCAACATTCACTCACCATTCAAGACTCATCCCAGACATCTCCCCTCTAGGATACTTTCTCTGATCCTTGAGGTCAGACCAGCCCCTAATCCTACCCCTGCTCACCCACTACTGATTCTGCATCCTTTGCAGCCAATCACATTGAGTGAGAAGGACTCATAGGGGACCTCCATCTTTGTCTCTTGTGGCCTTTCCAAATCTGTCCACCCAGTGCAATCTCTTTCCCTGCCACTGGATAAATATAGCAAGCATCCAAACCTTTCTTGTCAGTCTTAAGCCCATGCAAACAGTTCTCAGGTGAATTAAATTCCCCCCAAAGCAATCTAATTTTAACAAGTATAATATCCAGCCCCATGCAATAATCAAACTTCGACTGTCTTTCAACATTGGGATTTCTTCCCCCCCACCAGCTAGGCCCTAGTGCGGACATGAGAACCACAGTTTCAGAAAGGGCACAGGTGGCCAATCTCTTCTTTCTCCTCTTTCCCAGGGCTAGGACCCCTTCTCCCTTAATTGCCCGCTGAGGTTCCTGAGCCTTACCAGGGTGGGAGGATGGAAAGGGGCACAGCACAGTTGTTATCTGGTTGGTGGTCTTGTACTGGTGTGGCATGCCCATGATATCCTATTTAAAATGGACTTTATCCGGAAGCATTTTTTGGATTCTTGAAAGACCCACAGCCTCCAGTGCTGGGACTCTTTCACCCACCTTCCCCTCTATTTTGGATGGTCTCTGACTCGTTCCTCAGTCCCTAGGTACCCAGGTTCTCTCCTGGGATCCATTCAACCCTTCAGGCAGTCCATTTGGAAGCAACCTAAGAAGATCTCATGCCATCTCTCTCTCCCTTTGTGTGTTCACATGTGGGGAACATAGGGCAGTTTTCCCAGATCATGGTAAATGCTCCTATAGCACTTGTGAGGTCAACTTTGGAGCTCAGGCCCCTCAATACATGGTTCAATACATCTCAATACATCTTTGCTCCACTAGAGAGTTTCTTTATTATTACTGTTCTTGTTATTATTTTCAAGTCAGGTGTGAGACCAGGCTGCCATGCCATCAAAATTTCAAGAGACAGTATATTAAATTGTGAGGGTATCCTGCCAAGGCCTGACACTGTCAAGTCTTCCTATTATGGAGACGTGAAGGAAGGAAATGCCCTCATCCCCTTCCACGGAGGCAAGGCAGGGAGACTCACAGTAAACCAATACCTCTCTCTCCAAAAGCTGCCTCCTTTCATTTCACATCACTTTTGGTGTAATTGAATCATTTAATAACTATCATCTCAATTTTCCAACTCTAAGATATCTCCTGTCTTGAGATCTTGGCTGAAGTTCCTATTTTGACTTTCCATTTTACCATAATCATCGATTAGTCGGAATAGCTCCGTGCCAGTGGGGACTATTTTAAGGGATTGCAGCATATGGATTTGCACTGCTTTCTTAGTTCTCAAACTGAAGAGTACAAGATTTAATTCCTTTCAATGGTAATCATATTGAAAGAAAAAAGAAAACAGGAGAGTGGGGTTTTAAATGAATAAAACTCTGCAAAGAGGTTTGAGAAATACTTCTAGAAATTTGTTAAATATACATTACAAAATATTCTAATTATCTGTAATTGGCCAAGGCTATGGTAGTCAAGTATGTTCCATACAATCAAAGGGAAATAGATATTTGGCTGATGGACCAGACACACTCTTTAATCCTTTTAATAAGCATGCCCTCAGCAACAAAGCAACATAAATTTAAAAGAACCTCAGTAACACTGTATGGAAGGGATTGTAAAAGGAAAATAAATGTCAATTAAGTACCTGGAATAGGAAAATATCATCGATACCACCTTTATTTCATTTTCTACCTTAAATATGAGACTTTACACATGAAACACTGCATTTTAACCCATTAGCATATTCCTCAAGCATGAATTGTGGGGGGTTTCAAGGACATGGCATTCATTCTTGGGAGCAGAATCTTAGTTTTCTCTGTTTTTCTGACTAAACTGGGCACTGTTATCTCTGTTTCCCCCATGCCTGGAAAAATACACTTAATAAACAGTTGTCAAAGATGTGGATAAAGAGTGGATCCCTATGCTGGGCACAGAGTGATGCATACACAGAGACTCTGAACTCAAGAACCTCAGGTCTAAAGGAAAAGAGAAGCCAGGATTTAAAAATGATGCAAAGACAAGGTAGACAAAGGTAGGAGCCTCCCTGCAAAGAGCCTGCAGGCTTGTAAAGCCTTCTCATTTCTTTTGGAGTTGGTTCTTAGGATTACATGCTGGCCCTCAATCTGGGGCTTCCACTGAGGATGATTCCTGCACCTGGCTGACGAGGGACTGAATCATTCCTGTAAGGTCTTGCTTGGGAATAGGGAAGGGATGATGGGAGAGGGGTGGTTTGTTCTCCAGCTGTCAGCTCACTGAGAAGGAGGAATACAGACAGCGGAGCAGATGCCTCTAACACCAGGACAGATGAAAATTCATCATCCACCCATTCATTCAACAAGTGTTCATTGAGCATTTACTGCATGCCAAACTGGGTTCTAGATTCTAGGGAGACAGAGTGAACAAAAGCAGACACAGTCCTTGCAATTAGCAGTTTTTGGTCTGGTGGATAAAATAGGCGCTAGGTGAAGAAGTACAAAAATAAAGGTAAAATTCCAACTAAGGGTGTATAAATTGCCCCCTTTGTGCTCGGGGCTCAGACCTTTGGAGATCACTTTCCTCTGAGCCTGCCCATGTTAAATAAACCTCCTATCCTCCAAGGAAAAAAAATTCCCACTAAGACACATGCTCTAAAATTAATTAAACTATTAAGAGAATGGGTGGCTTTAAATTCGCCAGAGAGCAGGCAGGGGAAGGAGGTGAATTTCCTGATCCCAAAGTCTGAACTACTTTTAGGGTACAATTTAGCAAAATTGATAGTCCCCTTCATGGTCTCCATTTTCTTTATTTTCCCCCCTTTATAAGATCTTCCCATCCCCATTCACCTGATCCACCTACTGGTTCTGTTTTTTTACCATTTATACCAAATGTTGTGATGGTTGTGATCTCATTTCACAGAAATGCCATGAGGTAGAGATGAGAAAGCACAGTGGATTCAGGCCTTGATTTGAAACCTAGCTCTGTCTCTTACCTCCTGTGTGCCTTTGGGGAAATGGTTAAACCACTCTGTGTCCATTTCTTTATTTAGAATCATTTTTTTACAAAAAGAATTTTATTGTGTAAGTCACATAAAAGCAACTTCAAATAGAATTATGAAAAATAGAAAGGGAATCCATGATCTCCTCTCTCTCATGCCATGGATATTACCCATACTTCTTTGCTTCCTATCCTCATAGGTGTGGAATGCCCTTCCATATATAACTGGAGTATCATCTTGACATACCCGGCATTTGGAATTCTATACCCAATGTTTCTGTACAGTTTGCCCAATTAACATCCATGTGACTTTTGAGTCTTTCTAAGATTTGCATTTTTGTAGAGGAAAAACAATTCCAGAATCTACATGCCAAGACAGTGAGTTACCTAGGAAATGTCCCTAGAAAGCCAAGAGAGTGACCTGGCTCTGCCTGCATCCCTGAGGTACACAGAGGTGGGAAGGCACTCTAGAGGAGGTTTCGGTTCTATAGGAAGGACAGAGAGACAGACAAGAGTGCACAAATGGGGATTTCAGCTCCAAACTGATCTAGGATTCTTTCCTGATTATGCCTTTGCTCTCTGAAGTGGTGGGAAGGGAGGGAGGATTTGCCTTTTTAAGGAAGAGGGAGGAAAAAGCAAGCAAAAGAGCAAGAGAGACAGAGACACATGTGGGGGTCGGGGTGGAAGTAGAGATTTAGAAGCCTGGCCACACAGCACTGTTAGAAAATGGGGAAGGACAGCTTCTGGGCTAGGGGTGTGTGAAAAGAAGGATCTGCAGAGCTGGCCTCACTCCCTGGGACAACTGGGGCCTCATTTAGCTATTTCAGGTCTTTCTCCAGTTGAGGATTGTTTTATTCATTGATAGGAAATCCCATAATTAGCTTCTCAGGTTTCATAATAATACAACTAGTATATATGTTTACTAGCATATAATATGAAAATTGAAAATTAGAGTTTAAATTAAATTTGACCTTTGAAAAACAGCAGTGATTTCTTATTCCAAAAGCAATACATTATTACTAGGAACAACATGAAGAAGTCATAAACACATTAACAGAAAAATGAATTACATGTAACTATGTACACATATGTGTGAAATTTACAAACATGCAATATTTATTACTGTGTGATGGGGTACTGACAATTTTACTTCTATGTTTGTATACTGTTGATACTGTTATTATATATAGATATGATTTTATTTGCAAACTTGGGAAATGCCATATATATATAGTTTATTTCTTCTTTTTCCACTTGACATTGTATTGAGAGCATTTTCTTCTGACATTAAATATTCTTAGAGCATAATATCCTTAACTGATGAATTTAGATGCATTATTCTTTATTGAAACATTTACTGAATTTTTCCCTGTTGTCAGGGATTTACATTATTACCAACAGTTTTTTACTATAAGCAACGCTGTGTTGAACAGTCTTGTGCATGTGACTCTGCCTGCAATTCATTCTTTGGATAAATTCCAAACAGATTAGTCAATCAAAAAATATGGGTATTTCGAGGCTCTTGATACTTGATGTTAAATTATTTTTTGCAAAAATTTATATTTCCATCAGAAACATATGAGTATCATCTCCTGGGACTCTTGCTCGTCCTGGGGATATGTGTGTGTGTGTGTGTGTGTGTGTGTGTGTGTGTGTGTGTGTGTGTGTAAAGCATTACCAATTTGGTTCTTCCAGTAATATATCTTATCAGTGGGCTAATTCTCATTGTTCTTATGTATTTTTGCCATTTGTTCAGTTTTCTTTTCCTTTTGTGAATTTCCTGTTAATGCTCCATGCTCATTTGTGAAATATCTTCATTTTTTTTTTCTGCCTGTATCATTTGTATTCTACCAGCTTTCAAAAGGATTGTCAAGTAACTTGCCGCAAAAGACAAAAATGCAATCAAAACATTAAAATCAAGCCAAACAAATCATGCCTCACACATGTCAGAGGAATACTGCAGTTTAATAAACACTATCACCTGCATCCTCCTATTCAAACGTCACCAGATATCTGGGAAGTCTGGGAAGTCCAACCCTCCTTATGTTGATGTAGGAACTGTGGCTCCAAGAGAGGAAGTGCTGGTGCTGGGGCAGATAGCTATTAGCTGGCAGCAACAGAACTGTCAACTGCAGTGGTCTTAATCTCAAACTTAATGCTTTCTTTTTTTAATTTATTTTAATTTTATTTTTATTTTTTTTAAAGATTTTATTTATTTATTTGACAGAGAGAAACACAGCGAGAGAGGGAACACAAGCAGGGGGAGTGGGAGAGGGAGAAGCAGGCTTCCCGCGGAGCAGGGAGCCCGATACGGGGCTCGATCCCAGGACCCTGGGATCATGACCTGAGCCAAAGGCAGATGCTTAACGACTGAGACACCCAGGTGCCCCAAACTTAATGCTTTCAGTTCATTCATTCAATAGATCTTTATTGAGGACCTGCTATATGCAAGGCACTGTTCCTGGCACTGGAGATATAGCAAGACATGAAAGAGAGAAAGTATTGCTTTAAATTTTAGAGGGGATGGGGGACATGCAACAAACAAAGATGTGTACTGTGTTAAGAGGATGAGAGCCAGGAAGAGAAATAAAGGAGGGGGGATAGAGAATGAGGGGTTCAGGGTGGGGGATGCAGGCATTATTGCTTATTATGTGATCTTATCTCTCCCTCCAGTGTGTGCAAGATCTCCAAGTGTTTAGGGTCTCCTGTGCAACCAGGCAAGTGCTCTTTAAATGAAGACAGGGAGAGAGCTAAGGGGCTGCAGACCACCGCTACACTTTACCCCTCCCTGGTATTCAGAAGTCAGAAGTGAAATTGTGCAAATCCATCATCGACACTGTCTTCAAGGTTACCTCCAGGGGAGCCGAATGCACGCCTGTAGTGGGGGGAGAGAACTTCTGGGGGAGTTGTAAATGACAGAGCTGCTTCTTCAGGAAACCCAAAGGGAGCACAGCAGAAGAAGAGGAGGCAGCAGGGGAGCTACTACCCTCTTGGAGGGTTCAATGTTGTTTCTTGGACACAACAAATAACTTTCCTGCTCTTCCATATGAAGCAACGGTCCCTCTGCTCGAGTTTTCCTTGGTTGTGCAACTCTGATTACAAACATGGCCAGGAGAATCTCAGGGCATTATTGCAAAGCTTAGGAGTCTCTGAAGGACCAGAGAGTCAGCTCCACAAAAATCCCAATTCCTAGCATGAAACTGGAGAATGAAAGCCAAAGGCGCAAGGAAAGGAATGTGCATTCATGTCACATAGCTGCGGCTGGAGTCCAGGGCTGTGTCTGGAGGCTGCGAGATCACGTTTTGAGGTGCTGATTGGTTTCATAATGACAGCTCAGTCTTGGAGGGCAGTGAAGCTAATCTCCATGGTCAAAGATGATGGTAACCCCCAGGAAACCTGAAAGGTTGTCTGGTGTTCTCGTAAGACATGAGGTAGCCATCTGGTCCTTACCGTGCAGACCACATACACAGACAGGACCTTCACTAAACCTCTCTAGGTCTGACCCACAAAAAACAAGAATTTTCTTTTAATTAAAAAAAAAACTAATTGCTTTTTAAATTGTGGTAAAAAAATAACATGAGATCCACCATCTTTAGCAAATTTTTGTGTACAGTACAGTACTGTTAATTACAAGCACAATTTTTACAGCATTCTCTCTGGAACTTTTTTCATCTAGCATGACTGAAACTTTATATGCTTTGAACAGCAACTCCCTATTTCTTTCTCCCCATCACCCCTAGCATGATTCCACTTAATATGAGGTATCTAAAGCAGCCAAACTCGTAAAAGCAGAAAGCAAATTAACCTAGGTTTTGAAGTTTCCAAGTCTTCTTTGCATGCTCAGATATTTTAAGAGACAACAAACATAACTGAACACATACTGCATGTCCAGCATTGAACAGAGCACTGCAGAAATACACATTACTTACTGGGGAGGAAGGAATAGCTTCATTGAGAACACCATAATAACCACCGCCCTCATCCTTAGTAGTGAGCTCAAAGGTCTCCATTAGCACACACACATATTCACAAAGATGGTAACAAGTTAGGGCCCTGAATTTGCACACTTAACAAGATGGAAAGACTAACTGTGGCATGGGCTATTGGAACCCACGGCCCATCTTGTCCCACCCAGTGGCTGCCCTGCAACCTATAATTCCCAAAAGTCTATCCACTTAGGCCTCCTATATTCAGTTAAGGCTTCTATACTGGTATATTCACTTATTTTATTCATTTGGGTATCAGAATACCATGCCAGACATTGTTCTGGGGACACAGTGTCAAATAAGTCAGATCAATCTCCTGCCCTGATGAAATTTTCACTGAGATGGGAAAGCTGATATTATACCAGTCATTTTAAAATAAGATCCATCTTGCACTCAAGAAATGCACTGAGCTGTGGGAATGGTAATGCGTAATGGGAATGCTTGGGATTATGTGGGTCCCAAGAAAGGATCTCTGAGTGAGTGATGTTTAACCTGCTACTAGAATGGGTTGTGTGTGTGTTTGTGTGTGTGTATGAGAGACAGAGACAGAAAGAGAAAGAGAGACAGAGAGACAGCACATGTGTTTGAGTAAAGCCAGAACACAGCCCCTATTTCCAATGTAAACTCCCTGGCCAGGGTCCTGCTAAGCTGTTTGCTTAGCATAGGGCAGCACCGAGGCCCCTTCCTCCAGGTGTCCCTGACCTCACTCCTGTTGTGGAAATCTCACACTTAAGACTGCTCCAGCCAGATTGTTATCTACATCAAAGAGAAGGAAAAACTGAAAAGGATGAATGGTGGAGTAAAAAGGATGAACATGGATGTTGAGTGAATGCAGATGGTCAGTGGGGAGCTTCCCTCCAGGACTGTTCTGTTTGTTTTTGAAAAGAGATGGGGGCCGTCCACGACTACCAGCCCCCCAGTCAGCACCAGACAGGGCTGGACCCAACCTCCCCCTCTGTCTACAAAGCCCAACTCTCCTGTGTCTGCTGTGTTTTTGCTCCCTGGCACTCCACTATTCGTTTTTGTTTTGTTTTGTTTTGTTTTGAAGATTTTATTTATTTGAGAGAGAGAATGAGAGAGAGAGCACTTGAGAGGGGGTAGGGCCAGAAGGAGAAGCAGACACCCCGCCGAGCAGGGAGCCCGATGCGGGACTCGATCCAGGGACTCCAGGATCATGACCTGAGCCGAAGGCAGATGCTTAACGACTGAGCCACCCGGGCACCCCCCTCCACTATTCGTTTTTTAATATCAAGACATAATACACCATAATATTTTGGACCATACTAAATGGTTGCATACGTTTTCTGTTTTAGCCCTCACAGCATTTCTTATGTTGGAGATGTTACCACTATACATTACACAAGAAAAAAAACAGAGTTAGGAAAGTGAGTTCCTTATCTAATGTTCCAAGCTTTGTGAGTATCAGAACCCAGATTCAACCCTATACCCTACACTACACCAGAATGCCAAAGTTTCCAAAGGAAGATGGGAAGAAATAATCCAGAGATTTACTCTTAACATAGTGATGCATTTCTTTCCAATATTTTTTCCTTTTTGCCTAAATCTTTTTTACAAAGTTGATAGGTTTATGCACGAATAGATTTTTACATCTTGCTTTTTTCTAAGAATTGTAATATCATGAACATATTCGCAGTCTGCATAGTATTGATAAATAGTATGGATATGTATACCATAATTTATTCAGCCCACTAAGCTATGGGTACATGTTTGGGTTATTTCCCTTATTGTTTTTATTGCTTTGGGACTCTAAGTAATGTGGCAATAAGTTTCTTTCTATATACAATATAGTTCACTTATCAGAGTCCAAAAGTAGTAACATGTTAAATGTCTTGAAGTGATTTTGAAGCAGGACCCGATCCCCTTCTTAGTAAGAACCACATCTTAGTAATTGTTTCCACAAGCGAGAAAAATACTCGTACCTAGCTTGTATGTTTTATAATTGTTGGAGGATTAGCATGCACATGTGTGTGCACGTGTGTGTTTGCAAACGTGTGTGTGTGGGGTGTGCATCTGACACATAATAAAACTGTATATTGTTAGCTGCTATGATGACAATGTTGATCATGGTGATCCAAGTCACACAGCAAGATTCCCGGCTCTCCTTGCCTCTCCACTCTCCACTCATCTTCTCTTAGTGCTTGATAGAAAAGATAGATATTTGTAGCAAGTAAGCACCTTTTATGCACAGCCTCTATATCAGACACTGCACAAATCAGCTTCTTGACGTCTCACCACTGCTCTGCAAGGAAGAGCTTTAGAAGAAAACAAACTCAAAATGAAGTGATTATTCCAAGATTATACAGCCAGGAAATATTAAGCTGAATTCAAACACAGGTATCAGAAGCCCACTTTTCTTCAACCGCGTCATAACACCCTTCTGAGAGACCCCCCTCCCCACTTAACAACCTTTAACGTCTGAGTTGCGTGTATGAGCCTGTAGTGTATATAATATAAAGATATGTTTCACTCTTTCTGTGACAAGTCTGACATAATTCTTTCTGTATGGCTTTTCCTACACATCTTTGTCACATGTCAGGGATGTTTCCTCTTAGCACCCTGCATGTTTTGGCTTTCCTACACTTCAGATGTGCCCCACCCCCACCTCACACTTCACATTTTGCTCTGCAGCCTGCTGAGCTTGGCTGTGGTTTATGGGGAGGGAGGTTAAGCCGAGAGGCGCCAGGCACTACTTCAATTACACATTGCCTGTTCCAAGGGCTTTAATCATGACGTCTTTCTCAATGGATCCTTTCAGAAAGGCCAGGGGGAGAATAGGCAATTGGAAACCCTGGTGGTAATCAGGGTCCCAGACCTCCAACTCCACTGAGAAACATAGCTGGGGCCTAAGATTCATTAAAGGAGAAAGAACACTAGCAAAGACTAGCCATTCCTGTTGGATCCATGTGTATTGGGGGCAGAGCAGAGAGTATACAGAGATCATAAACAATAAGAGGAAAGAGTAGGTGATAATAATGAGTTTGTGGTTTTAATTAGGAGGTCTCTTGGGCTAGATGTTCACTGACCACGAATGAAGACCCCCTCCTGAGATATGTAATGAAACTTAGACCCCCTTGGCTGGGGAAGGGGGTGGGATGCTGGGAATGGATGAATTATAGGCTTTCAGACCTGTAGCCTGAAGCCTCTTGTGATGGGGGGCTGGAAGGAGGGGATGTGAGATTTTGGTGGAGGTCACTCTCTAACCCTGCCAGCTGAGGTATTTGTATTCTCTCCTGAGCAGCCCATTCAGCAGAGCACTCCTGCTTCTGATTAACAGAGGGAGGACAGCCAGGCAACCTGACTCCCTGCCTGGGCTGGGCTGTTTCAGGAATCTGAGTGTCTCTGCACAGTCTGGGTCTCATTGTCATGAGGAAAGACTGGGTGAAAGCATCTCAGGCATCTTCCTTGGCATTTCCAGCCATCAGGCCCCTGCCCCAAGTAGGGTGTGACACATGGCTGGCTTTTACCATGTAAAGAAGGGGGTGAGCTACAAGTATAATTTTGCCAACCTTCTCATTTCCCAGACATCTTCCTGTACTTTAATTTCTTTGCTGTGGGCCAGATTAATTATTGCAGTATGAGCTACCAGCTATTAAGTGCCAAACTTCTAAATGAAGAAACATGGAGATGGACAATTGCCCAGAGGGATGAATGAAGAAAAAACAGTCACTGTAACAGTAGCTAACATCCACCGGGCACTTTTTACGCAGTTTCCATGGAGTATCCCATTAAAGTCCCAGGAGAACACTGTGAGATAGTTCTGTCCAACCTCATTTTCCAGAGAAGAAAACAGAAGCTCAGATAATTTATGGAATGTGTCCAAGCTCACACTAGTGAGTGGCAGAGGTGGGATTTGATCCCAGGCAGGATATGTCCAGAGACTGGTCTCTAAGTTCTCCCAAAAATAATTAAAGAAGAACAATATTAAAGGAAGGCAAGAATTTGGACACAAAGAACATGGGTGCTGGGGGCAGAAAAAAATTACTTTCCTCTGGGCCAGAGATCAGCAAACTGGTTCTGGGAAGGGTCAGATAGTAAATATTTTACACTTTACAGGCCATATAGTCTCTGTTGCAACTACTCGACTCTGCAGTTGTTGAATAAAAGCAGCCATGGATAATATGCAAATGAATGTGTGTGGCTGTGTTCCATGAAATCTTTATTTACAAAAATAGATGGATTTGACCCATGGGATAGAGTCTGCCAATCTCTGCTCTAGGCCATCAACAGAAATTGAGACGAAGCTTTGAGAGAACATATAATTCAATGCCCTCATTTATAGATTACTACATTGAGATTCCTAGAATCCAGGGATTGAGATGTCAGAACCAGGCCTTTGTTCATCCATTAATAAGTCTGCCCAAGATTCCATGGTTGGCAAGAGGCAGATTCTGGACTTGAACTCACGTAAGTCTAATCGTGAAAGCTTTATCATTGCCTACTGGATTCTGTTGATTCTATCAACTGAAATGAATGTCTGAATGGACACTTTTCTAGCATGTTCCAGTGTTGTGTAGAGTTATCTATTGTGAACCATACTCTTGTCTTCTTCCTGCTAACCTTGTGTCCTTAGACAGGGATTAGCTTTTCTGAGAGTCAGCATTATCCTATTGTTACCAGGTGTGTTAGGATGATCAATGTCTCTATCCAAATAGACCTTGTTCTGATTACTGACTACAATCTGTAGCTATGTGATGTTAGGCAATGTCACACTCTCCTAGAGATGCCAACCATTGCCTCGTACTCACATCTTCCTACTCATAACTTCTAGGGCTGCCCCCGCCACCACCCACAATCCGCAGACCAAAGCACCTCACAGGAATGACTTCATACACCCTCCTCACAGTTCACTGGACTTGATCTAAGGCAAACCATTCTAAACTAAACCAGTAAGTGTCTCTCTCCCAAAAACTTGTACTAAGGAGGCATCCTGAGAGTTGCCAGGTGAATCCTACTAAATGGGGCCTAGGAGTGTAATGACCCAGCAACTCCTGATTCTGAGGTTCCTGAAGGCATACTGATCTCTATCCATGCCAAGGACTTCTGTAGTATAATTTTTCTTCAGTTTTTGAATCTTCTACATTTTGGACCAGTTTGGTTATAATTCTACTTTTAGGAGAAAACGTGTCCTAAGACTTCCCATCTGCAATGCAAAGGTAACTGGTACATACTTTACAAAGTTTGTTCTGATGAGAGTAAATGGAAAGGAACCAAAAGCATAGATCTGACAATGGGAAAAAAAAATGTTAGTTCCATTCCTGCCATTTACTTTCTGAAATGGTGATTCAAAAATCTGTTTTTGAGAAAGGAAGTGCAATAGCTATATTGGAGTCATGGATCCCTGCACACTTATGAATAGGAAGAGACTGTGAAAGCTATCCTTGACCAACCACTGACTTGATCTAGACAGCCTCCTGGTAACCTTATTGAGAGACTCCTTTCCAGTTCATACCTAGGTAATCCCATGAGGGGATAAAAAAAGCTATTCCCCAGCATGGTGTCTGACTCTATTGCTACATGAGTTTCATCGACAGTTCCTTGTTTAATTGTCAAGTGCTACATATTGTCAACCTTTTTATTGGTAATGTGGTACACGTAGCCTCCCTGCAATTTTTAAACCACTGGTCCTCAGATTGAGTTTTGGAGCCATAGAGAAGGAAATACATGTGTGTTGCAACTAAGCTTAGTTGCTTATTGCAAGCCACATGTACTGGAGTACTAAAGGGGAATATGCAAATATATAAATAAGCCTCATGTTGGAATGGTGAAACCATTAAGATTTACGTTATCTATTTTCAAGTGTTTCAAACTTGGTCAAATGTCTCTTATAATTTTAATAACGGAGATACTTTAAGATTGAAACATTTGAAGGTGGGGGTTTTTCACGCCCTATCTTTCTTATGCTATTTATTCCTCAGTCAAAACATGTCCAAGTCCTGCCATTGTCTCTCATAAGACATAATTTCCATCTTTGGATTTCATCCAGTTTATCAACATCTTTTTAAAACATGGAATTCAGGAAAAAATGCCACAGTCAAACTGTGGGCTGACCAGGGTTATCACTTTTATTTATTTTTCTACCTGCCTTGCACTAATCAGGAAGATATGGGAGAGTGTAGTTCTCCCAACCTGACGCCCTCATCCTGTGCTCCAGTGGGTTGTACCAACAGATAAATAACTTGTAAGAACAGTAAACAGCCTTTATTTTAACAACCACCCAGGAAGTCTACTCCAATGGTACAACAGTAACTTCATCTCTTGTGCCTGCACTAGGTCTCATTGTCCGCATGACCTCTCTTCCTCAAATCATCTCCTTGTACCTCAGTCTGTTTGATGAATCTGTAGCTTAAACTTTCTCATAGGATTTGGTACTGGTTATTGCTTGGCTACCAGCTAGTATCCTGGGACTTCCTGAGCTTTTTTTAACCCAAATTTCTATTTTCCTAATTTGATGCCTTTTGTGTGTGTGTGTGTGTGTGTGTGTGTGTGTGTGTGTGTGTGTAACACTCTGGAAGAGATTATTACTTTTTAACATCAAATTTGTCGTATTTGGTTATGAAAACTGCCAGTTTCCATGTCCTAAAGTTGTCATTTTAATGAAGGCGTAACACAACTATAAGGAAGTCACCAATCTAAATAGGACTTCTTGGCATAAGCTGGGCAAGTAACAGAGATAGGGATGGCCTGGGACATTGGTGGATGAGTGCTTGTTTGTTGATTATGGCCCAGGAAGGAGAATATGTATTTGGATGGCATATTACTGAAAGGTTGGTTTCTTTAAGACCTAGGGTCACCCATGGTACCTGCTGAGAAGCCAGTATGTGACTCTTACTCAGTGGGTAAGGAACTCCAGAAGTTAAGATAGAAATTTGGGTGCCTCAAAGCACGTTGCCATGTTTTGCTCCCTTGCCTCTTTGCATCTCACCACCTGCAGCCACTGAACAGGAAGGAGTCAGGCTGAGCCATGCAAAAAATTATTTCACTGGGATCTGTTTTCATTGAAGACAGCCAAATCTCATAATGTCTAGCCCAGAAGACTCCTGAAGGGCTGTTCCTCTGTTCCTGAAACTAGTGCTTTAATTGAAAGGGATGGGAAGCGTCCAGAAAATCTCCAGAGGCTAGTCAGGGGCTGCTTCAAAGGACAGTAGCATGGTGTAGGGCCATGGTTCTCAGATTTTACTATGCATCCAAATCCACTGGAGGACCTCTGAAGTTCAGACCCCAGGATATTCAGTAAGTCCAGGGTCTGCCTTTATAACAAATTCTCAGGAGATGCTGATACAGATGGTCTAAGGACTATCCTGAGAAGAACTGGTGTAAAGGGAGGAAAAGGTTCAGAATCAAGGTTGCATAAGCTCAAGTCCCACTGTTGCCACTTATAACCATCTGGCCTTAGCCACGTCATTTCGCCTCTGAGTTATAGGTTATTATTGTTGTTACTGCTGCTTATAAAATGTTAAAAACAGTCCTTATTTCAAAATATCATCCCAAGGAATTGATTAGATAACGTGTGTCAAAGCATAGTCGTACACAAAGTAACTGGTCTTCCAGTTCTTTGTATCCCTCCATCCTTGCACAGGTGGGGCTCAAGGAAATGATGCTATCACTTTATTTCACAACCACTTCCCCTGACTTTTTACTTAACAGAACTTCTTAGCATGACCTTCATAAGCCCACATTGTCCACCACAGCAAAGAGCACTCAAAGCCGCTAGCCTGGCCAATGGAGACACGATGTCCCTGTTGTCTCAACATCTGGCCTCTCCAACACAAGCCTCTAATTTTCTGTGGCTCTCTGCTGGCCTCCCTTCAATGTGGGAGAGTGGTGTGGATAACGAGCCCCATCTGTGAGGCAGCTGGGTCCCAGAGCCCCTCTCCTCCAGGCCTTTGAAGAATCCATCCACATTCTCTCTGGAGGTCTCCCATTGTGGCCAGCACCTCTGTTCTCTATTAACAGTGGGGAGAGCATCGATATATTAAAAGGAGGAAGCAAATTAATGTCCTATTCTGGGATATGCTAAAGCATACCAGAATGGAGGAGCTGCTGCAGACAACAGTGTCTTGGACACAGACACTACTGAGGTTGCCTCCAGAATAGCACTCATTTCTCCCAACACTGCAGAGCAGGCCAGCATGATGGATCAAAAATCATGTGATCTGGAGTCAAATAGTGGGGTTTGAATTCAAGCTTTACCAAATGGCAGTGACCCCAAGCCTTAGGGCTGGTGAAAAAGTTACATCAAGGTCCACAGAGACATTTGAGAAAGATCTCTACCCTAAATAAACTTAACATTATGTTATTTTTAAAAACAGAAAGGAATAATTAAGAAAACGAGTTTTCTTTAAGATATTAAAACCAACTGACCATTCTAGACATACAGGCTTGGGCACTTCAAAGGTGAAGCACATGAGTTAATTTTCTTTTCTAATCTTTACATTCATCTGGAAAGTGATTATCTCCAAATCCTAGTGGGGCTTACCTGAAATCTTCTTCTGAAGCTTGCATCTATGGTATTCTGAGTTATTTCCATCTGAACGGTTCTGGGTGGATTTTGCCTGAATTCAAGGACTTTTGGTTGCATTCTACACCTTCAACAATTGCTGGATGGAACAAAAACGTAAATGGTGCTGACTTTTCAGACTGTTACTGAGCAATGAGCTTTTGCCACTTACTATTTGATTTTGGGTATATTACTTAATATTGCTGAGCCTCAGTTTCCCTATATGTAAATGGGGATAACACCAATCTTTGAAAGTTGTGGTAAGGAACACTTTAAAAAAAATATTTCTGGTCAATAGAAGATGCTTAAAACCTACTATCTGCCAACCTCCACCCCCCAGCACACACACACAAGCTTTCTTGAATATGAGTTCTTTTCCAAGTATTGAATATAGGTGAGCTATTTCAAAGCTACATGATCTAATTCTTTTTTAAACAAGACAAAGTTATTTATCCTAATGCTCTATTTAGAAAGTGGTCACAGCAATGGTGTGCTGGTAAATGTTTGACAACTGGCTCTCCGTGGAGTGAACAGGTCATCTGTCACTTCTGCTGAGTTCAATAGTGTGAATACTTCCACCATGGCCGATTCTGAGTGACCAAGGAGATATCACTGATCACAGTGTTGGAAAGAAATAAGCAGAGCTGGCTCTTCCAAGGTAGTAAGGGTTAGCTTCAGTATACCAAAGGGTCCTGGGATGGAGAACTGACCATTTCAAGGTAGTGATGGGGAAGGGCAAGAAGGAGGGAAGAGCAGAGATAAAGTGGAAATAAACAAAAAGAAAGAAAATAAAGAAAGCAGGAAAAGACATGGAAAGGAAGAAACAGAGAGCTTCAATACCATCCCTTCCAATTCTTCCATTTCTATTTTGCAAAAAGGGAAACTGAGGACTAAAGAAGAGAAATAACCCTTCCTGTGGTCACCCCTAAAATCAGTGTTGGACTTGGGACAGCAAGCCAAGAGCTTAATATGTGTAATCAGAGATTGAGCATTCCAGAGGCGAGCTAGAATTAGTGAGTATAACTAAACAAATAACATGATAATTTGAACCAAATAAAACACTGTCCCACAGTCAAATCTACAATGTTATAATGACTTCCCCGGAGAAGCCCCATCACTCAGTCACTTCAAACTCAACTAGTCAAAAAGACTGGTCTTCAGAATCAGCCTATTTGGATGGAGAAGGGGTAGCCTTGACCTGCTCCTAAAGTCTCCAGCCCCTAAAGTCTGTAATTGTGTGATTGAAGGGCCTGCCATTTGGTACTTAGCTGTCACACAGGAACTGGCAGCACTAACCTGCAGCTACAAGCAATTAACATGCACAATCTTGGGAAAATTGCTGAGAAATCTGGCGGAATTACTCTGTGATTTCTCCCTCTAGCATTTGTTTTGCAAAGGGAATAATTTCTGTTGTGTTTCAGGTTTTATTCCTTGTGATGTCAACATGCATTTAGACCAGATGTTTCAACCATCTTAGGAAATTCAGAGCTGCAGATCCTTCTTTCCCAAATTGAAAAGCTCAGCATTCCAGTTAATGACACCAGACTCCTGTCTGTCATGATGGTGTGCAATTATTTTGAGACTGAGAGGAATAACTTAGTTTTTGGGATCTCCAAGGGTCAGAACTCCTAGTTGACCTCAGCTTTCCCAGAATCATGATTCTGTCACTGACTAGCTAACTAATCTCTTACACCTCTCCTAAATTCTTCAAACTCCCTCTTCTCCATTTGCAAAATAATGATATTGAACTAAATTGCAAAATACTGTAAAGTAAGAATTCCATAGCAAGAATACGAAAGTTTGAACCCTGGCTCTGCCACATAGTAGAACAGTAACCCTAGAAAATGGACTTAATATTTCTGGGTCTCAGTTCCTCATGTGCAAAAGAAACAAAAATCATAACAACAACCAAGGAAGGATGAAGATAGTGTAGTTTTGTGAAGATTAAATGAGATAATATGCATATAGTGCTTAGCCCTTATGCCTGAGCAGAGGGAACACTTAATAAACGTTGGTTTTAAAATCTTAAGTATTTAATAATGACACACAGGATTTGTGATCCCATGACATGGATGAGGACACAGATACTTGAAAGAAGTGGCTTGCCCAAAGACACACAGCTAGGATTCAAGCCCAGGTCTATCTGAGACTCCAAACACTGTATTCTTTGTGATAACACACGTTTTGCAAAAGTTCTCTCATAGGAAATAGAGGAGCATGTATTCTTTTTATTTTTTTATTTTTTGTTATGTTAATCACCATTCATTATATCATTAGTTTTTCATGTAGTGTTCCATGATTCGTTGTTTGTGCATAACACCCAGTGCTCCATGCAGAATGTGCCCTCTTTAATACCCATCACCAGGCTAACCCATCCCCCCACCCTCCTCCCCTCTAGAACCCTCAGTTTGTTTTTCAGAGTCCATCATCTCTCATGGTTTGTCTCCCTCGAGGAGCATGTATTCTTAATAATTATTACCATTGCTCTTCCTCCCATTTCTTTATGGTTGGGAATCCCTGAACCAGATGGCAACTCAAGAACTGAAGCAAAAAGAACTTTGCAAGTTTTGGGGACAAGTTACTTAAACACCCTCCAGGCAGTAGAATTGCCGGAAGCTGGGAGTCGATTTTATCATTGTTATTTCTGTCTTTCTGGAAGGAAAAGGGCAAGAGACAGGGACTGGGGAGAATTCTCAAGCTTATACCAGTTTCTAGTCTTCAAATGACTGATCTCATATTACAGACAAGTATAAAAAATGGTAACAAGCACTTTGTGAAACCACTAAGCTGTGTCTTGCATAGCCGGTGAAGTTCTTGAACTGGTCTAAGCCATTTATTTATAGGGAAGAAAAAATATTCTGATGAGAACCATTTTCTAGTTTGACAATTTTATTTTAGTGTTACTTGATCTACTTTGAAGCCTCCTGGGAAATCAATGCTACATTTGACTTCTCTTCATGTCATCGTGTTAGCTATTAGATGGCTAATTCGCTTCACAAGATATGCCAATATGAGAGGCACTCAGTTCACATTAGGAGTAGAATTTCACCACTCGATGGTCAGATCTTTTATGATTAAGACAGAAGAGCAATCCAAACACAGCAGCCAATGAAAATGCCCTCCAATCACCTGCAATCACTGCTCTTGGGTTTCTAATGGAAGTGGTCCCACTTAGCACAGATCATGCAGTTCTAATTTATCCTAAAAATAATAATGTGGTTTGGTTTGGAAGTTCAGACTATGGGAAGCCCTTCTATTCTCTCTCAGTAACAAGGGTGGAACAAATCCCAACTTTGTGGTCATGAAACACTCTTCCAGGACAGAAATGAAGAAGTTCTGTGTGCATGGAGGTGTGTGCATGCTGATGTGTGCACATTTGAGACTACCACAAAAGAAGCACTTGAACAGATTATACTGGAGTCCACTTTTACCCCACAGAAGTTGCCTGTGAGAGAAAAGGAGAAATAAATCACAAAAAAAGGGGGAGAAATCCTGGTGTTCTGAAATTATATAATTTTCATGGGACTACAGATGAATGTCTGACTTCAGTCGGCCTTGGTTATCCATTTCATTAAGTAAGAACCTCCCTGCATCCTTCCCAACTATCCACTTTAGCCATTCTAGAATAAGATGACAAAAATGTGTACAGAAAGCATTACGATTCTTGAATACGTTCCAAAGCAAATTTCACACAGTCTCCTCATGGAGAATCCAAGGAAACAAAATAGGATGATCTATACCCTTGGCCCATGTCTTTATTCTTTCCTCTCCCAAACCTTGTGTGGAGATGGTCTTTGGTGAGTAAGAATAAAGTGACAGAGACTGTTATGACAAAAACAAAGAGGCCGTTCCCATTAAAAATAGAAAGGTGAGTCTGTCAAGGCTATTCTGGCCTAAAGTTTCTGAAAGATGTAGCTCCTTAAGCATGAATGAGGGCCCCAGGATACAAACTGAAGCATAGAATAAGACCCAGCATAATAGTAGCAGAGTAGGCAAGAGAGTAAAATCAGAGAAAAAAGAGGAGTTTGGGATATATGTCTAGAAGGACTTGTATGGACTGAGAAGTTAATTTATAAGAAATATGAAAGGGCATATTTTGTAGACATTCTTTACATCCTTTGTGGATAAAAAATGTGTTTCAGCTATTAAATAGATTTTCACTATACTAATGAAACATACCAGCATTGTGAAAGGCTTCATCAGAATTTATCATGACCACTCTTGGCTCAGCCACCAAACAGGTGGACACCTGCGGAACGGGAGAGGGCAGATGGGCAGAACTAGGTCAACGGAAGGCAGGCTCCTCAGAAAGTAATGAGCAGAATAAAATTAAATGCTGGTGGTGGGGAAGGGCCCTGTCCTCTGAGTGGGGGTACCTTAGGAAGTGTTGTACTTATTTATATTCGTAAGTTGAACCCAGCCACCATTGGATAGGGAATCTGAATAGGATGGCATTCATTCATGTATCCATCCATTCAATCACTTATTCAATTTTTGAGTGAATGAAATAGTGTCTATAGTAACCAGGATGTGAGATGGATGGAAGAGATGGTCCCTCACTGGTCAGGGCTTGGTAACTCCTTAAGAATTAGACTGCCAACCAAGCAGACCTGTATACAGGGAGAAATAAGAGCAGGGTTGGAAGTCGTCAGCAAGGCCAAGGAAAAAACCCAGTTGCTTGTTAGAGTGCATGTGAGTGAGTGCTAAGATACTCTCTCATCCTGGCCTAAACACACACACACAAAATGAATTACAGACTGCAACAAAGGTAGTGACCAGTCTCATAGTATACTTTCAGTCTTAGTCAGCAGTGGTCTAAACAGTGGGTGGGACAAGACCCCAAGGTGAAAGTCTTCAGCCCACCAACCTAGGCCAGCCTAGACTGGGCCACAGAGTCATTGATGAAATGATATACACTGAAGCATAAGTCCTACAAATATGTCCTCATGCCCCAAACAACCACCAGAAAAGAGGGGAAAAACAAAACATAAAAGCCAGAGTGATGTGTTTACAAAGAGAAGCTGAGCTATTAGCCATGCTGCACTTGTTTGTGTAGGCTTCTGCTAAGGGGAGGGTAAAGGTGCAGGACTGGATGGGAGTCAGAGATGGCTAGGGGAAGAAGCTTCAGTGCTTAATTGGGAAGAAGTTCCAAAAAGGCTGTAGGCAGAAACAAAGTGTGTGACAGCGTCCACCCTGCTCTGAGTGGTGAGGCTGTGAGGAGGAGAATAAATAGATTAGTGTCATTTTAGAGGTGTTCGCTCTCTCCATTCAGCCACATAATGCAATTATTTAGTAGTTCAGGATTCTTTTAATTCTGTTTGAAGAACTTAAGAGGTTAAGGGCTTGAAATGATAAATGCATTATTAATGTTGCCTCAGAGAAACATCCAAGTCTATAATTTCTGAGGGAGGGAAAAAAAAAAAAGACTAATAGGTTTTTACTCACTTTTTTTTCCCCCTGGTAAATTAACCTACAGGACCTGTGAGAAATGTATAAATTAGAAATTATTAGAGAAAGTAATAATGGACCAAAAGCCATCATCTGAGGTCTGATTCATTAGCAAGAGTGATATGTGCATCCTTAGTTTTGGGGTGTCTTGTACTAAACCCTATACACCTGGGAAGAAAGGGGTTAATAGCACAGGAAAAGGAAAGGTTCTCACCAGGAAGGGTACATACATTCTTACATAAGATCCCACTAGGACACGTGATAGTTATGGAAGACAAAGTGTATAGAAATAAAGAGCCTGGGTTTGGGAATACAGACCTAGGTTCAAATACCAGCCCAACCAACTATGAATTGTATGGCTTCATAAATCCAGAAAGGTTGAAAATAAAGGATGGAAAATAAGGTATGTGAAAGAACCCTAATCCTAAGAAAGCTGAATTTCAGCTTGTATTAATATCAAAGTAAACTTTAAGACAAGGAGTATTACCAGAGATAAGATGTCTGAAAACCTCTTTTTGAGTTCTTTGTTGTTGTTTTTCAGTGTCATGACCTTAAAATTCTTCCTCATTTGGGACATCATATGTCTATTAAAAAATCTGCATCACCCTTTATTCCTACTATAAGCTACTCTGAGTGTGACTACTCAAAGTGCAGGAGAATTGTGTCTGAGAATGAGCCCTGTGTAGGATTTCCCCTAGCTCCCTCCCAGTGAGTGGATGCAGAGGCCGTACAGATGGGCTAAAGGAGTTTCTCACCATTAGAGGCTGCTTTGATACAGTTGTGGGTCTTACGAATCACCTAACCAAATTCCTTTGTTTTATTTCATAAACATTCTTCAAGCATTGTCTGTGTAATAGATATTGAAATAGGTTCCATGTATACAGAGATGAATTTGGTCAGGATCACTGTTTTCAGAAAGCCTACAATCTGCCCCATAAAATTACATTGAAACATAATATGTTTTACAACAAACTTATAGGGAAATTTGGGGGAGATTTTACTTTGGGCATTTCTAGAGTAAAACCTTCCCCAAATCAGTATGGAGAATGAAACCTCTTTTGAGGTGATAATACCTGATGTGAATCAAACTGTGCTTTGAGCTGTATCTGTGTGCTCTGCAACCTGGTTTGGGCCACTTTTGCAGGATGATTCTCAGCTACTGCCACCAGCCAATTTCATACCTGGCCTTATGGTTCTTTCATTGTGTCTTATATCCTGCCCCCCCTCCCTCTCAATACCCATTATAATCCCATGAATCCACCAAGGCTTAAGGCACCTATAACTACCAGATTCTAATTTTATTTAATATGGTCTCTATCCTGCCTATATCACCTCAGCATGCACCATCTCCGTGTTGATGGTTTCCACAGTAAGCAGTTGCAACTCTTTGCCCTAATATTATCTCCAGCCACCAAAGCATGCCCAGCAAGCCAGAAGTGCTAGGGAGGTAAGTGCCCAAGGAAGCAGTCCTACACCAATGGCTAACAGGAGCTGGTCGGAAACATCTCAGCTTTCTTCCTCTTTAGGAACACAACACCAAAGGCTATTTTACATTGCATCTGAAAGTTCTCCATAGAGAATGAGTCCTGATTTCTCTCAGTAAGCTGGGGGATAAGCCAGTCTTTATTGTCTTCTTTCCCTTTCCTGAGTTATTTCTCCTCTCTTCTAATAGTGCTTCCTGAATCATCTGCCAAGCCGACCACTTTCAGAACGACAATTTAAGACTGGACTTGACTGTCAGGAAAATTAGGAGGAGGAGCAGAAAGAAGATGGTAACCACAAAATGAGGAAGCCAGCTATGCTCCTTCCAAGTCTCACCCAAGGACCCAGAACAGGTATCCAGAGCTCCAAGTTTCTCTCCTTCTGGTAACAGAGATCCTCACCAAAGTAACCCAAAAGTCAAGGTCTGGAGGCCAAGGACCTCCCAGGCTCCAGTGGAACCTCAAAAGTCAGAATGTCTTTGATGAGCCTGGGTACTGTGATCGTGACCAAGGTGCCTGGGACCTTGGTGATGTGGAAGCTCTTATAGAGGGATGTCTGAATGTCTGCAGGCCTGTGTCAAATATGTCATCTGCCATGGAATGTACCCAGATTTTTCCATCAGCATTTGTTTCTGGAGCAACTAACCTAAGATAATCTACATCTAGAGGCAGAAGCATTTATTCTTCATTTGCAGTTTACTTGAAGAAGCTTGAGCCTTTGGGTCAAACATATTTAGATAACAGTCCAATTTCTATAGTCAGGTATCTTTCTGCTGTAAGTGACTACCACAACTCAAACTATTTTCAGCTAAAAAGGGGATTTATTTACTCACATACCCAGGAAGTGAAGGGGTTTCATATGGCATCAGATAGGGTTTGATGCAGCCACTCAATGATATTTTTTTTTAATTTTATTATGTTATGTTAATCACCATACATTACATAATTAGTTTTTGATGTAGTGTTCCATGACTCATTGTTTGAGTATATCATCCAGTGCTCCATTCAGTACGTGCCCTCTTTAATACCCATCACCAGGCTAACCCATCCACCCACCTCCCTCCCCCCCTCTAGAACCCTCAGTTTGTTTCTCAGAGTCCATGGTCTCTCATGGTTTGTCTCCCCCTTCGATTCCCCCCCTTCATTTTTCCCTTCCTGCTATCTTCTTTTTCTTTTTTTTAACATATAATGTATTATTTGTTTCAGAGGTACAGGTCTGTTATTAAACAGTCTTACACAATTCCCAGCGCTCACCATAGCACATACCCTCCCCAATGTCTATCACCCAGCCACCCCATCCCTCCCACCCCCCACCACTCCAGCAGGCCTCAGTTTATTTCCTGAGATTAAGAATTCCTCATATCAGTGAGGTCATATGATACATGTCTTTCTCTGATTGACTTATTTTGCTCAGCATAATACCCTCCAGTTCCATCCATGTTGTTGCAAATGACAAGATTTCATTCCTTTTGATGGCTGCATAGTATTCCATTATATACAACATCTTCTTTATCCATTCATCTGTCGATGGACATCTTGGCTCTTTCCATAGTTTGGCTATTGTGGACACTGCTGCTATAAACATCGGGGTGCACATGCTCCTTCGGATCACTGCATTTGTATCTTTGGGGTAAATACCCAGTAGTGCAATTGCTGGATCGTAGGGTAGCTCTATTTTCAACTGTTTGAGGAACCTCCATACTGTTTTCCAGAGTGGTTGCACCAGCTTGCATTCCCACCAACAGTGTAGGAGGGTTCCCCTTTCTCCACATCCCTGCCAATATCTGCCGTTTCCTGACTTGTTCATTTTAGCCATTCTGACTGGTGTGAGGTGGTATCTCACTGGGGTTTTGATTTGGATTTCCCTGATGCCGAGCGATATTGAGCACTTTTTCATGTGTCTGTTGACCATTTGGATGTCTTCTTTGGAAAAATGTCTGTTCATGTCTTTTGCCCATTTCTTGATTGGATCATTTGTTCTTTGGGTGTTGAGTTTGATAAGTTCTTTATAGATTTTGGATACTAGCCCTTTATCTGATATGTCATTTGCAAATATCTTTTCCCATTCTGTCGGTTGTCTTTTGGTTTTGTGGACTGTTTCTTTTGCTGTGCAAAAGCTTTTTATCTT
>NW_027397099.1:8299135-8402861 GCF_003265705.2 Callorhinus ursinus
AAGATAAAAAGCTTTTGCACAGCAAAAGAAACAGTCCACAAAACCAAAAGACAACCGACAGAATGGGAAAAGATATTTGCAAATGACATATCAGATAAAGGGCTAGTATCCAAAATCTATAAAGAACTTATCAAACTCAACACCCAAAGAACAAATAATCCAATCAAGAAATGGGCAGAAGACATGAACAGACATTTCTCCAAAGAAGACATCCAAATGGCCAACAGGCACATGAAAAAGTGCTCAACATCGCTCGGCATCAGGGAAATCCAAATCAAAACCTCAATGAGATACCACCTCACACCCGTCAGAATGGCTAAAATTAACAAGTCAGGAAACGACAGATGTTGGCGGGCATGTGGAGAAAGGGGAACCCTCCTACACTGTTGGTGGGAATGAAAGCTGGTGCAACCCCTCTGGAAAACAGTATGGAGGTTCCTCAAACAGTTGAAGATAGAGCTGCCATACGATCCAGCAATTGCACTACTGGGTATTTACCACAAAGATACAATGTAGGGATCCAAAGGGGTGCATGCACCCCAATGTTTATAGCAGCAATGTCCACAATAGCCAAACTGTGGGAAGAGCCAAGGTGTCCATCGACAGATGAATGGATAAAGGAGATGGTATATATACACAATGGAATATTATGGAGCCATCAAAAGGAATGAGTCTTGCCATTTGCATCGACCTGTATGGAACTGGAGGGTGTTATGCTGAGTGAAATAAGTCAATCAGAGAAAGACATGTATCATATGACCTCACTGATATGAGGAATTTTAATCTCAGGAAACAAACTGAGGGTTGCTGGAGTGGTGGGGGGTGGGAGGGTTGGAGTGGCTGTATGACAGACATTGGGGAGGGTATGTGCTATGGTGAGCCTTGTGAATTGTGCAAGACTGTTGAATCACAGATCTGTACCTCTGAAACAAATAATGCAATACATGTCAAGAAAAAAAAAAGAAGAAGAAGATAGCAGGAGGGGAAGAACGAAGGAGAGTAAGTTGGAGGGGGAGACGAACCATGAGAGATGATGGACTCTGAAAAACAAACTGAGGGTTCTAGAGGGGAGAGGATGTGGGGGGATGGGTTAGCCTGGTGATGGGTATTAAAGAGGGCTCATTCTGTGTGGAGCACTGGGTGTTATGCACAAACAATGAATCATGGAACACTACATCAAAAACTAATGATGTAATGTATGGTGATTAACATAAATATAAAAAAAAAAAACAAATATGGAAAAAATGCAAAAAAAAAAGGCAGAAATACCAAGAGAAATACCTCAAAGCACTGTGGGAAATAGAAAAGGAAGTGATTCACATTTCTTAGAGAGGTCAGAGAGGTGAATCGTATCATGACTGCTTGTTTGTTAATGGCCAACTTCTAGATTTAACTTCAGTATAATAACCAAGTCCTCCTGGTGAACACACAGTCAGGAAATACAAAACAGAATCCAACTGGAGAGTTTTAACAAGAGTGACTGTTGGCAGCCTCTTCGTGTTCAGGAGCTCTCCCCTATTCCTGAGCAGCTAATCTATTCAAGAGCTAGGTGAACTGCTGGGTGGGTTTCAAACTCAGCTCTACATTAGAAGCTTTTTAAGGGGGGGTTAAAAATAAAATAATACATATTATTAAAATAATATATTATTTTATAATATTGTATTAATTTATTTTATTATTTAATTTAATTTTATTAATAATGATTAATAATTATTTTAAAATATAACATAAAAATAAAAAAATATTTTTATTTAAAAATAGCAATACTCGGGCCACACTTCATACCAATTAATTCAGAATTGTTGGGACAGGAGTCATAAATTGGTAGCTTTAGAAAGCATACACGCTCCTCTTCCTATGATTTTAACCTGCAGCCAGTTGGGGAACCTACTGTTATGTGGAAAAAAACACCCTGTTTTGGCAGCACTAAAGCCACAGACAGGCCTAAAAAAAAAAATCTTAAAGATAAATGAGGTAGGTAATGGCCATTATTTGGCCAACTCTCTTTCCACAGGGCCTTTGAACAACCTCTTCCTTCTGAATGGATCATCAGTTGCCATTTCCACCCATCCTTCCCCATTTATTTATTTAAATTGCAGTATAATTGCCATACAGTGTTATATTAGTTTCAGGTATACACTATAATGATTCAATAATTTCATGCATTTCTCAATGCTCATCAAGATGAGTGCACTCTTAATTCCCTTTATCTATTTCACCCATCCCCCTACCCACCTCTCTCTGGCAAACACCATCCTCCCCCACTTTTTAAAAAATATTGTATTTAATTTTTCAGAGAGAGTGAGAGAGCACGCATGCATGTGTGAGAGCTGGGTGGGGCTGGTAGGGGTAGAGAGAGAGGGAGAGAGAGAACATCAGACTCCACGCTAAGCATGGAGCCTGATGCGGGGCTTGATCTAACGAACCTAAGATGATGACCTGAGCTGAAATCAAGAGTGAGACCCTCAACCAACTGAGCCACCCAGGTACCACTATCCTTCTCCATTTAATTAACTCTTTATTCTACTTTTTGGGATCTCTTTCCCAATGGAGGGCACCAGCCAAGTTCCTTTTGTCATCTGTCCTCAAAGGACATGTTTCTTTACTTCACAGCCCTCATGTCAGCCTATAATTATACAAAAACCAAGAGGGTAAAATATTGAATGAAGTCCATCTTGCCACTAGATTGGAAACTTCCAGAAACAGGGACCATACAAATGGTGATTTCCTCTGTCCATAATCAGGACCTAGCTCAGTGACTAGAACAGAGGAAGCATTCAATAGATATTTGTTGAATGAACGAACAGATGAATGAATGAACGAGGAAAGGAAAGGATTACACTCTAGGCCATGAAACAAAACCTGAATAAATCTAGGCATTTTTGTTTCTATTGTTTTTTCTAGCCTCCAGTCTTTTCTTTGTTTTCTCAGCATTTCCACATTAAATAGCCTCTCCCATATCCACGTTTCATCTTTCAAAGCCTCATTCCAAAATCACCTCCTGCATCATGCTTTCCCAAATCATCCCACAGGAAGTGAATTCCCTCTTCTCTACAAACTTGGAATTCTAATTGGAATGTGCTACTGAATGTTTTGTCTGGGATACATATCACCACTTTCAAGGGATTATAAGCAACTTCGAGGTGGTAACTGACTAATTCATACTGCCCTTCCCCATTTGGTGCCCAGTGAAATGCCTGCCACACAGTAGGTATTCTATAATTATTTGCTTTAATGCTTGTCTGAATGAATGAGTATACGTCACGGGTAAATGGGCAATAGACTTCTTCATTCATTTTTCAAACTCAAGCAAAAGGACAATCACATAGATTTTTAAGCTCATATGTATTCCAAGGATTTACTCTAGGAAAAAATTACTAATCAGTCCTCTTTTCTCTTTTCCTTTTTAGACCACACTCTATTTTTTTTTTCTTTTACTAGAAGAGAGAATGGAAATAAGACAGTGATTCTGTTGAAGTTTGGATAATTACATTTTTCGCACTGCTTAGCGGTTAGGATTGACAACTACTGATTATCCAAAGCAGTGCGTATTTTTCAAAATAATTCACAACACAAAAGTAATAATTGGATATAATTGCAAAACCAATTAATATAGTTTCAGCACATTCTTAAGTTTATGGACCTCAGTTTCCCCAACCTTAAAATAAAAGGGGTGGAATAGATCAGTGTTTCTCAGTGTTTATTCCCCTATGACACACATAACTCATTCAAAGTTCACTCATTCATAAGGTAAATATTTAATGAGCATCTACTAGGATAAGTGAAAAACATCTTCTAGTGGAGGAGACAGGCACTTGTCAAAAATCATATAAATATCTTTATTGTTGCTATGTCTAAGAAATAAAAATATTTTAACAGAGTAGTGGACAGTATGGAGGTTTGAGCTAGTCAGAGAGGTCAGGAATTACTAACAAAATGGCAAAAACAAAACAAAAAAACCCCTCTTCCCAGAGTATGGGCATGTATTAGTCAGGGTTCTCCAGAGAAACAGAACCAAATGGTTGTATGAGAAAAAGAGACTTATTTTAAGGAATGGCTTATGAGATATTAGGGGCTGGCAAGTCCAAAATCTGTAGGGCAGGCTGGCAGGCTAGAAACCCAGAGAAGAAATGATGAATTCAAAAGTAGTCTGGAGACAGAATTCTCTCTTCCTCAGACCTCAGTCTTTTTTCTTAAAGCCTTCAACTGATTGGATGAGGCCCACCTATATTATGGAGGGCAATCTGCTTTACTCAGAAGTCAACTGATTTAAATGTTAATCTCATCTAAAAAAATACCTTCACAGTAACATCAAAACTGGTATTGACCAAATATCTGAGAACCACGGCCTCACTAAGTTGACACATAAAACTAACCATTACAGAGCACAGAGGAAACACAAAAAGAGGCCAGGGGAGCTATGGGGAATGCCTGGGGAGAGGATGGCAGGAGATGAGACCTAGCGCAGACAGGGACATGGCATACAGGGCCTCATGGGCCATGTAATGGATGTCTGCTTTTTTCCTACAGGTAATGTGAAGTTTTTCAGGGGTTTGACATAGCATTTTGTCATGATCAAGCAGTGCTTTCCAAAACCAGTTCTTTGGTGAAGCTGTGAGCACAATATTACAGGGTGTGGGGAGACTGGTCTGGTAAGTAGAGCAAAGGAGAGGTGAGGACTAAGATGGTGGCAGGGAAAATAGGGAGATGCACCATAAGGCTGGAAGCATCAGGTGATGGACTGATGGGAAGGGTTACCAACCAACAGCCCCAGTTTTAGTACTGAAAGTCCTGTGTCCTGTGAGACCTCTTAGTCCCTGGAAACTGGGATGGTTGGTCACTATAGAGGAAAATGTCAATGATGATATTTATGTTTCTGGATATAGAAGGATCATCCTGAATACTCCCTAAGTTGCAAAGCTAAGCTAAGCCCTTCAGTTCATTAAACCAATGATTTTATATTTCACTAAGTGGGTTGGGTTGTCACTCACCCTAACTAATCTAAGATGAATGAAATAAATAAAGTTAAGGCACATTGAATTTCAACTTCCTCATTTAATATCTAGGAACATGCAGGCACAGAGAGGGTCACTGGCTTGGCCAAAGACCGAGACCTAGAGACAGAACTGGGATGCAGTCTCCTTTCTAGTATAATACTCTTATTAAATGCCCAATTCCCCTTGCATATTAAGAAAAGATCAACAGTTGCACAGGAAATATTTTCTAATTATTTCTGTTATCTACAAAGCAGAGTGGTCACTATTGAAGACTCTGTACATCCAGAAAATGTACTACACACACTACAATTATTGGAAACAATGTTTTGAAATTTTTCAGGGTCTTTTTTTTATAATCAGAAGGTTTTCTTTAAAAAAAAAATAGCAGTTCTTCTAACCTCTCAGAACCCAGTTCAAATCATCCCCCTTTATGGGCTCACCTTGAGCTGGAGAAAGATTTTTAAAGGGAAACCCAATAGCTTCCTATGTCTTTGGCAAGATCCAGGCATTGCTAGGCAGTTGGTTATGAACAGAATCAGCACCTGGGGTACTCCAGGTTTGTCCTGACATCATTCAGGGGGTTCTTCTGGAACAGATTCTAGCACATGATTCAAGCCCAAGAGCTTTCCGGTTTCTGGTGCCATGACTTACTGCTGACTGTTGGAACTTTAATTTTCAGGATAAGCTGGAAAACTTCACTAGTTACATAACTTAGAAGGACTTATCAAATGATGCTCCAAGGACAGAGAGGTTGACTGCACGTGTCAAGAAGGGGTAGCTTACATTCTCACAAACTGATAAAATTTTCACATTGGAAGAGCTGAGAAAACACTATTAATCAAATCTCCTCCTTGTTGGTATGAGCCAGGGTTCCAAAATAAGAAGGTGAGTTCCTTAAGGGCACATGGGAAATCTGGGGTAGATCTAGGGCAATTTTGTCTTTTTGTCTAGCAGTCTTTCCAGGGAACTGGTTATTATCTCTTACTTATTCTTCTGTTAATTTGGCAAAGAGAGAATCTCCATTGGCTTCTGAAGGTGCAGCTGCACTGTCTCTGTCTTGGGTTATTGGGCTAAGAGTATTAACACCTTTTATTACAGTCTTCTGAAATAAGATTTAGCAATTGAAGGTTACAACCAAAGTTTTACCCTTTATTCTGATGCCTGTATGACCACTGTTTGGCCCCAACAGGCTACCAACCCTTTGGGGCAGACTTTTGCTAGCCCACACAACTAGTCTACTGTGATTCATCAGCCTGGAATATAGTAGGGCTTCCCAGCCAGGGCTACCCACACTAAAGAAGCACTTTCGGGATATTCTCTACCGCTGTTCCTGGCTAAATGTCTCTATTCTGTCTTAAATTCCAGGATTGTAAATATTAGCACTATATCCCAAATGCTGTAGCTTTTGTGTCCTTCATTTGCCTAGTTATGGTTGAGAGTGGTTAAAAACACATACACAGAAAGGGAGAAGTCACAGGTGATCATTTGATGTGCAAATTGTATTTATTTAACCTTAAAGTAGCTTTGCCTAATGATGCTCTTCTAAGGAACTAATTCCTAAATCACTGGGGTTCTAGTAGCCCTGAGTGCTAGGACAAGTGATAAATTGGTGTCTAAACCTCTTCTTTTCTCTGAGCTCCCTCCATCCCCATCTGACTAGGATGGTTGCAATC
This sequence comes from Callorhinus ursinus, assembly GCF_003265705.2. Lineage (NCBI taxonomy): Eukaryota > Metazoa > Chordata > Mammalia > Carnivora > Otariidae > Callorhinus > Callorhinus ursinus. The sequence goes on from NW_027397099.1 coordinate 8,305,806, forward strand.
ATGATGGATTTCACAACTTTAAACAGCTTTTTCTAGACACTCTTTCCAAAAGAATTGATGAGACAAAAACACAGGATGTGAGAGAAAAACACAATATAAGGTAATTTTTTAAGGGCTTTGTTGAGCTACAAAAAGCTTGAGTCCATTTCTAGACTTGTGTTGACTGCCTGTTTCAATGGGTAAGAACAGGAGTCTCTCTGAGTTTCCATGTTTCTGTCTACAGTGAAGAATTTTTTCTTTTCTTCTTTTCGTTTCTTTTCTTTCTTTCTTTCTTTCTTTCTTTCTTTCTTTCTTTCTTTCTTTCTTTCTTTCTTTCTTTCTTTCTTTTTCTCTTTCTTTCATCTTTCTTTTCTTTTCTCTTTTTTTCTTTCTTTCCTTCCTTCCTTCCTTCTTCTCTTTTCCTTCCTTTCTTCCTTCCTTCCTTTTCCTTCCTTTCTTTCAAGAGGCAGAGAGAGAGAGAGAGAGAGAGAGAGAGAGAGAGAGAGAGAGAGAGAGAGACAATGAATTGGGGGTGGAGGCAGAGAGATAGAGAGAGAATCTTAAGTAGGCTCTACATAGACTCAGTATGGATCCCAGTGTGGGGCTTGATCTCATGACCCTGAGATCATAACCTGAGCCAAAATCAAGAGTCAGATGCTTAACCAATTGAGCCACCCAGGCACCCCTACAGTGAAGGTTCTTGATAGGCTTCTGTTAAGGTTAAAATAATTGACTTTTAGAGCCAGAAAGAACACTAATCTCCACTACCCCCAACCAAAACATAATCTTAGAAGTATTCATTTCTCAATCTAATTCCAGAGTAGCTAGGCAAAATGTGTCCTGGGAGGTTGAGGAGTGGGAGTGGTCAGCAATAGGTGAAGGCCAGTTCACTCCTGAGGGTTTCAAAGCAGAGATGAGGCTCTGGCATATAGGATCAGATCTCAGTTGAGGAAGAGTAAGAGATGGTAAAGGTCTCAGTCAAGGGATATAGGCTTCCTGGCCTAGCCACTGACCCCTCAACCTTGGGGATATGGCTTCAGATCTTTAGTCCCCTCCACAAAAATCAGCTTTTTCCAAAATCCCTAATGGTTTGGCTCATTTCTCATGTCTCTTCAGATACAGCCATATTGGGGGAATTGAATGAGACCGATACTGGCAGAGGAAGTCTTTTCCCTACAATTAAGGGAGACACAGAGGATCCAGATTTTAGGTTCAGTTGGGAAGCCAGAATCAAACAGCTCAAAGTTCCAGCTTTTACACAGACCATCACACCAACAAGGCTAAAGTAAAGTGTAGATTTCAAAGGTCCACAGCTAGGATGTCCAAGGTGAAGAGAGTAGGCATACCCATTTCATACCAAGAGGGAGCAACCTTTAGACATTCTTGTGTGCTGGTGATATTGTTTCTGTCATAGTCGGTGTAGTGGATGTGGATGGGTCACTGAGTTCCCAGCACCTAAGATGGGACAGACACTGATAGGACTGTCTGGGATAGTCAAGACATGGAACATGGATAATCCCACGAAAGATGTGATCAAGCAGAACCAGAGAATAAAATCTGAAACTGACTTGGGAACAATTTAAGAGGGCAGGGAGAGATGACACATACATGGACATAGTTTCGGTGAGCTCCAACAATTTAAAGGGAAGTTTGTTCTACTTCCCAAAATTTGCCAAATGCTCAAATCCAAGCAGCATTCATGGTCAGTTGGCCAGTGTATAATTCTCTCCAATTCCAGAGGAAACTCCTTGTTTCTACCCGTCTCAGTATGTCTGGTGCCCTTCCTTCTCAGTCAGCACTTCCAACTCCTAAGGGTTTGACTGCCCTGTGATTAAGGAGGTTTGTTGGGGTCTAACATACTGAAAAAGGGGTGTGGAGAAGGAAATAAATATTTAATGAGAATTTTGCTTCTGAGCCTTCTTCTTAGAGGGGGAAATGGAAATGAAAATCTTCACTGGAACCCTTGTTGTTGGAGGACAAGGAAATGTTCTTGCACTGCTGTGAAAACGAGCTGCTGGCACCTCAGCAAGAGGTAGCTCTGAGAGGGGAAGCCTTAATGAATCATGGAGTAAAGAGCCCTTTTCTGGAAGGAATTATCCCCAGGGCTTTCCCTAATAACATACCCAGTCCTCAGCTTGATGGATGTGGAGTGATGTATATATGCAGCATATGTACCAACGCTTCCCACCCCATCAAGATGAATCAGCTTGCTGGCCCACACAGAGGGGTTTTTTGGGGGGCTTCAAACAGTGATAGACTAGAGGACAAAGCTTTCCTAGAGGAAGCCTCAGAAATGGTGAGGAGTTGGATTTGTGACTTTGGATAAATCAATGAGCCTCTCTGTTCTTTGGATTTCTAAGCCTATAAAATAGAGATAATACTAGTACATGCCTCATAATTTTTGAGAATTTAATGAGATAATATTAAAAAAAACTAGAATTATTGACCTATAATAAACACTCAACAATATTTAGCTATTTTTACTGTTGTCATTGCTGTGGTGGTGGCAGTTATCTTGGCGGAAGTTGGGGCTTGGAACTGAAGTGTTGGATAATAGCTGCCATGTGAAGAGGTGGGAATGTGGCTGATTGCAGGAACATTCCAGGTCTTTTTAGTAGTAGGAGTTGACATGTATTGATTGCTTACCATGCTCAAAGTATCTGTTATTCATTATCTCATTGAACACTCATGTAACCAAAGATAAAGATATCACCACCACCACTACCACCACCACCATCATTATCACCACCATCCTCATTCTGAGAGGTAGAAAGCAAACCCAGGTTTGAATGATTGCAGAGCCTGCATCTGTTCTTTCTCCCATATTCATCTCTGCTGCCTACTCCAAGCCTTCCATTTATTCCAATGTTGAGACAGCCTAAAGTTATTATTATAGCCACTTAATGCTGGCCCTCGTTCCACCATGTCCTTTTTGGGTCCACTGTCATCACTGATAGTATTTACCTGAGCTCTCCATTATGCTCTTACCCTGAGATAACCCTGACCAGGTCCATTATCATTGTCACACCAAGAGGTGTCTTATTTTCAAGAGCCCTAGCTCTCCTAGGTCTTGGGAGAACTCTGGACATCAAATCCTTCCTTGTCATTCTCCTTGCTCCTATGACCTGTCCCAGATATTAGCCTCCTCACTATGACTGTAGGTATCTTGGCATTGTATATCAAAGCCAAATTTCTACCTGGGATCTTATTTCCAATTCTATTAAATTATGCTACTACCACCTGTCTTGCTACTTGTCCCTACATACACTGCACTTGAGACCCCTGGATGGGGAATGGCCTGATAGGGCCCGAGATCACCCTGCATCATGGGCCACCATGAATAGGGCCTCTTGTTGCCCCTCACTCTACAGCTTCAGACTTCAGTGTCAATCAAGCCCCACATCAAATAGACCAGCTCATTTGCTTCCTCTCTGCTTTATTCAGGTTTAGATGAGGAAGAAGTGATACTTACTGAGTGACAGAGAATTCACTCTTGTCTGAGGCCCAATTTTCCTCTATCTTGTCTTTGTTTGGCTTCCTTTCTTCTGTTTCAAGATGTCTCCCTGTATTCTATGTCCACATCCCTCTCACTCAGCCTGATTTTCCAAGATTTCATCACAGAGGATGGGCCCCCTGAGTCATTTTCATGTCAGCAGGAATAACCTACTATTCTGAGGAGATGCATCCGTACTTGACCCTGGGTCAGTCCCTTCATGCTGTGTCTTTGCTGGCTCCTACCACTTCACTCCTCAAATTCTGGGTCCTCATTAGCTCTCCTTCCATGTTCAAAAGGTGATTTGATATGGAAAGGTGAAGTTCATTAATGTATGTTCAAGTATCTTCAAAGATATAATCTCTTTCTCCTCCCTGTAGACATTTCTGTGCTCACACTGTTCATTGGAATAACATGGTCTGGACTGTGAACTTCTTGAGGGCAGGAACATTGATGGATTCATCACTGCATCTCCTGTAACAGAGGCAGTGTCCATGATCTACTGGGATCTTGGTTCCTCATTTTACCATGGGTTCACCAATCTCTTTGGAAAGGAGTCCACCTCCATAAGCTGACCTGATGATCTATTCCTAAGGTAGCCTGAAATGATTAAAAAACTCTTGGCTGCTTGGATGTTGTCTGAGTTTCACAGGTGGTCTTCAACATTAAGGGCTCTAATGAAGGTTTCCTCCCTGGTGATGTCCCTTTCCCCATGAGAACAACACACTCACTGTAAATAAATGAATTAATGAACAAATGAATGCCTGTAATACAGAGTCTCTGCTAAAATGGTCTGTTCAGCTTCAGGGGGACCACTGAGTGTCATCCTTTGGGGAGGAATAACAGATTGAGGGTCTTATAAGTGAACAGATGGGAAATTTGGGGGAACAGATGCAAGGCCAGGAAGGTCAGAATTAAGAGGCTCAAGGCCTCTTGACTGCTGGTGGCATTCAGGGTGGCTGCAATAATACTCCCCTGCCAGAAATTCTGCAAGGCCACAAGGCATATATCTGAGTCTCTCTCCCCTTTCTCTCTAATACGTGTTTCCAGTTCTCTGAAGGGACAGCAGGACTCAGTCCAGGTGAATCAGGAGCCTATATTGTATTCACCTTTCATTCTAGTACAACAGCTGGCTGATTGCTTTGGGTTACAGGGGTTTATGGTGACCCTGTTAATTGATGCACAAAACGAATCCATCAAAAGGTAAAGTGATCGCACTGCTTTCTGAGACAGCAGGAAAACTTAGTCTTTGCAGCCTGCCTTTTGTTGCTTATTCTATACCTGAGGTAATAATGCCTCCCCAGTAAACACCAGCAGGGAAACAGTTAAGCATTGTGTGGTATATTTCACTCCAGGAGGGCAGTTCAGTGTGTGATTGAACATTCCATCATCATTTGCCATCTCAAATTGCCCATAAGAAACCCCAACATCTAGATGTGGTGTTAGAACAAAGAAGGCTGGTTACTTTGCATTGTAGGCAGTGGGCAGGAAAATTTGAGCGAAGGCATTAGGATAAATGGCATGATTGGAGAGATGATAGAGAGGGAGATTTTTCATAGACAGCTTTTGTTGGTCATTTTTTCTTTTTAATGTACAAATGCCATATTTTGTAGGGGGAAGAGCAAAGAGTCAAGAAATGTGGTCTTGAATCCCAATTTCCTTTGATGAATACAGCATTCACCCTAGCATCTTTCTGCATGTATATGACAGTGTGGAATACACATAGATATTCAAGAAATAATGTTTTTCCTACCTGAGGAGCTGGAGTCAAATTTTCCTTTTAGGGTAAAGGTAAATTATTTCCAATGATTTCTAACCTTCGTCATCTTTTTTTTTTTTTAATTTATGCTATGTGCATGACCCAATGCTATGATTTTATGGCCATTAGTTCATTTAATCCCAGCAAATAATGCCTCAAATAAGTATTATAATTCCCATTTTAAAATGAAGAAACTGAGGCTCAGAAACTGAGTTTACATTGGTCATAGTGTCGGTATATTTTGAAGCCAGTCTTCCAGAAGAGGATTATTTAACTCAAGGGTTGGGTAAGACAGAATAGGGGTGTGGTCAAGGTCATTGGTTACCTGACCAGGTTGAATTTTGCTGCTACCACATTCCATCTTGCTAATGTCAGATTTACTTTACCTCTCTAAGGCTTCGTTCTCTTACCTGGAAAATCAATATAATGAAAGCACCTTTCCCACAGAGTTTTGTGATTACTACATGAGGTAATATATGTCATGCACTAAGTAAAAGGTCTGACACAGAGTAAATACATAATGATTGGTTGTTACTGTTGTTCCCATTACACTATCAGGGTACCTGCAGCCTCAGTTAGGGAAATAAACGTCTTCTCCATGAATCTTATACTGGAGGCTCTACGTTTAGGTGACTCATAGTTAGAAGACTATGTACATTTTCCCTGACAGATATGATAAGGCCATCATAGTAGGAAATGAGAGTAAAGGATGGTGTCCAAGGAAACTTAGGTGAAAAATGGGGAAGACTCATTGCCTTCTGCACTGGGCAATGCATGCAAGAGAGAAAAGTCAAGGACTTTTCCCAAATTGTTGGGTGAGTCAAGCTGTTGGCTGGTTTGCCATTAACCAACATGGCTAAATATCTGGAGGACGGAGCAAAGGAGGCATGTCTGTAGAGACCTCTTCTCTAGAAGGGTATATATCTAAGAACCATTGTGTGGAAATATTAATAAAAAATCCCCAACTAAATTTATGTTTTATTATAAATAGAGAACAATTAGCATCTGGCACCTAAACCATGGCAGGAGTTGCTCTGAGAGACTCAGGAGAAAGTACCTATGGTTCAAGGAGTCTACTACATCATACACTCTGTTCCTGGAGCCATGGACTCAGTGTTCGTATTTAATACTGAACCAAAATTCACTATAAAGTTCTTAGGTATCAGTTTGCAAAAGCCCTCATATAATTAAATCAGATTCACTTTTGCCCTGCAAATTAAAGGCAGAACAAGGTCAAGGTGTAAATCAGGCTTGATCAGAGCAGTCTTCTAATGAAAGCTACAACTGTGTCCCTGCCTCCTCTGTGTAGTGGTGAACATGAACCAAAGCCCTTTCTTCGGTTGGAAACTTAAAAATGATGCTGAAGTCTGAGCAGGCTGAAAGAATGGATGAAGAAGCACAGAACCATTTTTTCAAATCAAAAATTTCTCAAGTGAGGGTTTTCCTAAGAGACTGTCTTGGCCATTGTTCCAGAAAGGCACTTGATTTGCATCTTTAGGGCAAATGTTGGACTTGAAGGATGGCTGGCTAAGAGGCCAGGAGAACTGATTGTCTGCCAAGCATAGCAGGTGCTGGGTTCAAAGATTCAGTGATTCAAACCTATTTATTGATCCTCTTCAAGATGCCAGGCATTGATATCCATAGTGAGATGGAGGTCTTTGCTTTCATGGAACTTCTGTTCTTTGGGGGGAAACACACTAGTGAATAAAATGCCCTTGCCAGGGCATCTAGATGGCTCAGTCAGTTAAGCATCTGACTCTTGGTTTTAGCTCAGGTCATGATCTCATGGGTCATGGGATCAAGCCTTGCATCGGGCTCTGGGCTCAGAAGGACGTCTGCTTGAAGAGTCTCTCTCTCTCTCTCTCTCCCCCTCACCCCACTCAATCTCTCTAATAAATAATTTTTTTAAAAGATTTTATCTATTTATTTGTGAGAAAGAAAGCACAAATGGCAGGCAGAGGGAGAAGCTGGCTCCCTGCTGAGCAAGGACCCCCCCCCTCATGTGGGACCCAATCCCAAGACCCTGGGACCATGACCTGAGCCGAAGGCAGACGCTTAACCGACTGAACCACCCAGGCGTCCCAAATAAATAAATCTTAAAAAAAATAAAATGTAGCCCTTGCCTTCCCTGAGCTCAAAGCTTGAGAGATGTTGAGCTTTCTAGCAACAGCAAGGAGAGGCAGCAACATCTTGATCTAGTGCACAGGTTTTGGAATTAAACAGACATGGTTTGAGCTCTAGATCTACCAGTTACTTGCTCACTGATCTTGGAAAACTTACCTTAATTCTCTGAGTCTGAGGGCTCTCACAAAAGGCTACCAGGAAAGGCATGTGAGCTATTCTGGGAACAAGCTGATGCATGGTATCTGCTTCATATTACATATTGAATAAATTACAATGTCATTAAAAATGGCCTCAAGCAAGTTATTTAACCTCTCAGAACTTCAATCTCCTTATCTGTGAAGTGGGGATAAAAATCCCTCCCGCAGGGTTGTGAGAAAGATTAAATTTGGTACTTTCTGTAAGGTACCTAGCCACGACCGGAGTTCAATAAATAGCAAGGATAATTGTAAGTATTAAACAAAACACAAAATGCTATAAGCTAAATGCTCCAGAGTCAGCGTTATTTGCCCCTCTACAGACTGTGGAAAGTTTAGAAGGGGATTTTTAAAAGTCGGCAGACTGGAAAGTTCTTTAGAAAATCATCTCCCTGGGTGTCGTTAAAGATATATTTTGATGAGGACATAAACAATTCACAGACCAAGAAATTGTATTTCCCTTGTGGTAAGTGTCATCCAAAAATCTAATGGGAAAAGGACTGCAGCAGACATTCGGAACACGTCCACTCAGAGAGTAGCAAGTTGTAATAAAAATCACCATCTGAGGTTGGAACTGTTTGGGGTTTTCTTTGAGAGGATAGAAAGGGCCGTTTTTTGACATATATACCTGTTTCTCAGAAAAGCAATATTAAGTAACTCCCACTTCCATTTCCAAGAAAGCAAAAGAGACCCTTTTAGCAGCTATCATTTATGAGTTGGAGATTTTTCATTAAATGAATCCTGTTACTGCAAACCCACACGGGGTCACTCCTAGCAGGAGCAAAAGCCTGAACAGACTTGGGGGTCTCAGGGGCTGCCCACCCAGAGGGGCTTCTGCCATCACTGGCTCCCCCGGTTACACAGGGTGGTCTGGGGCTCCTCTCTGTATGTGGCTCTGCGCGCACATCTCTCTCCCCCTGCCCTGCCTGATTCCCTTTGTCTCTGCCTTTTCTGCTTGTCATCTTTCTCACTGGTCCACTTCCCCTTCTCTCTCCCCCTGGGCCTCTGGGCACCTCTGTTTCTTTGCCTGCATCCCAGTCTCTGTCTCTGACACAGGCTCTGTATCTCTGACTGTCATTTTGTTTCTCTGTTAGCCACTCAGTTCCTCTGTCTCTCCCGGGTGTTGTCTGTCTTTTCTTTTTTCTCCTGTTTTCTTTCCCCAGGATCAGTCTCTGACAAAGTCTTTTTCATTACATTTTTCTCTCGGCTTTTCAACCTTTCCCTTTTTCTCTTTGGCTCTATTTGTTGGTTTTTTTGTTTTGTTCCCCATCAACCTGTTCTTTCTCTCTTTATTTCCACCTCTCTATCTGTGTGTCTTTTAATGTCTAACTCATTCTTTCTACTTTCCTATTTCTGTGTTTCTATTTCAGGCTCTTTTCTTTTTCATTCTCTCTCCCCCTCGTCCCTCACTCACTGTATATTTTTCTTTTTTTCTCTTCCCCTGCTTCTCTCTCTGGTTCCTTATGCTTCTCACAGTTTTAGTGTGTCTCATTTTCTCTCCCCTCTCAGAAGACACGCACACACACGCACACGCGCACGCGCACGCACACACACGCACACACACCACTCTTTCCCTTCCTGCATCCTGACCTGGTAGACCTCCTCCACAGAGAGCAGGCTGTAAATTTAAAGGGGCTCCATAACGCCACGGGGTGTTGTTTGGTTTATGGTGCCTTCATGAAATCACAGACACATATTTCATTCCTGCAGCAACTTCTTTCTCGTTGAGTCAGCATCGCACTCGGCACCCAGACTTCTGCAGTGTAGCTGCCCTCCACCCACATTTCCAAGACCCCCAGGCCCAGCACCGCGGGGGAACTCCTCCCTCTGCACTGGAAGGCCTTCCACTGCTCAGTCCCTAAACCAGACCTGGCTCGGAGGGCTTCGGGGTAGCCTCGACTTAGCCAAGCCAAATTAAATTGAGATTGAAAGAGTCAATGATAATAAATAAAAAGAAGCCTTATTTTTTTAAAAGGGTGGGGGTATCTGCTCTAAGAAGGTAAGCTGCCTCGCAGATGGTTACTCCCTGGGAGATGGCAGTTGGAAAAATGCAGGCAGGCTGGGGTCCCAGTCCTCCCACCCACTTTGGGACTCTGCCTTTGTCGATCTAGTTAACATTTTCACTGGCACTTGGCTCTGATAGCAAAAAGGTAGGTTCTGACTTCAGAAGAAGGGGGCTGGGACCCTTTCTCCACCCCCATTATGAGCTATTAAGCCTGGACAATTTTCTTAGTTGATTTTGAGTCTCATTTTGATCAGCTGCAAAATAAATTCCAGATTCAAGCCTCCATTTATTGAGCAGACCCCACATATCAGGACGGGTGCTTGGGACTGTTGTACATTTTCCCTTGTAAAGCCATTCTCTCCACTGACCTCTTGGCCAGCTAGGATCACTGAATGGTTTCTCTGGCAGGCCCTATTTCCTCCTTCAAGCGTCAGCATTAATGTTGCCCTTTTTGCCAGGAGATCTTCACGAAATAGATCCTTCCCCTTTACACTCCATCAAAGCAATGTGTTTATTCTCTTTTAAGTGCTTTGGCAGTTTATAGTTACATATTTATGCATTTGTTTACTTATCTATGGCTCACTGGCCTTAATGAGCCTATAAGCTCCATGTGGGAATGAACCATTCTCCATCACACACCCAGTGCCTCCCACAGTGATATGGAAACTGAGGCAAGGGGAAATGAAATGAATTCACCCGGGGACACCCATCCTGAAACTGGTGGCAGTGCAATGGCTCACGGGCAGTCATGTGCAAACTCCCTCCTCACCATCTTGACTGATAACATTTGCCACCCAGAATCCATACAAGGAACAAATGAGATGTTATATATGCCAAGGGCTTTGTAAATTGTGAAGCCTTGGGAAAATGTTATTTTTTATAAATCAGGAAGGTTAAGCTAGATCACCTTTCAACATCTACAATTCCTTAAAGTAGGCAGGTATTTATTTGAATCTTAAGCAAAAGTGAACAGAGAAACAAACTGAGGGTTGCTGGAGTGGGGCGGGGAGGGCTGGGGTGGCTGGGTGATAGACATTGGGGAGGGTATGTGCTATGGTGAGCGATGTGAATTGTGCAAGACTGTTGAATCACAGACCTGTACCTCTGAAAAAAATAATACATTATATGTTTAAAAAAAAGAAGAAGATAGCAGGAAGGGAAAAATGAAGGGGGGGAATCAGAGGGGGAGACAAACCATGAGAGACTATGGACTCTGAGAAACAAATTGAGGGTTCTAGAGGGGAGGGGGTGGGGGGATGGGTTGGCCCGGTGATGGGTATTAAAGAGGGCATGTATTGAATGGAGCACTGGGGGTTATACTCAAACAATGAATCATGGAACCCTACATCAAAAACTAATGATGTAATATATGGTGATTAACATAATAAAAAAAGAGAAAAAAAGTGAACAGAGAGGACCAGTTTTTGTTACTATGGAGGTCAAGAAGCACCAATTAAATATGTTTAGCCCTAGAAACTGATGAGTGGTAAGACCCTGCAGGGGCTCTACAGATGTGCAGAGAGCTCTGTCCCCTTGGGGGTGCTCAGCAATGCTTTGAATTCTCTGAAATTGAGAGAAGATTTCCTGTGGCCTAGACAAGCATGCCAGGCCCTGCAGCCAGGTGACAGTGGATTTCTTCTTCCCCGTTTGCATTATGTGATACTAGAGGGTATCAGGGAAATTTCTTTGACTTCCATTGTCAATAGGGTTGTAATTATTATTTGATTACTGCAATTTAAGACCCACATCAAGTGCCTTCTTTTTCCTTCAGATATTAAACAATTCTCTTTGACACCTGATAAGTCACGGGCACCTGTTTTTCTCAACTTTTTGAGATGTCTCAAGAGATTTGGGGCTGGGATTCCTCGATTTGGTGTATTATCGGGTTAATGAGGGGGTGACTTCAAGCCTTTCTTGGTTCAAACTTTGTTAGAAAGAAAAGTAACAACTACTGTATTTCTCATGCATAATATATTAGGTATATAAGGCATAATATTTTATATTAGATATATGAGGTATAATTAGAATTATAAATGTTGATGTTTACTGTGTGAAATAATTTGCTTGGGGTATTGTTGTAAGGATCCCAACAGCCCTCATGATAGATGTATTAAAAATGAGGTCTCTGAGGCTCAAGGAGATACACTGACTCACCCAAGGCTACAAGGTTAATAGAAATCAAAGATGGTACCTAGGCTTGGCTGACTCTAGATGGATGTTGAAGCTGACATTGCTATCTGCCACACTATTTCTATCTCTATTAGACTCTGAGCTCTTCAGACTATGAACTTTCCAATTAATTATTGTTTTTTATCTTAACAGTAATCCATTCCCTTTTTTGTTTTTGGTTTTCCACTGCCACTCCAGGCTACCACCACCTCTCAACTGTACTACTGTAACACCTCTAACTTGTCACCCTTCTCCTCCAATCCACTTCCCTCTATTTTCTCAAAGGTTTGCTCTCGCTTCAAACTATTTTAATTCTAAATGATGCTTCCCAATCCATGCCTGTGAGCATTAAGGACTGCTCTCTTTAATGCATATGTGGTTCTTCTCTAAGGGATTATGGACACTCATAAGAATCCTGGTCCTCAGCTCTGCTTCAGCAGATCTCCTCTCTCCTCTGCTAATCTCACTGGACCTTGTCATCTCCCTTCCTTGAGAACTCTCCCTTCCAGGAGTCTAGGACCTGGACTTCCTCTTCCCAGGTAAAACCACTGATTCTCAGATTGTATGGGGTCTGAAATGGGTTGGGAAATATAAGGATGTTCTCCATAGCTTAACTCTAGTCTCTGTTTGAAATGCCTCATCAATAGGGAATTTAATACCTTCCCAAATAGTGCATTTTATCTGAACACACCAATGTATACTAACATTCACACACACTCAGTTTTTTTTTTTAATGTTCTTGGTGTGCTAGCCACCCTCCAAATACTGTATATGCTTTAAATCCTCCCCCAAACCCTGCAAGTAAGTATGAATAAACTCACTTTACAGATAAGGAAACTGAGACTCAAAGAGGCAAAGTGAGTTGGCCAAGGTCCCAGGGTTATTAAGTGGCAGTGCTTGGAACCAAACCTGGGTCCCGCATATGATCCCCATTCTGAAATGCTTTCCAAATAAACGTAACCTCACACTATACATCATTCCTGGGAAGGGCTCTGCATCTTTGTGCTTCCACAGCCCCTTTTGCTGACCTCAGCATGAATTGCATGGTCTTGGGTCTTGCCTCCTCAGTAAGACAAACATTCTTTGAGAACAGAACCTTTTGCAGACCTGTTTGCAATAAGCACAGGACCTAACAAAGTAGGTAAAAATAGGCATTTATTGATACATGCTAGAGTAGCACTGAGGTCATCTTGATCCATCCATGTTACATGGATTATCTCCTTCAACCTTTGCAGTAGGTACGAGATTACCTTTACCTTATAGATGATGAAAGTGAAGCTCAGAATTCTTCCCATGGCACTAAGACTGCATTTGCATGTCAGATCCCCACAGAACCTGCCCTGTACCTGTGTGATCTGGGTCAACCAGGAAGTAGCCCAGCTATTCTTTGACATTCACTGCCAACTCTACTTGAGAACAGGGCTCAGTCCATGCAATCTGATGAAGACCTGGACTTGGCTGTACTGAGCAACATGACTCTAGGTTTGAGGGCAGGTCACATGTGTACATTTCCACTTTCTCTCCTACTTACCATTCCCTATTTTTTTTCCTAACTATTGAGTTGGGCATACTGTTGCTCTACACGTGCCAAATGCCGAGTGTGTCTTTACACATATAGTTATACTTAAGCACTGCAAAAATCCAGTAAGGCAAATATTACATATTTGGAAACTGAGGCTCAGATAAAAGTGAGTTGTCCAAGGTCACACAGCTAGTGCCAAATGAAACTTGATTCAAATCTGGACATGTTGACTCCTGACAATGTTAATTTCCCATGATGTTCTGTAATGCATTTCTTTTCCTCCTGTCCCTGCTGCCTTATAGAAATAACATACAAATTGGACCTCAGAAACCCCGTCAGGGCTTTCTCTCTCTGGCTAAAAGAAGCAGAACTCTGAACCTGGATTCAAGTCTGAGTTTTGCTACTATTAGAATGTGAGCTTCCAATGAAGGCTCATTTCCCTTGGTTCAGATTCCACGGACATATAATTTAATAACTACTATATATTAGAAAAGTCCCTATTCAATCCTTACAACAGTCCTGTGAAATAGGGGTTATTATTATTTTATAAATCAAATCAAATAAAAATAACTGGATGACAGTTATCAGAGTACCTTCCTCCCGGCATTGCTGTTTCTACTAATGAGATAATAAATAGGGATGTGTTTTACACAGGGAATGGGGAGTGCAGGTATTGCAGTTATACAGAACCCGTAATTGAAAGAGTGGATGTTTGTGACCTTGACTTTGTCTTTCAACGTCTTAATTGGAATGTAACCATTGTGGTGTTCTGAGAGGCAATGCGATGCTGGGACACAAACAGGACCCAGGGGATGTGGATGCGTATAGGATGGGTCCTAGGGAAGCCATTGTAGGGGACAGGAAAAAGACTCCAGCCACCTGAGTGCAGGAGTCTGTTGTCCTTTCTGACAATGAGATGGAGACAGTAGGGTCTGAGCTAGGACCCCTGTCTCCATTTACCCAGGTGTGGCTTGGGCAATGATCAAAGCAATAGCTCCTGAATCTCTGCAGAATAAACTTGCTTTCACTTATGCATGAGAAACCAATGAGCCTTCCTGGGGTATTTTTCTTACAGATTTCCGAGCCTGGCTATTGGCTTTCTGTCACTTCTTTCAGGCCTGATTAACACAGTATAAAATTGAGGGGTTTTCAGCCATTCTTCAAAGAGGAGGAGTCAGTTTTCTTTGCTTTCATTCTGAAATAAGCAATTGCATTACCTCCGTCTGAATGGAGGCTGGGGATGCAAGGAGTTGGGATCAATACATGGTGTGGGGGAAGGCAGAAGGTGAAGCACCAATGGGCATGGCACATTGCTCAGTCCTTGACCCAAAGGAATATTAGAGGGGCAGTCAGTGACTTGTCTGAGGCAAAATGGTGACACTGGTCCTGGAGCATGGGGATTATAACCATGGTGACTGCTAACATCTACTGGGCATTTACGATGTGCTGTGCTAAGTGGCATGAGTATCTCATTTAATCCTCACAAAAACCCTATGTAGTAAGCACTGTCACTGTCACTGTCCCAACTTCATAGATGATGGAATCTGAGACTTGGAGGGGTTAGTGAGTTGCCTGAGGTAGCCTGACTGGTGAGGGAGAGAGCTGTATTAAATCCCAGTCTATGAAAGCCAGACCTCCTCTCTTGATCAACACACTCTATGCGTCCAGGGTCGAAGCCAGAGGAACTTCCTAATTGGGCCTATTAGCTTAGCCTATCATTCTGGGAGACAGATGGAGGAAATCTCGAAGACTCAATAAAAGTGTCTTCCTTTGGGGCCAAGAAGCAGTCTTTCTCGCTGATGAAAGTCTAAATTCAGAAGTCCCCACGGGGTTTAGCGTGGTGTGGGGGAAGCAGCACAGAGAGATGGAGGGCTCAATTTGTATCCCAGCTCCATTTACTACCTTAGGACTATGAACCAGTAACCTGACCTCTCAGAGCCCAGTGAGGGTGGTGATACCTATCTGTCAGCAAAGTGCCTGACCTATTATAGGTAATTAATATCTGTTGGCTCCCTTCCTTCTTTCTGGCGGCCCAGATTCCCTGGGGTCTCTGAATGTATCTATGAGTCCATCCTCTACTTTCCATTTTCCAAAAAGCTTGGCAAAACACATGCACTCGTGCAAATAACCTGTGGGGGAAGAGACTTGAAACTGAGATTCATTGCTCTAGGTTGGAACTATATCAGTGGTTATATCCTGCTGAAGAGAAACTCCACTTAGCAGACAGAAAGGCTTATGATGAGATATTTAAGCAGGAAAATGCATTCAGTTTGTAAGAAAAGTTTTCCAGCATCAAACTTATGGGAAAATATAAGATTCTTGGTGAAAAGTTTTGTGAACTCCTGCATGGGCATTCATCTCATTCGTCATGGATCAGCCCTTCCCACTTTCCCCAGCTCCCACCTTCTTTGGACATGCTACCCTTCTGCAGAATGCCCAGATGAGACACACAATAATTACCTCACCACCTCCTTAAACCAGTTTAGCCATCCTGCCTCCTTACACCAGACACATTAAGAAAATCCACCTATGAAGTAAATGACCTTGGAAACCTTACCATTTCTGTGATTTAAATACAAATAAATTGACCAGGGTGCCTGGGTGGCTGAGTTGGTTAAGCGACTGCCTTTGGCTCAGGTCATGATCCTGGAGTCCCAGGATCGAGTCCCACATCGGGCTCCCTGCTCAGCAGGGAGTCTGCTTCTCCCTCTGACCCTCTTCCCTCTCGTGTTCTCTATCTCTCATTCTCTCTCTCTCAAATAAATAAAAACTTTAAAAAAAAACAAATAAATTGATCAGTTTGCAAATGGTCAAAATGGTAGCACAAGAACAGATTAACTAAGATCTGAGCATTGACTGAATTTATCTTTTGTGAAGACGGGCAAGGCAGGATTGACACAGTCTTAAAACAGTTGACCTTTGCCCCACACCAAAGCTGTTCATCACCTCATGCCTACATCTACAGAGGCTGTTCTCAACACTAAAAGCACATTAGAATCACCTGGGAAGCTTTGACAAATCCCCATGTTTAAGCTTCTCACCAGATGACATAAATCACACTCTCTAGAGGTGGGACTCAGGCATCTGTATTTTTGTTTAACTTCTCAAATGACACCAATGCATTGCTAAGGTTGAAAACTGTTGTTTCATGGAAAAAAGACTAGAATGATTCAGAAGAAAAATGTTTGTCCTAAACCCCTCACTCACCCCTTTCCCATGACTCTGCCATGGAATTTCCTGCTAACACCAACTCCTTAAGAACCTTGATCTAATTTTCATGTGGCTTCATTTCTGAGGTCTGGAGCATTTCAGGATGAGAGCTAGCTGGCCAATGATGTGTGTGTTCACTGACAACAATTCAACAGCTTTTCTTGGTGTGTTTGAGCTCAAAAAGTTGAAAGATAAAGACCTCACATTAAACTATGGGGTCTTGCTCTATCTCCTTCAATCTCCCCAGGCTGATAAATAATGGATAATGAAGAACAGTGCTATTACATGCATAAAGCACTTGGCATCTGCCTCCAAGACACCACTTTCCATCTAATCTGAGGTCCAGTTCAGCATAAAATCTGTTTGGTGGTAAGGCCAGGTCCTTGTGGAGGGCTCTTTGATGCTGCCAAGTTATTCAGTGGAAAAGGGAAAGAACTCAACTCTAGAATCAATCACAGTGTTGGTTTCTAAAGGCCAAAGGGCTAGGTTGGCATGGATGGAGTTTCTCTTCTGCTGTAATAGCAAGACATGTGGAATCTACCTAGTTTTGAGGGGCAGACCAGGAAAGCTTCTCATAGAGTCCCATATAAAATTGAGTTCCTTAGAGATCTACTGTTGTGTTTCTCTCTTTATATCATGCCTCACAACCATCAAAGCCTATATGCTTGTTTGTCTCCTTCCAGTGGAGCTTAAACTTCACAGAGGTGGTACCATTTCTGCTCTATATCACTTGTGCCTAACACAGTACCTGGCATACAGTAGGTATTCACATACTGGTTGAATGGATACTAAAGGTGCAATGTGTAACACCTGCTTTACACCTGTTTCAGTACATGTTTTGTTTCATTAGCTGTACATTCTATATAACTTTTAGGGAAATTAGGTCCTCTGAAAGGTGAACAGGCAGCATGGAGTTGGAGGCCATATTTCCTCTTCATTAGAAATGTCATCTGAGAAACAGTGTAATTCCCACTTGAGCACAGACCTGTGCAGCTTTGGAGAAATCACACCCTCGGCTTTCTGAACAAAAGAGGGATTCCATTCCAACTGCTCTGATCATATTGATGTTTCAGTGAGTCAATGTACTGAAGAGGCAGACCCATCAGTAAGCCTGGCATGTAGCAGTGGGCATTTTCTGCATGACAGCATAAGCTGATATGGGAGAACCAAGGACTCAAACACATGAAATCTCAAGTGCAGTGTGGGCTTTTGGGTCAATTACTTAGCCTCTCTGGGTCTCAGTTTCCTCATTTTAAAAATAACCATGTTTAAATTGATACTTTATTAGGACTCTTGTAAACACAGTGTTTCACAAAGTATGTTCCACAGAGAATTAACTGGTCCAATGCCTTATGGATAAAGGGTTCTATTTGAAAATAAGTTTGAGAAACACCACACACTCTATGCTTCTTGATCAAGATTCAACAACAAGTATTTATGGAAGGTTTGCTTATGTATCACACAGGATACACCAGTGAACCAAAAAGACATAAATTCCTGCCCTCATGAGACTCATATTACTGAATGGAAGAAAATACATATTGTGGCAGATGATAGCAAATGCTTTGATGAAGAAAAATACAGGAAAGAAAGGGGTTGGAAGGCTCTGATTGGCTGGCATGGTTGATAAGCTCACCCCTGAACACAGTGCTTTTGCAGAAATTTCATGGGCTCTGACTGGCTGCACATGGTCATGTGAGGCTCAGGAGACAGAGTCAGCTTTCAGAAGGAGGAAGAGGACCAAATTTACAGGGAAAACACCACCACCTGCTACCACAGGCCACTAGAACCCTCCTGAAGGACAAAATTTTTTTTTAACAAATAAGAACTCTGAGAAATGCTGCAGATTATATATATATATATAATCTTCACTTAACTCAGTAGTTCTCCAGTCCAGTTAACCACGTGTTTTTGTGTAGTATCTATTAATGCTGACAGGACACACTTTGATAAACATCTAGCTATAAACATATATGATTTCATCAATCCTCCCTGTAGAGTTCATAGTATTATTAGTAAATCTAGATTCTAAATTCTTAAATTTTTAAAAAACTTTTTAGACTGGAAGAACTTTATCCCCCTCTTTTTATTTCCTTTCATAAAAGTATGTGTTGGATGGGCGCCTGGGTGGCTCAGTTGGTTAAGCGACTGCCTTCAGCTCAGGTCATGATCCTGGAGTCCCAGGATCGAGTCCCGCATCGGGCTCCCTGCTTGGCAGGGAGACTGCTTCTCCCTCTGACCCTCCCCCCTCTCATGTGCTCTCTCTCTCATTCTCTTTCTCTCAAATAAATAAATAAAATCTTTTAAAAAAATAAATAAAAGTATGTGTTGGCACAAGTGTCTTTCCTCAAATGTAATGAGAAGTTTGAAGGAATTAGCTTCTAAGGGAGATATGCCTCAATGGTTTAGCAAAGGACATACAAAGGATAAAATGAATGAATCAGGAGCACCTAGTTTTGATGCAGGAAGAAACCTTCCAAACCACCTGTTGTCCTGGTCAAATTAGTCTAGTTTAAGGAGAAACTTTTATGATGTTTTATAGAAATGTTTGCAAAATCACAGCCCTGTAAAATGTCATGTCATATTCCTTGTGACTTTGGGAAATGTCATGAAGTAAACTATACCAGTAGGGTTCTTAATGCTTCCAATAAAAGTCTCTCATGGAGAGGGAAACAGATATTTACAATTGCTGTTGAGCCACAGGTCACACAACATAAAGCAGCTGGTTGAATGACAGAAGCAGAAGACCCCAAACTATTCACAGTAGCTGTCCACGTCCGTGGATAAGGTCCAGAACTGACCCCATTATCAAGTCACCGATTCACTCCAGCAAGTCATTTCAACCTCTAGGACACTGGATTCTCTCTCAGTGGACTCCGGGATAACAGTAATGACTCCTGAGGTGTAGGGAAAAAGGTCAGTGAATTTGTTGACTGAGGGACCACCTACCATTCTTTTCCCTCAAGACAAGTTTTTTGTTTGTTTTTAAATACCTCTGGTTTTCCTTCATTTTAAAATCTAATACACAGACATTTATAGAATATTAAAATGCAACAAGAAAAAAAGTATGCATAATTTCTCAGTTTAGAAATAACCATTATTAAACCTCTGGTGACATGTTAACTTTTACATCCTTCTCTTTATGGTTCTGTGAAATACACAAATGAGTGTACAGTGTGTATTGTGTGGTGGCAAATAGGTAGTTCTGTGTACTGATTTATCTTAGCTTTACATTATAAATATTGCTCCACATCATCAGAAAGTCTTCTCATGTATCATTTTAATGGCTATGTAATAGTCCATGTATTAAATGCACTATAATTTATTCACTGTTCTATTATAAATAGGAGATGTATGCTGCATCCACATCCTGATGTTTTGCCACTATAAATAAAACTGATGAAAAATTTGCACACAGGACTTCAGAAAATATAATATTTAGTCCCCTCAAGAATGATGGGAATTTTAGAAGGAAACATATAGGCTAATTGCTAATTTTTCCAAGTAAAAGAGTTTAGAAAGCCAGTGTTTCCATAGCTGTGTCTACGGTTGATGCAACACAGAAATTTGCTTTGATGTTGAGGAAGAGTTTTCTTTAAATTGTTGGAGGGAGAAAATTTCAAGAGGTTAAAAACTAGAAATTACTCTTTTTTTCCACCAAAACATAGGAAAAAGCAACCATCAAACAAAATCATTAGGAGGGATCAAAACATTGGCATTATTACAAGGAAAAAACTGACAGCATTTAGAGTGTTGATGTAAAATGTAAAGATTTATGCGATCTGAAGAGAAACCAGAGTATTGATCTAGGCAAATGGTAGCATTCAACTATCAGAAGTCTTGAGGGCCCTCTAAGAACAGAAAAGAGACAAGCTAAAGAAGGGGCAGGAGTAATCACTCCCCAAACAATAGGCTTCTTCACATCTATGATCTGTTTTTCCAAAGATGTTAAGAATGTACTTTATACCCAATGATAACGGAGACTTTGTGATACTTAGAGCATAGAATATAATCATTCATATGTGTGTATACGTGTGTACCTGTACATATATTCTTTTTCAAGTCATGGTTTTCCTCAGTAAGCTTCTATTAAGACTTTAGTAAAAACAGGAGTGCAATTATTTTGTCTACTACCCAAGTGCAGCAGGTTAGCTAATCCTGCCAGTAACATATGCTTGTTTCAAAGACTAAGCTGGCATTCCCAAACAAGTGCACCAACGAATCTCATGGGAAAGGTGCACTGTCCTAAACTTCTCCATGGGAGATCATTATGTTGGTTTTTGAAGCAAGTGGAACCTGTCCAATTAGCTATTTGTTCTCTGGCATGTCCCGTATCTTACCAAGGAAGCAATGGCCTTTTTAGTCTCTGCATCTTCAATGAATACTACACAACGCTTTAGGCCATTCTGCATCATTCATCTGGTGGTTTAAAAGACTGTCATTGTGGAAAACATGGCACCAAAACTTTGAGGTCAGGATCACTCCACCCACTGTCTCCAATTTAGCCAGAGTGGAACCAGTTAATTATCTTGGAGAAACAATTCCTAGATTTTTCTTTTTTCAGCAAGGATATTTTTCCCCTAGTGGAGTGATTTTGATGGGTGGCTGAACATTTGACTGTGCACTAAAATCTAATTTCATTCCCTGCTGTTGTGGTAACGTAAGCTCTATTCCCCTGCACTGAGGATGGAAGGCGTCAGAGTGGCGACCTGGCCAATTTCCCATTGATCCTGTCCTCATCAATGGGACAGAGTGGGGAGGGAGAACTGACCTAAAGAAACCTTTGGCTCAGTGCCCTCAGAAGTCACGGTGTTAGTTTTCAGGCTCTGCCAGACACCGTGGCCAAGGCCAAGGGTGCTCCATCAAATCTATCCATTTCAATTAAAGGCTAGAGAGTTGGGAAGTAAAATAATCAATTTTGCAAGTAGAACTCAATCATCCTGTCGACACTTTATCTTTGCTCCGGATATACTTGTGCAGGATATGTTTAATATGACTCTCATGGCATTATTCACTGATGACACTTCTGGTTAGAGATTGATCAAAGCTACTTTGTAAAAGTTATCAAGCTAAGGAAAAGTGGCAAAATTTTTACATATGTGTCTGTTTGTGTGTGAATGCGTAATACAGGTGTGTATGTGGTGTACAAAATGTCTTTTTGCCAAAGAGCTTATCTGTCTTTGAAAAATCTCCATGATCAAATGCCAAGCTCTTGCCAAGTCAGCTAAATTGTCATTTAATGTATATCCAATGCTTCAAATTTGTTGATTACCACATACCCCCCAAAGACAGAGACTTTTACTAATACCCTTTCCTTCAATAGTGATGCTCTCAACCATTACTACCTCTCAATGCAATGCTTTGGTCATTTATTGAGCAACTAGGATATACAGGCAGTGTATTTGGAGATATTCAAACATTATCTGGTTTGATCCTTAAGTGTCTGGAACAGACATAAATCCTAACAGGTAATTGTGCTCAACTTATTTATGTATCCCATTCTATTGTCATTAGTTTTTATATTGTTCTTGTTGAGAAGGGATCAATTCGGTGAAAGCAAGGACTAGGTCTACCTTCACCACCCTCTAGCATCTAGCAGTGTGTGTCTTTTGTTTAGACAATGGACAAAAGGTGGCTCAGAAAAGTGACCTCTGAGAGAAGGAAACAAATGAGGTAAGCCCTACAACTGCCTGAAGCTTACTGCTCGGAGGGTTTCCAGGCCATAGTGAAGGAAGAGGGAACTCAAAAGGAATCTTGGCCTCTCTGAGTGAAGGAGTCAGAATTGAGAGTTTGGACAGGCCAAGAAAGATAGGATTTACAAGGCAGTATTCAAGAGTACCAAAGAGGAAATGAATGCATGGAGAGAGGGGCTGCACAAAGAGAGCTCTGGAGACATAAAGAGGGTCCTCCTAAAGTCTCAATCTGGTTACTGACCAGTACATGCATGTGAGGACATGTCTAGAGGCTGGGGAAAGAACCACCTGGAAATAACAGTTGTAACAAACCCCAGAGTTCACAGAGGGCTAGAAATAGGTTGTGTTTTCACCAGCCAGAGTAAAAAAAAATAATAATAAAAAAAAACCTTGAGAATACGTGCTGCATTGAGTACACAGAAAGAATATTGCCTCAGTCATGGGGTAAAGCAGCTGCACAGCAGAAATACTGTTCTGAACCTGCTTAACTAAGCTGAAAAGCAAACCTTGAAAGTATGAAACTGTTTTCAAGAAAATTATCTGTATCCCAGAACAAAGCTTAAATATATTTAAAGAAATATAAAAATATAAAGCACCAGATAAAGTAAGATTTGCAGTCCCATCCTTCCACTAAAAAATTAATAGACATGCAAAGAAGCAGAAAAAATATCATTCATAATAAAGAACAAAATCAACTCACAGAAACAGAGTTAGGGATTACACAGATGACAGAAATAGTAAAGTCCTTAAAACAGGTATAATAAATATATTTCATAAGTTCAAGAAAGTAAAGGGGAATATGCACATACTAAGAAAGATGTGGACGATATCAAAAGAAGACCCAAATTGAACTTCTAGTGGTAAAAACATATAATGTATTTGAAGTTAACATCAGCTTAAACACTGAAGAGGTTAATGAACTCAAAGATACAGTCGTAGATAGTATCCAAAATGAAACAGAAAGAGAAAAAAAATACTGAAACCACAGAGCAACAACAGAGCTGAACTACTTCAAGGGGCATAATATACATGCAAATATAGCGCCTGAAAAGGGAAGACGATCATATTTAAAGAAATAGTGACCAAAATTTTTCCAAATTTGATTAGTACTTTTAAACTACAGATTTATGCCAGTACCATGCTGTCTTGGTGATCACAGCTTTGTAATATAGCTTGAAATCGGGCAACGTGATGACCCCAGCTTTTTCTTTTTCAACATTTCCTTGGCGATTCGGGGTCTTTTCTGATTCCATACAAATTTTAGGATTGTTTGTTCCAGCACTTTGAAAAATGTCATTGGACTTTTGATTGGGATGGCATTGAAGGTATAGACTGCTCTGGGTAGCGTAGACATTTTAACAATGTTTATTCTTCCGATCCATGAGCATGGAATATTTTTCCATCTTCTTGTGTCTTCTTCAATTCCTTTCATGAGTGTTCTGTAGTTCCTAGAGTATAGATCCTTTACCTCTTTGGTTAGGTTTATTCTGAGGTATCTTATGGTTTTTGGTGCTATTTTAAATGGAATCGTTTCTCTAATTTCTCTTTCTACAGTTGCATTTTTAGTGTATAAGAAAGCAACTGATTTCTGTGCATTGATTTTGTAACCTGCCACATTACTGAATTGCTGTATGAGTTCTAGTAATTTGTGGGTGGAGTCTTTTGGGTTTTCCACATAAAGTATCATGTCATCTGTGAAAAGAGAGAGTTTGACTTCTTTGCCAATTTGAATACATTTTATTTCTTTTTGTTGTCTGATTGCTGTTGCTAGGACTTCTAGTACTATGTTGAACAATAGTGGCGAGAGTGGGCATCCTTGACGTGTTCCTGATCTTAAGGGAAAGGCTCTCAGCTTTTCCCCATTGAGGATGATATTCGCTGTGGGTTTCTTATAAATGGATTTTATGAACTTGAGGAATGTTCCCTCTATCCCTATACTCTGAAGAGTTTTAATCAGGAAAGGATGTTGTATTTTGTCAAATGCTTTTTCTGCATCAATTGAGAGGACCATATGGTTCTTCTCTCTCCTCTTAATAATGTGTTCTATCACATCGATTGATTTGCAAATGTTGAACCACCCTTGCATCCCGGGGATAAATCCCACTTGGTCATGGTGGATGATCCTTTTAATGTATTGTTGGATCCTATTAGCTAAGATTTTGTTGAGGATTTTGGAATCCATATTCATCAGGGATATTGGTCTGAAATTCTCCTTTTTGATGGGGTCTTTGCCTGGTTTGGGGATTAAGGTAATGCTGGCCTCATAGAATGAGTTTGGAAGTTTTCCTTCTCTTTCTAGTTTTTGGAACAGCTTCAGTAGAATAGGTATTATTTCTTCTTTGAATGTTTGGTAGAATTCCCCAGGGAATCCATCAGGCCCTGGACTCTTGTTTTTTGGGAGGTTTTTGATCACTGCTTCAATCTCATTACTGGTTATTGGCCTATTCAGGTTGTCAATTTCTTCCTGTTTCAGTCTTGGCAGCTTATAGGTTTCCAGGAATGCATCCATTTCATCCAGATTGCTCAGTTTATTGGCATATAGTTGTTGACAATAATTTCTAACAATTGTTTCTATTTCCTTGGTGTTAGTCGTGATCTCTCCCCTTTCGTTCATATTTTTATTAATTTGGGGTCCTTTCTCTTTTCTTTTGGATAAGTCTGGCCAGTGGTTTATCGATCTTATTTATTCTTTCAAAGAACCAACTTCTAGTTTCGTTGATCTGATCTACTGTGCTTCTGGTTTCTAATTCATTGATCTTTGCTCTAATCTTAATTATTTCACATTGATATACCACCTTACACCAGTTAGAATGGCAAAAATGGACAGGGAAAGAAACAACAAATGTTGGAGAGGTTGTGGAGAAAGGAGAACCCTCCTACACTGTTGGTGGGAATGCAAGTTGGTACAGCCACTTTGGAAAACAGTGTGGAGGTGCCTCAAAAAATTAAAAATAGAGCTACCCTATGACCCAGCAATTGCACTACTGGGTATTTACCCCAAAGACACAGATGTAGTGAAAAGAAGGGCCATATGCACCCCAATGTTCATAGCAGCAATGTCCACAATAGCCAAACTGTGGAAAGAGCCGAGATGCTCTTCAACAGATGAATGGATAAAGAAGATGTGGTCCATATATACAATGGAATATTACTCAGCCATCAGAAAGGATGAATACCCAACTTTTACATCAACATGGATGGGACTGGAGGAGATTATGCTAAGTGAAATCAGTCAAGCAGAGAAAGTCAATTATCATATGGTTTCACTTGTTTGTGGAACATCAGGAATAGCATGGAGGACATTAGGAGAAGGAAGGGAAAAATGAAGGGAGGGTCATCGGAGGGAGAGATGAACCATGAGAGACTATGGACTCTGAGAAACAAACAGGGTTTTAGAGGGGAGAGGGGACGGGGGATGGGTTAGCCCAGTGATGGGTATTAAGGAGGGCACGTACTGCATGCAGCACTGGGTGTTATATGAAAACAATGGATTGTGGATCACCACATCAAAAACTAATGATGTATTGTATGGTGACTAACATAACACAATAAAATTTAAAAAAATTTAAAAAAATTATAAATTAGGAAGAGTAACAGATTAATAGTAATAAACAATAACAAAACAGAGAACAATTATAACAATATGCTGTAATAAAAGTTATGTGAATGTTAAAAAAAAAACTACAGATTTGAGAAGTTACACAATCCACAAATATAAAAATCACAAAGAATATTACACCAAGGCTATTGTATTCAAATTTCTTAAAGATAAAGAGAAAAATCTTAAAGCATCCACAGAGAGGGGGGAAAGGGCACTGTATCTAGAGAAGAACAAAAATAAGAATGAAAACGGAAACAGTGCAAACCAGAAAACAATGAAGTAATGCTGGGAAATTACTTGTGAATGCAGGGGAGGGAGGGTGTGTCAACCAAGAATGCTAGATCAGATGAATATATCTTCCAAAAATGAAGGCAAAATGAAGTCACTTTCAGAGAGACAAAATCTGCAATAGCCCATCAACAGTGGATCCGCAGTACATGAAATGTTAAACGTATTCCTTCAAACAGAAGAAACACACAGATGGAAATGGGAAACCACACAAAGGGATGAAAGAACTCCTAAAATGGTGACTATATGGGTACATATAAAGGATGTTTTCACTTATTTTTAAAAATCTCTTTAAAATGTTTAATTTTTTTGAAGCACATTTTAAAAAATTAGTATGTGGCTTATAAATATATAGCAGTTTTTATCTTATTTTATTTTTCCTTCCACAGAGAGGGAGGCAAATCATAAGAGAGTCTTAATTGTAGGGAACAAACTGAGAGTTGCTGGAGGGGAGGTGGGTGGGTAACTGGGTGAAGGGCATTAAGGAGGGCACCTGATGTAATGAACACCGGGTGTTATATGCAACTGATGAATCACTAATTTCTACCCCTGAAACTAATAATACTCTATATGTTAACTACATGGAATTTAAATTTAAAAAAAAACATATAGCAGTAAAATGTAAGACAATCATAACACAAAGGGAAAGAAAGGGAAAATGAAAGAATACTTTTTTAAGATAAAAGGATAACCACTATAAAAATTAAACCAGCCACTAAAGAGAAAATACAAAGGGCTATTGCCAATAAGCAAATAAAGATAATTTGAATCTGTAAAGTATTCAGTCCAATAACTCACTGCATTCTCCCTGTTTCTGTGCTGGTTAAAATGTCATCTCTATCTGTTTTTGCTCCAGAATACCTGGTGAACTCCTACTCATCTCCCAAGGATCAGTTTAGCTAACACCTACTCTGGTGAGCCTCCCGATGACCTCTACAGTATGCATATTTTTAGAAAAATAATTATGTAATGACCTTAGTATTGTTTGTTTCCATGCTAACTCCTTACTAGACTTTAAGTTCTTAAGAAAAGAGGCAATTCATTTTCATCTTCATATTCAGCAAAATAGTGTAACTCTTCCCCACAATAGGTCCTTAGTAAACATTTATTGAATGAATAGAAGAGACTATAGTCAATGCTTCTATTATTTCTAAATTACCATATGGATCTTGCCATCCAAAGCAGATTTAACTTGCTAGCACCTGGTGACCTCCTTAATTCTAAAATAATCTTTTGAAAGACTGACAACTCAGTTTAAATAATACTTATCCTTATTACTCCTGAGGTCATCAAATATTTCTAGTAAAATAATAAGACTAGCTCCAAGGAGAGTTCATGTGTTATCTAGTTCCAAGAAAAATCCAAGATGTCTTTGAGAATTTCTACTATTAACATGATCTAAGAACTCCTTTCTGTCAATAGTCTGCACGGTTCCACTCAAATGATTCCTTTTCATAAAGTCTTCCCAGTTTCCCAAAATAGAAATAATCCTTTGCCTCTTCTGAGCTCCTTTGGCTCCTTGCATATCCATTTGACCATCAGTTATAGTATTTTTGGATATAAACTAATTCTGTGTGCTTAACTCTCTTCCTAGACTATGAGCTCCTTTAATTTTATTCATCTGCCTGTCCTTCTCTGGAGCATACTAACAAATTTAGCATAAGTTCAATTACCATCTAAAAAAATGAATGAAGGATTCAGAACACAATATGCACAATTTGATAAAGTTTGTCACAACTCTATGGAATAGTGAGGATTGACTGAACTAAGATTTATACAGGGAGAAACTGAGGCTTAGAGAAAAACAGCAACACAATATCTTTGCAAAATGTTTTTTTTATCATTCACCTAAAATTCTGTATCTATTTTATGAAATTTTAGAAGATACTTGAGATTTCTTAACAAGAGGCCAAAATTCTATTTTTACTTTTGTTTTCTTCTTCAAAAATACTTTTGGAAATATTGTTAGAGATCCATACTGCTTATCAGTTCACAAGTCATTCCATTATTCCTTCACTCACCTCTTCTTTCAATACGTGTTCATTGTGGGTTATGTATGTGCAAGTCATGGTACCACTAAAGGATGAACAGACAAAGATTGATAAAATCACAGCCTCTGCCCTAAATGTGCTTCCGGTGATAGAAAAGATGCACATAAACAAAATATTAATGGCACGCATGTACAAACTTAATGATATAGGTACAAAGAAGAGATGCCTATCTAGAAAAAAGTGAGGGGCAGAAAGGGCATGCCTGAAATAAAACCTAGGTGGGGGCAAGGGTATATAGTAGAACAAATACAACAGGACATTATCAAGAGAGATGTATATGCAAAATGTAAGTAAAAGACAAAAAACAAAATTTAACTTTATTCTGAAGACAGAGAATCACTGAAGTGTTTTAAGTGACTGACATGTTTATATTTGCATTAACAGAATGTCAGTGAATTGTATAGCGGATGTGTTGGAGAGAGAACGATTCCAATGAGAAAGATAATGAGCTTGCACTGGGATTCATTTTCCTTACCTAGAGAATGAGATGAAAGCAACAGAGGATTCCAAGAATCTATGATTTTCTAAATGTGGTGTCTCTCCTTTGACATGGTCTGAGGGTCAGGTATAGCACTTGCCTCTAAATCTCATCATCTCTAAAATGAGGAATTTGGACAAGGCAATCTCTGAGGTCTCCTTTCACACAAATAATCCATGATCCTAAGGCCATTTTCTTTCTTTCTCTCAGGTAATAACAGAAGTGTCAGAGTGTATAAAACAATGTTCAATAATTTTTCAATTAAAAAAATACAGGAAGATAGCACTCAGATGTCTACTCATCTCCAGCAATTAGAAAGTAATTATACTGCAAGTTTTTAAAAAGTCTCCCCAAACTTGATAGCTCAGCAAGAATTATTAATTGAAACTAAAAATAAACATGTAATCCTCTTCATGTTCCCCTTTTCTACTACCCTAGTGTGATATCCCCAGTGAGCCCCTCCCCATTTCAGCAAGTAAGAAAATATGCAACTAGCCTTCCATTATTGATTCTTTATTAGAATCATGCATCTTGCTTGAACAGAAAACTCTGCGGGTGACTGAGGGCTCCCGGTGCCCACTGGGTAATTAAGCTTGGGATTATGAAAGTTGGAATTGCTTACTCCCGCCCTGGAGCTCCTGGAAGACCATCACAGCTGACCCTAAATGCAAATGGTATATATATCATTTGCCAATGGGAAAGAAAATGTAAATTGGAACTCAGAAGTCCAGGCTGTGGTACAAGACTACCTCGGGTTTTCAACCAGCTCCATCTCTAAGAGTATGATCATGAGAAAACTCACAGACCTATATAAAACTCAATCACTCCTCTAAAATGGGGATAATAATGACAATACCCCTATCATTTGGTGAGTAGATAATAAGATGCTTAGCTCCCTGTTTAATACTGGAAACTACCTCCATCTGCTACTGATCCCTCTCACTTAGCTCAACTTTTCCACTTACTGTGACACTTACCACCTTCCAGCATACCATATAATGCACTTATTTATTATTTTTATGCTTATTTATTTCTCTTTTTTAAAAAGATGTATTTATTTATTTGGGAGAGAGAAAGAGAGAGGGCTGGGGGCAAGGGCAGAGGGAGAGAGAGTCTTAGGCAGACTCCATGCTGAGCTCAGAGCTGGATGCAGGGCTTGATCCCACAACCCTGAGATCACAACCTGAGCCAAAACCAAAGTCCAGCACTTAACTGACTGAGCCACCCAGGCATCCCTATGCTTATTTATTTCTCCACCACTATGAAGAATATGTGATCCATGAGGGCAGAGCTCTTTGCTTTGTCTGATGATTATCCCAAATGCCCAAAATGTTTCCTGGCACAAGTAGGTACTTGATAAACAGTTGTTTAATAATTAACTCATTAATTAACAGTGATTTTGGACATTAGCATATGATGAATGTTAGACTAATTTATTATCATTGATATCATCATCAAAATTCTATGTAATTTGGTATTTTTTGCACTTATCAAGAATTGCCTTATTTACTCTTATTTTATTTTTCCACCACTGATAGCATTCGTGGTTACATTTGCAAGAGATGATGAAATCAGATTTGGTTCCTCTGGACTCAGCGTGGTTCACTGCCTACTCTGCCAGGCACTCTGCCACATGCTGGGGAGATGGAGAGAAGGAGAGCTAATTCCCAGCCTTGGAAGCTTACAAACTCGGTAGTGATTATTACCTTGCAATTAATGAACTGAATCTGAGGCCTCTAATGAGTTCATTCCTTATCTCATTATATCACCTGTGATCCTCACATACACACACAGATAAATGGCCTTTCCTCTCCTTCCCCAACCCAGGAACTTCAAGGAGAACCTAGGGCAACTTCCATGGCAAGAATAAACAGGGACTGTGAAAATCACTGGGGAAACTTCTTAAATAGGGAAGGACTGCACCAAGAAATTCTGGCTCAGTAGGTCTGAGGTGGGGGCCAGAAATCTACATTTTTAAAAACATCTCAGGTGATCGTTTCCCAGTTGGGTTGCAGACAATACATGGAGAAATAGTGATTTAGAGGGTGTATTTCATCTGGGAAACAGTTATCAGAGCATGTGATAGTTTGGGATTGTGTGTATAGTGCTAGGAATCATGAATAATGTTTGCCAAGGGACAGTGGGGCTGAAATATGCATCAAGGTTGTCAACAGGAGCCATGGGCTAAGGAAACGACTGAGAAAAAAGGGAGAGAATCCAGGAATTATCAAGAGACAGAGGACAGTCTTCCTAGGCGGACAAGCTTGCTCTCAACTTCAACTTTGGAAACAGGGGACTTGCAGCAGAGAACCATCCTGTCACCCTGCAGCTTCTTCCCTTCACTCAGTGCTTTCCAAGAAGCAGAGGCATGACCTAGGGTAAACTGAGGCAACAGCTGGTCATTGGCATGGCTTTCTGTTTGTCTGATTTTATTTTTAGTCTCTCTCTTTTTATTGATTGTTTGATTGGTCTATTTGAGGCGCTGAGGGCAGAAATGTGCCCTTTAGAGATAGACACTAATAAGGACAAGGCAGACTTTCCTCTAAAAATTCCACATATAAAAAAATAATAAAATAAAATTAAAAAATAATACAGGTAGATAGAAGTTTATTAGTATTTGCATCTATGCTTTTGTACTGGTCTATATGCTGTTAATTCCACATTTGACTCTTAAGATGTTCAGGATTCTAGATGCTAAATATTCTTATCTAACATTTTAAAAAAAGAGAGAGAAGTATGTAAGAGAAAATGACTCTTGTATCAGGAAAGTACCCAAGAGAGCCCAGTGTTCAGTGGGGAGGGAAAGGAGGCAGAGTTTATTAAGAAAGAACATAACCCTTTTGTAGAGAATCAAGCAGAAGGACCCTGAACCAAGACACTGAACTGGGAGTCTCAATTTCCCTCCCCAAAACTAAATTTGCTATTACCACACTGTGTGGTCTTAGGAGACATCTGTTTATAATCCTATCAGGGTCCTTAACCCCCATCTTCTCAGGTAGAGTCTTGGAGTAGACCACAGAGCTGTGTCAGCCTCATGTGATTATAGTATTAGATTAACATGTGAAGAAACCATGTGCATGAGATTTCTCCCTGCGACATATCGAACAGAGACAACTCCAGCTGTTCACATAAAATGCACATGTTTCATTTCTGAAAAGCTCTGTCAAGCCCTCCACAGCTTTGCCAGAATCAGAGCTTACTCACAGCTGTGGGATGGTTTCATTTTATTGTCTTCCTCTCTACTCCCCCTCTCCAACCCACCATGGGCCATCAACAAAGCCTTCTTGCCATAACTTCCCTTGTGCACAAATTGGAAAACTTGATGGGCCAAATGCCATTCGAGACCATGTCACTTTTTCTCCAGAAGGAGAAAGGAGTGCTGTTTCCTTCCATCTGTAGTGACGACAGTCTTCAGCCAGACCTGAATATGGTAATTGTTCAAGAGAGCAGCTACTTTTCCAGCATTTTCTACATGACATCCACTGCAGTTGTCCATTCTCTTTTCTCACAAAGATCCTGTAATATTAGTGATTTTTGAGGAGGCAGGCTTATAAAGGAGACATTTATGAAATTGGTGCAAACCACCCTGGATTCTTAACTCTGTGAGGCAAGGTCACAGGCTAACTTGCCCGGACAAATATTTTTTTGTCCTATTGATCTCCAGGTGGGGATCTGGTATACTGTTTCATTTCTCCTGTTTCGTGATTGGCGAAAGCATTACCAATGATAAATGCAATTCTCTTTTGTCTAGGAATGGTCTGTCTTTGTCTTTTCCCATTTTGATATGGAAGAATAATGTAACTGAAACAGTTGTTTGTTCAAGTGTTCCTGGCCCATGGGAAGTGCATTGAGTAAGAGGGATTCAATCATCATCATCAACCTTGGGGGGGGTGGGGTTAGGAATGTCTGAGTTCATCTGACACTATTTCAGTGCTTACAGGTCCGTTTCTGTACTGTATGTCACAAGATTCCTGAATTAATTATGCCACAATAAAAAGACCAGATCACTGAGGACAGAGATCTTCAGATTATGAATGAAGGTTGCATTGTACCTCTCCTACCCATCTCAGGAATGGTCCATCTTCTTGCCACAAAACTGCAATTCCTATGTGTCGGAAGAGAGCCCAAATCAGAGAAATGTTATGCAAATCTTACACCGGGACAAAGGATTTTGGACTTTAGAAAAGTATACTCCTTTGAGTCAGGGTTAAATTACACATGGCCTGCTTCCATGTCGCCAATAGGCATCCATGAGGCTAATAAATTTGTTTGAGGTTCTATGAGCCCAAAGCATCCCTGATTCAGAACCAAAAATATGTTTAATTATTGTTATTGACATTTTTAACGACTTCCATAAGTACTATGGCTGAAATAAAAAAATAAATATACTAGAGTGATAAATGATCATATGATCCCAAATAAAACACCTAATATGCAAGAGACTTTTACTTAAGATAAATCTGGATCTCAACATAAATGAGAGTCATTTTACTTCTTAATGGCACCGGGGCATAGGCTACTGTGGGAAATAAAGGAGCATAGAAACTTGGTTGCTAAATCTTTCATCAGTTTCTGATGAACAGGGTGGGGGTGGGGATCTTGGGGAAATTTCCATTAATACTCAGGAGGGCACATAACATCAACCAAATCTGCCCCCCAGAGGAAATATTCAAATAAAACAATTTCCAGGTAAAAAATATTTGAACTTGGTAAAACAACAATAAAATTTTAAAATAGCATGCTATTTTGCTGGAGTGGCTGTAGCCAGAATTTGGCAATTCTCTCACTGCTGGACACACAGAAATCCAACAGAATCAAATTAACTTTATTTTTAATCAAGATGAATAAAGCTGTAGGAATTTAGGGGCTGACTCAGTCAAAGGAAAGTTTGTTGAGGTGATGGCTGACTGAGGAATAAAAATGTTGCTGATAAGAAAATGCAGCGTCTTTCTTTTATGAAACAGCTCACCTCTTCCCTCAGGACTCATGCTGCATCTGATCTATAGTTTTAAACCAGAAAATATATAGGAACACCCTCTTCTAAGTGAAACCCGTATGCAGATATGAGGTAGCTGCACTAGAAACAGTAGAAGCAGCAATGGTCACACTAGTACTGATAATGGCAGCAGTGGTCAGAAGCGGTTGTAGTATCAGTTACAGTAGTAAGAGCAGTGATGGTAACAGCAGAGGTTATGTTTCTACCATAAAACCAGGGCCGGCAGACCGGGAGCCTACCTTCCCGTATGCCTCTCCCATTGTATAGCCTAGGAAAACTAGTTAGGAGAGGATAGAGGGCTTATATGAGGTCTTCAAAGAAGTAAATGAAACACCTAGGAACAGAATTCAAATTTTGTAATTCTCAGTCTTAAAAGACGTTAAAAATAGAGCTAGCTACCCTACAATCCAGCAATTGCACTACTAGGTATTTAACCCAAAGATACAGATGTAGTGAAAAGAAAGAGTACATGCACCCCAAGGCTCATAACAGCAATGTCCACAATAGCCAAACTGTGGAAGGAGCTGAGATGCCCTTCAACAGATGAATGGATAAAGAAGATGTGGTTCATATATACAACAGAATATTACTCAGCCATCAGAAAGGATGAATATCCAACATTTTCATCAACATGGATGGAACTGGGGAAGATTATGCTGAGTGAAATAAGTCAAGAAGAGAAAGACAATTATCATATGGTTTCACTTATTTGTGGAACATCAGGAATAGCACAGAGGACCACAGGGGAAGGGAGGGAAAACTGAACGGGAAGAAATCAGAGAGGGAGGCAAACCATGAGAGACTCTGGACTCCAGGAAACAAACTGAGGGTTATAGAAGGGAGGGGGCTGGGGGGATGGGCTAACTGTGTGATGGGTATTAAGGAGGGCAGGTGTTGTGATGAGCACTGGGTGTTATAAGCAACTAATGAATCATTGAACACTACATCAAAAACTAATGATGTACTGTATGTTGGCTAACTGAACATAGTAAGAAAAAAATAGAACATAAATCTATGATTCTCAAAGCCGTTCAAGAGGTAGAAAATCTGGAACTCATGGCGGTCTTTGTGGAGCACTGAGACATGTTACATAGCTATGCCTTCATATAAACTAAGAATATTCCCAGCAAGAAACCATGATTTGTGCTCTTTGTCTACAATGCATTCATTAAAGGGGGCAGGGGAGGAAGCTGCTAAGGTATCCTAATGAACAGTTTCTGAGTCTTTACATTAATATTTTTTTTCCTTAGTGAGCATTTATTTGGATTTTTTTAAGGAGGCCCATAGGAAAATGGAGGTGGAATATTTAAACAAGAATATCTTGAGAGGTTGCAGTGGGAAGGGTTATTTAAGTGTTGAAAGAATCTCATGTGTTCATACATGTTTCCTATGAAAGATACATTTCCAGCTTGGATCCAATCTTAAAATTACTCTTTAAGTAAAGTTTTGGAGCTGTTGATGGAAGAAGAACCCAGAGACCTAAGAATCCAGAGTTCTCATATGTGAGAGAGAAATCCTTAAGACTGAAACAAGAGAGAACAGACATTTCCCAAGATGGCTTAGTGACAGCAGTCTTGTCTGCAGAGCATAGTATTAGGAGTTAGTTGGACAGTTTAGGTAGTCAGGGCTGGGGTCCCCAGTGAGAAAATATGGAGTCAGGACAGTTAAAATAAAACAGCATTAACATTCTGTTTTACAGCGTAGACAGGACCACACTAGCATTCTGATCTACAATCTTTGCTGAAATGACTTCTGCAAAATGTCCTAAAATAAGGGAATTAACCACAAAGCATTTGTCACTATCAGAGGCAAGGGGCAGTTTATAGACATAAGCCCCCAGATGTCAGCTGAGAAAGATCATCAGCACGTAGACATTAACCTAATAGGTAGACAGATACATGACCCTGATTGGCATGACTCAGCACACCCTGACTGCTTAAGATAGTTCTGCAAAAGAGCTCATAAAACCCCCTAAATTTAGAAATTCTGACAGCAACCCTCTTGGGTCCCCTCCCTCTCCAGGAGCTTTGTACTATTGCTCAATAAACTTTGCTTTGCTGCCCACCACTTTTGGTCTGGCATAACTCTTCATTCTTCAAAGTGGCATGACCAAGAACTTCAGGCACTAAAGGCAGAGAAATCCTGCAACAATAGTAGAGGGCTAAAAAATAAAGGTTGTTGGAGGAAGTCAACCTTTGCAGCACCAACTAACATGGGCTAGGATCACCTAGAATATGCAGAAGGGAATCCTCAGAAGATGGACAATCTAAGGAGATCAATCTTTAGAGTTCCGTTTTAAGCAATTCTGTGATAAAAAGGGATTAGAAATTAGTATCAGACATCCCCAGGATGCCATCAGTAGTATGTTGTATATAATTATGCTTCAGTGAACAGTGTATTATACAGTGTCTGGTTCTCATTCCCGAGAATGGTTCCAGCATTCTCTGCTAATCCTGTCATCTCTATGAAATCTTGAATTACAGGATTGATTATCATAAACAGGGAGTTAGGTTAAGGGGACATTAATTGACCATCAAAGTCAAGATCCGTGTGTGCAGACTGATAGACTCCACACTGACAAAACGTTCGGCAGCTTCTTCCTAAATGTGTAATAACACGATGATACAGCACTGCCAGTAGATAGGCAATGGCAGATGCAAACATTTAAGGGGAAAAATAAAGGAAGGGAACAAAGAAAAGAAATCCACTATTTTCCCCTGTAATTTTTACAGAAAAAAAAATCATTATTACTCTACATTAGCTCTAGATCACAGGACCTGAGAATTGTGTGACAAAAGATCATTTGGAGACAAACTTCTAGATTATTAAAGTATCTTTCTCCAGCCCTTCTCCTAGTCCCTTAAGCTACAGCTTCCTTTCTCCCCTTCCCACAGATCCACTACCCTACATTCTCCTCCCTTTTTCATCTTCCACTCTATAACCCATTGTCTTATAGCTGGTTAGCTCACCCGATCACCGTGGTCCAAGCTCTCAATCCCCTGTCCTCCCAAGAATTAGATCTCGCTAGAACAAGGTTGCTTTCATGCTTTTGAAAAAAAGCACTAGGTACCTATCATCTTTAACGATAACTCCTACATTCAAGCATTTGAATAAAGATTTCCTTTGCAGCCTTGCCAAATGAGGAGAGGTACCCTCTGTGCTTTGTTTTCATGGGTACGGCAGACAGAAAGAGGAGAGGTTCCGCCATTATAAAGTGTGCTGGGGTTGCCTACAAAGACTATCAGTGACCTTTAGAGCAGACAAACAATGATATCTGGAGCAAATTTTGGTACTGTAATTCTGCCCCAGGCACGGCAGGAGTCTGCGGGTAGAAGCCTCATGCTCAGAGCTAACTCTACTATTTGGCCTCGGGAAAAGTTTCCTGGCCAAGTTTAAACCCCTGGAGACTAGGAGTGTACAATTTAAGCACTAATATAACCTAAGAGGGAAGGCAACAATACTAGTGCTCCCATAATGGAAAGATCATTATTTTTAGGTTTGTATAGAAAGCAGAGCTGGCAGCTGTGAGGGAAAATGCACCCTTTGAAAAGAACCTACCATTGTTATATTTAAGCTGTTGGGATACAGCTTTTGACTTTGAGGCAATTGTCATCTGCTCAGAATTACCCCAAGAATAGTCACAGGCTTAATGATTTTGAAAGTAGCAATATACAAACAAAGGAAGGTGAGGGGCTAGGACTGAGAAGTGTTTTTATGACCCATTAGTTCTTTGTCTGCTAAAGAATTTGTTGCCATACTAAGAGCAGATGGAGAAGGATAATGCCACCGTTTAAAGAAAGAAATTTATTTATTTATTTATTTTTGCTCATAAATATTTACCTGTCTTTCTTTAGGCAGGATAACAGAAAGGTTTAAGTACTTGGTCAAACAGACATCATTTAAAATATTAGATCTGCTACTCACAACTGTGTGGCCATGGATAAGTTACTTCTCTCAGTTTCCAGTTATTTATCTGATAATAAATGGACATAATATCAGCATGTCTCAGAGAGATGAGGCATAATGTTTCATTCACTCTACATATAGTCATTGGCAGCTACTCTATGTCTGGCAATATGTCAGGTGCTAAGGATACAACAGAGAACAAGACAGACACAAGATCCCTGCCCTCTTAGAACCTTATGATCTAGTGAATCAGATGAGAAAATAATGTGTGTTACTGAGCACAGTGCCAGGCAAAAAGCAGAGATACTTAACTGCATGGTAGGCTTTATTCAATGGTAATGCCTCACTATAAATTTCATTGTGCATGGAGGTTAGGCTGATCAGCTTTGATCCCAGTTCTACTCCAGAAGAATGACTTGGCTGGGGGTAAGCCATGTAAAATCTTGGAGTTTGTTTCTTGTCTGCAGATTGGGGGCAGTATCTACCTCCCAGTGTTGGGGTAAGGATGAAATGAGGTAACACAGTTTCTGGCATTCACGAAAAGTTTTTGAGTCAGAAATCCATCAGACTGAGATACGGACAAACTGATAATGGCAGAAGAGGACTGAATCTCTGAGTCTGAAATCCAATGAAACAGCTGGCCAATTCTGTCCTTAGTACTACCTGATTACCCTTTATTAACAATGGCTATATTCCAGGTATCATACTATGGGCTGTGCAGGAGGCAGAAGTTGAAAAGCACAGCTCTCTAGCTGGGAGGCCCTGGGATACAATCGTGTCTGATTCCCAGGGCCATGTTGGTGAGCAGACCTCTAGACCAGTGAGTACAATGTAAACAGTGCTTTGTCATTCTGCAAGCATGGATATCTACCTGGGAGGACACTCATTGTCACATATGCATGCCACACTAAAGCCACACTAACCAGGTGGAGGAGACCAGAAAAAATAGCATCTATGGGGACTCCACTGGGGGCAAGGCACTGGGCCAGGTACATTAAACATCTCCCTTGATCCTTCCAACAATTTTGTGAGGGACATGCTTCTGTGCTACATTTTAAAGGTATGGAAACTAAGATTTAGAAGGTATAATTCACTTGAGCAAGATCAAATAATCAGTAAAAGACAATGCAATATGTGTACCCCCAGGTCTTACTGACTGAATTTTTTTTCCCTACTATACATTGATGCTTCTCACTGGTCATGTATAAAGTTTTCCTTGGGGGGGAAAAGTAAGTTAAGGAAAGAGCAAACAATTAAATAAATTGATTCAAAGTGTCATCCAAGTGCAATGCACTATTAATGTCAAAGATCCAAAAGAAACACAGAATTTTCCAGGTAGCATAATTTACCCAAGAAAGCAAGGTCTGTTTCAGGGCCAGTATTCAAGTTATTTTTGTGTTGATTTTTGCTGGATCCCTTTACAGGATATAATTGACTGTGACCATATGCAGTAGACTTCTAAAGGACATGAATATACACCTTGATTTTGAGTAGGAACCCAGGACATGATTCTGAAATCATTATGGTGGTTAATGAGCATATTAAAATGGTTATATCATCTGGAACTATTCATAAATTGCAATATAATTGGGTCAGTTGGTAGACATTATGGAAATATGGATTCAGGGAGAGAATCAAGGTAACTAAACAATGTGTGGCCAAGGATCAGGGTCTTAAAAGAGGAGACTTACTTGTCCCTTGAGAGGTCAACTCACCAAATTCATGAGATTAGTCATCTCAAGTGATTTTCTTTATGACAGATTTATCTCAATTCAATGGCAAGAAAAGATGTGCTTAGAAATTCAGTCAAGGCTTGGCAGGATGTAAAAGAATTCTGTAGCTTGGTCAATGGTACTATTAAATCTGATGTTATGTATGTTAAAAAAAAAAAAAAAAAAAGGAGAAGGGTATTTCTGCATCCAGGAAGAAAAATGGGAGAACAACACTTTGTCAATATTGATTCAGTATGGTCCAGGAAAATAGACACTAAGTAAAGCACTACCCATATTATGGACACCAGGGAGAGTTCAAGAGGTGTCTCTACCACCTTGAGATGCAAGATATCTTATCATTTTTTGATCTACTTTCTGTTCACAATGGAATAACTACAAAATATGATGTAGATTACTGAGAATTACTGATGTATATATTCTGATTATTTGCAAGGTACAACCTGCCAGTATATCTTTGTAAATTAATACGTTGACCTCTGAATGCTACTTTGATCTCTTGTGATTTTGGTCAGTATGAATTATTCCCAAATGGTCACTTACCTCCGAGTGCCCTGACATTGTTTCTGAACTAATGATGCTGTGGCAAGACCCTAGGTCATGATGGTTACACCCAGGGTCCAGAGATACCTTGTCTGGACATCTGGCCAGCCCCTTTAGTGTTAAGATTCTAATTTCAGCACATGTGAGCATCGAAATATCACATTTTTTTTTAGATTTTATTTATTTATTTGACAGAGACAGACACAGCGAGAGAGGGAACACAAGCAAGGGGAGTGGGAGAGGGAGAAGCAGGCTTCCTGCTGAGCAGGGAGCCGGATGCAGGGTTCGATCCCAGGACCCTGGGATCATGACCTGAGCTGAAGGCAGACGCTTAATGACTGAGCCACACAGGTGCCCCACATTTTCTTTTCTTAATGTAGAAAGTTATTCCCTAGGCCTTAAGCTGGAAGACAATGGGTGTAGCTCTTTTTTTTTTTTTTTTTCTGCTTCCAATCCTGTTTGGGTGGCTCTTGCTAGGTGACATTCAGCAGTCATACTGCCTTCCTCATATTAGCAGGTACAGAAACGATTAAGACAGAAGCACCTCTCAGTTAAGTACTGAGCCAGGTGGAGGGAACCATTTGTGCATTCACACATAAATTCACTTATACTTGAATTCATCCATTCATTCATATACACAGTAAAC
Organism: Callorhinus ursinus; assembly: GCF_003265705.2. Classification (NCBI taxonomy): domain Eukaryota; kingdom Metazoa; phylum Chordata; class Mammalia; order Carnivora; family Otariidae; genus Callorhinus; species Callorhinus ursinus. Next base: position 8,346,193 of record NW_027397099.1, read on the forward strand.
AAATATACATTGAGTGTCTACTATATGCTAGGCTCTGAAGATCCTTCAGTGATCAAAACAGACGAGTTCTTTGACTTCATCATTCAATGAAGGAAGAAATAATGTGGTCCCTACTTTATAAAGAGTGGCAATGAAAGGCTTCTAATCAGGGGGACATTTAAGGAAAGACCAAAAGGATGTGAAGGAATGAGCTACATGAATAAACAGAAGAGTGTTCCTGGAAAAAGGAAATACCAAATGTAAGGGTAGGCTTAGCATGGTCAAGGCACAACATGGAGTGAAATGAACATATGTAATAATAGTAGGAGGTAATTTCAAAGAGTTAATGGGGGCAGGATTATGCAGGGATTTGTAGGTCATGATGAAGACCTTAGTTTTTCCTTGAAATGAAAGAGAACCCAGTAGAGGTGTTTGAATAGAGGAGAGATGTGATGTGACATTTTTACAAAGATTATTCTAACTGCTATGTGGAGAAAAAGTTGTTGGAAAGCAAGGGTGAACATAAAGATACCACCGAATAACTTCATTCAATGCTGTGAGAACAATTCTAGTCCAGCAATTCAGGAATAATTAGTCCATGTAGAGAAATCTGTACCTGTCTTCAGAAGCTGAGCCCATGGGCCAGGGATGACTTTTGCTCTGTTAGGGGGCTGACTTTCAAGAGGAAAAAAATAAATAGTGGGACATGATCTATGAAAAGAACACCAGTAAAGCATTTGCCTGGAATCTACATGAGGCTCAATAAGTTATCACATTTTTTTAAAGATTTTATTTATTTATTTGAGAGAGAGAGAGTGAGAGAGAGAGCATGAGTAGAGGGAGGGGCAGAGGGAGAGGGAGAAACAGACTTCCCGCTGAACAGGGAGCCTGAAGTGGGGCTTGATCCCAGGACCCTGAGACCATGACCTGAGTTAAAGGCTTATCTGACTGAGCCACCCAAGTGGCACTAACTTAAACACTTTTAAGCAAGGTAGGGATAAACAAGAATAACAATTCAGTCTACTACACAAAAGAAAACTCAAATGACTCACTTCTTACCACATTCCTAACTCCACTCTAGTCAGGGGACAATATAAATGTCCTCAAGTGGTAATGAAAAAAATGGAGATCCCAAGCTGTCTTTACTAGCTGAGAAGCTGAGGAGGAGGGAAAGAAATGATAGGAATCGGGAGTGTCCTTCTTGGAGCTACATTTTAATTTTTTTCCAAAGGTTGAAATGGAAACCTCATTACCACCTTTGGGAGAGAAAGGCCATAGCATTAAGGATAGTGTTGGCAGAGGCAACTGGGTCAGCTAAGATGCCAACATTTATGAATACAGTGGCCTTGGGGATGGCATAGAGCTGGCAGGAGCATCTGTGATGTGGAAAAAAGATGGTGAGAATGCCTCAGTACTAAAACAGTGACTCAAGGCACTACAAATACAACCAAGAAAGAACCAGGTCAGCAAAACCCTGACTGGAGACCCCAAGGCCATTCCTTTCTGTGGTCACTGCCAGATAGTAGGCAAGGCAGAAGCTGCAATGGAGGAGGGGAGATTAAGAGATTCAGAGGGAGAGGGTTAACAAGAGGACCAGATGCTGATGGGAATTGGTAGAAGTGGGGTTTGGAGTATTACAGAGAGGTGGTGCTGGTGGGTGTCTCAATCCCCTCTCAATGATCAGGTAACGTATCACAGGTGCATACAATTCTTCCTTCTACCCCAAGCTGGAAAAGACTACACAGGGTTGGGACTTATCTAAATGCTGAACAAAAGAGATACTTGCTCCATAATCTCCCTCAGCTTTATTTTTTTCTATTCTAACCTGTGTTGTTCTAAAACAGATGCATGACAAGGTCTGTGTTATAATAAATGTGGCATGTATCAACTCCTACTAGGTCTGGAAAATGGGAAAGGGTAGAAGGCATTATGAATAACTCTGGCCGTGAAAGGAACCACGGTCGTTAGATAAGATGCAGTGCCACGAAGGATGAACTGGGCTTGTCATTGCTGGAAAAAGTTAGAAAGCAAGGCTGGTTTCTGGAAGGTAGCAGAAACCAGAATTCTTGGGGAGGAAGAGTCTAGGAAAGGAGACGCCTGGGCGAGGAAGGGCTTTGAAAAACTCTTTCATATACCTGGTAATGGAAAAGGCTAAGCACATGTTTGGGCCAGATACAGGCTCAGAAAAAAGTCTAGAAAACCCTATATTTTCACCTCTAGCTGACCTTCGGGCCCTGCGTGAACAGGGAATGAAGATTGAGGCAGAGTTGTAAAAGGTCCATCTATAAGCATTGGGAATGCCCCAAGACAGAGTTAATCTGTAAAGACTGAGATTGTGTCTTTCTCTTTCTTTCTTACTTTTCTCTCTTTCTTTCTTTTCTTTCTTTCTTTTTTTTTTTTTTTTGTTCTCGTTGCTTAAGGAAACTGTCAAAACACTGACTGACTGGCAAGCAAACAGAATGCAGACTTTAGTGGCCACACATGACAAATAATACAGAATTTACAAAAATAGATTAGAAAGTCACTAGACAAAAAAACAACCACCCACAACAAGCAGCTACAATAAACCAGGGGGAGGCGGAGTATCTGATTTCTAGAGTTTCCACATTTTACTATTCAAAATACCTGGTTTCAACAAAAAAATTGATGCATGCAAAAATACAAGAAACTGGGGCACCTGTGTGGCTCAGTCATTAAGCGTCTGCCTTCGGCTTGGGTCATGATCCCAGGGTCCTGGGATCGAGTCCTGCATCGGGCTCCCTGCTCTCCAGGAAGACTGCTTCTCCCTCTCCTACTCCCCCTGCTTGTGTTCCCTCTCTGTGTCTCTCTCTGTCAAGTAAATAAATAAAATCTTTAAAAAAAAAAGACACAAGAAACTATGGCCCATTCCCACATAAAAAATAAATTAATAGGAACTATCATATATGTGGTTTCCCAAAAACTAGTATGACCTTTTTAATAGGTAAGTGGGCAAATAAACTGTGGTAAATCTGTATGGTGTAACACTAAGTCAACATTAAAAGGAAATGAATGATCAAGCCACAAAAATACATAGATGAATCTAAATATATATCACTAGGTAAAGAAGACAGTCTGAAAGGGCTATATACTATATGAATCCAATTGTATTATGTTGTTTAAAAAGCAAAACCATAGAGACAGTAAAAAATCCATGTTTGCCAGTGGAGTGCATGAAAGGGGTAGGAATGAATGGGTGAAGAACAGAATATTTTACAGTGATGAAATTCTTCTAGATGATATTGTAATGGTGGATATATGACCCTATGCATTTGTCAAAACCAAGAGAACTGCACAGCACAGAGTGAACCTTAACATATGTAAATTTTAAAAATATCACTTAGGAGGACACAGGATCCCAGAATGAAATGTATAATGTGATAAAAGAATCTAACCATTTTATAAATTTTTTGAAATAACCATGCCTAAGGGGGTGGGGAAAAAGGATGGTGACCTACATGACTCTAGAATTGAGTAGAGTCTAGAAAATAAAGGCAAATGGAAGTGTACATAAATACTGCACTCTCATCAATAAACTTGTTTTCATGGTGGAGGGCTCATTAATTCTCACACATTATACCAACCAATGGAGTTGGACCCTTAAGTAAATAATGCTGAATGGTAGCAGCCAGGTTTCTCGCTGTTGAGTGGGAGGTTACACAAAAGTAAAGGGAGGAGGCCGGAATGATCTATGTCATAAAGATTTATAGTTAGAGATATCAGTAAGAATTCATGTTTAGCTTAATATAGATACAGGTGGTTTTATATAGAAATATTTATAGATATGTGTATATACACAGTTTTAATATACTTACATCTTCCCTGCTCTGTTCAAGAGAGCCTAGATTCAATGACACCCCAGTGACAATGAGCACAGTGAACTCACAGATGTTGGTTTCTAATGCCATTCTCCAACTGAAGGAAGCAAGGATCGTTGGTAAAATGGATTAAGACAAGACCAGAAAATATACAAGAAGAACATGGGGTATCTTTAGTGCCAGAAAGTAAGGAAGTGCTAAAAATAAATATCAGTAATGGGGGTGTGTCAAGGGGACACAGGGGCCAACTGAAAGAGCTCCCAATGGCCAGAGCTACAACAATTTGAGTAACAAAATAAAGTAGCATTGGATAAAAATTCTTAGTATGAAGTGAAAACTGATGAATCCATACTGATACAAATAAATAACTGAATAAATAAGTCAATGTGGAAAAAGAAACAAATCTTCCACACAAAAGAATTCCAAATAATTTATGTAGATGCTCCAAACAAAAGGAGATGGAACATAATACCCCATTTCTTTAGTGTGGAATCTTCCACCCAAAGGCTACAGGATGGAAAGATGGATATTAAGAATAATAACTTTTGTTTCCATTAATTTTTTTAATTCCTCTTTAATTTCCTGGTTGACCCATTCATTCTTTAGTAGGATGCTCTTTAGCCTCCACGTATTTGAGTTCTTTTCAACTTTCCTCTTGTGATTGAGTTCTAGTTTCAAAGCATTGTGGTATGCTTTGAAAATATGCAGGGAATGATTCCAATCTTTGGTACCGGTTGAGACCTGATTTGTCACCTAGGCTAATGTGATCTATTCTGGAGAATGTTCCATGGAACAAATGAAAATGAAAACACAACTGTTCAAAATCTTTGGGATGCAGGAAAGGCAGTCCTAAGAGGAAAGTATAGAGCAATACTAGCCTTTCTCAAGGAATAAGAAAGGTCTCAAATACACAACCTAACCCTACACCTAAAGGAGCTAGAGAAAAAACAGCAAATAAAGCCTAAACCCAGCAGGAGAAGAGAAATAATCAAGATCAGAAAAGAAATCAATGAAATAGAAACCAAAAGAACAGTAGAACAGATCAACGAAACTAGGAGCTGGTTCTTTGAAAGAATTAACAAGATTGATAAACCCCTGGCCAGACTTATCCAAAAGAAAAGAGAAATGACCCAAATCAACAAAATCATGAATGAAAGAGGAGACATCACAACCAACACCAAAGAAATACAAACAATTCTAAGAACATATTATGAGCAACTATATGCCAGCAAATTAGATAACCTGGAAGAAATGGATGCATTCCTAGAGATGTATCAACTACCAGAATTGAACCACGAAGAAATAGAAAACCTGAACAGACCTATAACCACTAAGGAAATTGAAGAATCATCAAAAATCTCCCAACAAACAAAAGCCCAGGGCCAGATGGCTTCCCAGGGGAATTCTACTAAACATTTAAAGAAGAATTAATACCTATTCTTCTGAAAATGTTCCAAAAAATAGAAATGGAAGGAAAACTTCCAAACTCATTTTATGAGGCCACTATTACCTTGATCCCAAAACCATACAAAAACCCCATCAAAAAGGAGAATTACAGACCAATATCCTTGATGAACATGGATGCAAAAATTCTCACCAAAATACTAGCCAATAGGATCCAACAGTACATTAAAAGGATTATTCACCACGACCAAGTGGGATTTATCCCTGGGCTGCAAGGTTGGTTCAACATCAGCAAATCAATGTGATACAATACATTAATAAAAAAAAGAACACGAACCATATGATCCTCTCAATAGATGCAGAAAAAGCATTGGACAAAGTCCAGCATCCTTTCTTGATCAAAACTCCTCAGAGTATAGGGATAGAAGGTACATACCTCAATATCATAAAAGCCATCTATGAAAAACCCACAGCTGATATCACTCTCAATGGGGAAAAACTGAGAGCTTTCCCCCTAAGGTCAGGAACACAGCAGGGATGTCCACTATCTCCACTACTATTCAACATAGTATTAGAAGTCCTAGCCACAGCAATCAGACAACAAAAAGAAATCAAAGGCATCCAAAATGGCAAAGAAGAAGTCAAACTCTCACTCTTTGCAGAGGATATGATACTTTATATGGAAAACCCAAAAGACTCCACCCCAAAACTACTAGAACTCATACAGGAATTCAATTAAGTGGCAGGATATTAAATCAATGCACAGAAATCAGTGGCATTCCTATACCCCAACAACAAGGCAGAAGAAAGAGAAATTAAGGAGTCGATCCCATTTACAATGGCACCCAAAACCATAAGATACCTAGGAATAAATCTAACCAAAGAGGCAAAGGATCTGTACTCAGAAAACTATAAAATACTCAGGAAAGAAATTGGGGAAGATGCAAAGAAATGGAAAAACGTTCCATGCTCATGGATTGGAAGAACAAACATTGTGAAGATGTCAATGCTACCTAGAGCAATCTACACATTCAATGCAATCCCCATCAAAATACCACCCACTTTTTTCAAAGAAATGGAACAAATAATCCTAAAATTTGTATGGAACCAGAAAAGACCCCGAATAGCCAGAGGAATGATGAAAAAGAAAAGCAAAGCTGGCGGCATCACAATTCCAGACTTCAAGCTCTATCACAAAGCTTTCATCATCAAGACAGTATGGTACTGGCACAAAAAGACACCTAGATCAATGGAACAGAATAGAGAGCCCAGAAATGGACCCTCAACCGTATGGTCAACTAATCTTCGATAAAACAGGAAAGAATGTCCAATGGAAAAAAGACAGTCTCTTCAACAAATGGGGTTGGGAAAATTGGACAGCCACATGCTGAAGAATGAAACTGGTCCATTTCCTTACACCACACACAAAAATAGACTCCAAATGGTTGAAAGACCTCAATGTGAGACAGGAATCCATCAAAATCCTAAAGGAGAACACAGGTATCAACCTCTTCGACCTCAGCCGCAGCAACTTCTTCCTCGAAACATCGCCAAAGGCAAGGGAAGCAAGGGCAAAAATGAACTATTGGGATTTCATCAAGATAAAAAGCTTTTGCACAGCAAAGGAAACAGTCAACAAAACCAAAAGACAACCTACAGAATGGGAGAAGGTATTTGCAAAGGACTTATCAGATAAAGGACTAGTATCCAAAAATCTATAAAGAATTTATTAAACTCAACACCCAAAAAACAAATGATCCAATCAAGAAATGGGCAGAAGACATGAATAGACATTTCTGCAAAGAAGACATCCAAATGGCCAACAGACACATGAAAAAGTGCTCAATATCGCTCGGCATCAGGGAAATCCAAATCAAAACCTCAATGAGATATCACCTCACACCAGTCAGAATGGCTAAAATGAACAAGTCAGGAAACGACAGATGTTGGCAGGGATGTGGAGAAAGGGGAACCCTCCTACACTGTTGGTGGGAATGCAAGCTGGTGCAGCCACTTTGGAAAACAGTGTGGAGGTTCCTCAGAAAGTTGAAAATAGAGCTACTATACGACCCAGCAATTGCACTACTGGGTATTTACCCCAGAGACACAAATGTAGGGATCCAAAGGGGTACGTGCACCCCGATGTTTATAGCAACAATGTCCACAATAGCCAAACTATGCAAGGAACCAAGATGTCCATCAATAGATGAATGGATAAAGAAGATGTGGTATATATATACAATGGAATATTATGCAGCCATCCAAAGGAATGAAATCTTGCCATTTGCAACAACGTGGATGGAACCGGAGGGTATTATGCTGAGCGAAATAAGTCAATCAGAGAAAGACATGTATCATATGACCTCACTTATATGAGGAATTCTTAATCTCAGGAAACAGAAGGTTGCTGGAGTGGTGGGGGGTGGGAGGGTTGGGGTGGCTGGGTGATAGACACTGGGGAGGGTATGTACTAAGGTGAGCACTGTGAATTGTGTAAGACTGTTGAATCACAGACCTGTACCTCTGAAACAAATAATACATTATATGTTTAAAAAAAAAAAGAAGATAGCAGGAAGGGAAAAATGAAGGGGGGGGAATCGAAGGGGGAGTCCATGAGAGACGATGGACTCTGAAAAACAACCTGAGGGTTCTAGAGGGGAGAGGGTGGGGGGATGGGTTAGCCTGGTGATGGGTATTAAAGAGGGCAAGTACTGCATGGAGCAGTGGGTGTTATACGCAAACAATGAATCATGGAACACTACATCAAAAACTAATGATGTAATGTATGGTGATTAACATAACCTAAAAAGAAAAAAAAGTGAAAAAATATATATAAATTCCTTTGCAATTTCCCTCAATATATATGTTAACAATCATCCCCCAAGCATATGGCCCACCAATACACATCTGAAGGGTGTCATGACTCAGGTTTTACTCGATGGTAATAAATGACATTTTCCCAACAATAGCTAGCCCTCTCAGGGTCCTGGAAACCTTGCTTCCAAATTTCTTAGAGACTAAGCTATCCCTAACCTCCACCCAACTTGAAAGTATATAATGGGCCACTCCTCATGACCCCAGGGCAGCTTTCTGCCCACAGTCCCTGCCCGGGTGCTTTAATAAATCCACTTTTTTGCACCAAAAAAAAAAAAAAAAAAAGAATACTAACTTTACAGCACAGAAACTTGACAAGCACTACCTCAGTCAGGTGACCAAAATTAACATCAACGTAATAAGTCATTTTGAGAGCATGTATGTGGTCTTGATATCATGGGAGGAAAATGGTACTTTACATCTGTAGTCTTCCTCCCCCAAACAAATAACTCCAGTCTAATCATGAGAAAGACATCAGACAATTCTCAATTGAGCAGCATTTTGTAAAGTGTCTAATAGTACTTCTCAAAAATATCATGATTATAAAAAATAAGGAAATTCTGAGAAACTGTCACAGCCAGGAGAAGCCTGAAGAGAAATAATAACTAGATATAGTATCCTAAGTGATCCTGGGACACATAAAAGGCATAGGTAAATAAGGAACTGAATAAAATGTGGACCTTAGGTAATGTATCAGTATTGCTTCATTAACTGTCACAAATGCACCATACTAATGCAAGATGTGCATATTAAGGAAAACTGGCTGTGGCGTCTATGGGAACCCTCAGTACTATCTTCACAAATTTCTGGTACATCTAAAACTGTTTTAAAATGAAAAATTTATGTATAAAATGAACAATGACTAAAATCATTTCATATTTCCCTCAAGTGCCTTTTCCTATTTATTTTATATGTACTTATATAATCTGTTTTTCAATTATTACATAGATATGCATTTACCCTTTTATTTAAAACACTGCAATTACAGCAAAAATATGTATGGATGTACCATAATTTACTTAATCTCTATTACTGTACATTAAGGTATTTTAAAATATCTTTACTTATAACAAACATCCTCCCCATAGTAGAGTAACTCAAGGATCAGATATGGGTGGGTTTTTTTCTATGGGTGGGTTTTTTTCCACTGACTTTCAAAGATGAGTATCATCGATGTGACCATCTCAAGGGAAGACAGTAGGAAACAGTAGTGTATGCTAAACACAATGCTTCTCACATTTTCACATACATAAGCTGGCCTACAGATCTTGTTAGTTAAAATGCAGATTCCAATTCAGGAGATCCAGGGTGAGAGCTGAGGTTCTGCATTTCCAATAAGCTCCCAGATGATGCTCTTGCTGCTGGGTCAGGGACCACACTGTGAATGGCCAGGTGGTAAAGAGCACTTGCCTGGCTGCATTCGGGTGAGCTGGATTGTCTGCTTTACCATTTCTCTTTTCTCTTTCTTGTGTGACCTTCAAAAATCACATGCCTTCTGAGAAACATATGCTCCCTCTCCCTGCCCCTACGACCTTGTTCCACTTTCCTCCCTCACCTGTTGTAATTTAGATCATGAATGTAAAAGTTCTCTGTGAACTAGGAAATACCTAGTATAAGTATGTTTGAGCTCTCTCTCTCCCCCATTGGAAAGCTCACTGTGGTAAAGCCCCCCACACTGCACGTTGCAAACGTGTCTCAATCACAAAAATGGCAACATTAGCAACTAAGACATGCATGAAATGGCTGCAGCACCATTAAGGTTCTTACAGCTCTCGTTGCCAGGAGTCAGACCGTTTAATCCTCGTTAGGACTGATACCATTAACAGAAGGAGTTAGGAGACATAAGTGGCTATAAAATCTGAGCCTTGTTTTCAAGGAAATTGACATTCTTAGCAGAGCTGGGCAGGGTACGGGTTGTTAGGAATGGTGGAATCATCATTAAGCAAGAGCAAGTCAATCACACTGGAGACGGCAGGCAATCCTTGTGTTTTCCCAGAAATGGATGCTCTCAGCAGCATGTTCCCATCAGGGGCCCATGAAAGCCCTCTATCCAAAATAAACAGGCATGTTGTGGTTTGCTTCTATGTGCCTGGGATGTGATTGTCGAGTTGTCAAGTAACATGAGATCCAAGAGCTATAGATTCTATGCAAACAGATCCAGTGTAACCTCATAATAAGGAAAATATACTTTATTTCATTTACTTAATTGACTGGCAATTAATCAAATAAGGTATGATTTTATCTTATTATGAAGACTTTGCCAGCACTGATAGATAGATGGATGGGTGGATGGGTGGATGGATGGATGGATGGATGAATGAATGGATGGATAAAGGGGTTAATAAATAAGTGAAAAACTAAGCAAGCGAGTAAGTGAAAGAGTGATTGAATAGGCATTTGACAGACCCAATCACTTGGGACTTGGTGAATAATGCGATTACATTTTTAACATGCCAGAAACTCCATTAAAACCTAAGGTTCTAACTAGTATATGAAGAGTGCTAAAGCTAATAGAAAGTAGGCAAATCAAATGTACCCACATGCAGATTGTGAAACTGGGAAAGAGGAAACAAAACAGTAAAAGAATAGACTGAAGAATCTGTGAGGGCAGGAACCAAGGCTATCTTATCCATGACTGTATGTCCAGCATGAAGTATAGTTCTTGACACACAATGGGTGCTTAATGAATATTGTTTAAAGAATGAATGCACAAGTGACTGCAGTAATTGTTCTAAAACTTTAAAGTATATGAGAATCAGGGTGCATGGGTGGCTCAGTCAGTTAAGCGTCCCACTCTTGATTTCGGCTCAGGCTCAGGTCATGACCTCAGGGCCATGAGATCAAGCCCTGAGTTGGGCTCTGAGGTGAGTGTGGAGCCTGCTTAAGATTCTCCCTCTCCCTCTTCCTGTGCCCCTCCCCCTCCTCTTGTGCACTCTTGTTCTCATATAAATACACATAAATACTCAAATAAAAATACAGTATACGAGAATCACTGGTAGAATACACTCAAAGGCTCCATTCCCAAAAATTCTGATTCTATAGGTCTGGGGTACTTACTTCTTCAGTAACTATCTTTGGATGACATTAGATACAGGAGAGCCTCACTGAGAAACCCCAACCAATTCTTTATGAAAACTTATTTCCGAATGGTCCCAAAGAGGCACAAGACATGCCACATGGCATTCTGACATGGATAGTTTAATAGCTTAATATTGAATCTAGATCTTTGATTTCAGGTTCAAGACTCTGGAATGTTAAATCTGCCAGGCCACTGGCTGAACAGATAATTCTGTAAAGAAGATACACTGCAAACTACACTGTATGTTCAGAGATTTCTGTGCCCCACTCTTTTCCAAAATATCAATTAGTACAGATGTTCTTAACCCTGGGTTAACATTAGAACCATCTGATGGGGTGTCTGAAAAAGACCAAGACCTGATATACACCATAAGCCAGCAAAGTCACAAATCTGGAGATAGGACTTAGGAATCAATGTGTAGACAGGTGTCCTCAATACAACCAGCTTGAAGGCCTGCCTCATCCATATCTGCATCACTTTCAGTGCAATAGCTCCTTTTTTCCTCTTCCCCACCATTGGTTGTTTTATTTTCTGAATTCTGCTAGACTCAAAGTATTTTATGCCCTGAATTCTGGTTAAAAACAAGGGAAACGCCCACTGCATCAAAATGAACCAGAACAGAAATAAACTGGGAAAGTACTCATTTTTTGAAAATTAGTTTCATGTCATTTACTTTTATTTAATAATTTAGTTTGGCAAGACCACAGCATGTTCCATTGTCATGGAGTTTGGATTTGAGAGGTGGAAAAGTTTTCAAAGCCAGTAAGTGATCACTGTCTTCCTAGCCTACCCCTTGAAGTGACCCCAAGGCCAGGCCCGCTATCCTTAAGTGGGAGAGGATAATTCACAAATGCATAACCTCCCTTTATTAATTAAAAATACATATGTGCTTTATATATCTTCTGCCTTGTCCCAAAACAAATTAAGGAAGTTTAAATGCAATGTAAAGGAAAGATACATTTGGAAATAGTCGAAGACAATGAAACAGAGACAAGGGCACATCCATGCGATGAAGCCAAATATGAATCCACATGAGGACCCATTTTCCCCAGGCTTCCTGGAGGCTCCCAGAACCTCCCCAGCTTCTACAGCACCGTCAGCCCATGCAGTCCTCTCCTGATGCTGAATCCATCATGCCGTCTCTACCTCTCCCCAGCAACACACCACAGCCATGTCCCGGTCTAACATTTGTGCCCCTCTAATATTCCTCCAGCTTCAGATGCATCAGAATCTCTTGGAGGGTTTATTAAAACCCAAATTTCTGGGCTGTTCCCCCTGAGTTTTTCATTCTGTAGGTCCAGGGTGGGGCCTGAGAATTGGCCACTCCCACAAATTTCCAGGTGATGATGATGCTGCTGGTTTGGGGACCACACATTGAGGCCCACTGCTCTTATGGTCATGATAACATGCACTCCTCAGATGAAGACAAACTATTTCTCCTGATGCACAAGGCCATGTGGTTCTGGCTTCTACCTTCTTCTTTAGGTTTGTCTAGCAGCACCCTCTCTTAACTCTGTAAGCTCCTACCACAGTGCCCTTCACCCAGTATCTCAAGTGAACCATACTCCCTTTGGGGACAAGCCCTCTGCACATGCAGTTCTTTCTCACCATTAATCTCATTGCACAACCCCACCCCACCACCCTCTTCAACACCCTAATTGTCCTGTTAACTGTGTCATTTCCACAGGAAAGCCCTTAGTTTAAATCAGATTTTCTTCTTTGATGGTCCTACAGAACCCTATTCCTTTCCTGTACAATACTTATTTCAGCTGATAATTATACATTCATGAGTATGATATATGGATTAATGTCTTTCTCCTCTTCTAGACTCCAAGCACCATGAGAGTGGGAGCCATGTTTGTTTTTTGTGCTTTCAATTATCCTTAAATGTTAGCACACTACTTGGGATAGAGGAAATCCATTTACTTTTAATGGAGTAAGATTTCATACACTCGCTAAAGTTGACCTCACATTTAGCTCTAACGTTTCAGCCACAATGTAAAAAAAAAAATCCTACAACACATCAATTATTCAATTCACAATCTTCATTCACATTACCCTTGAGTTTGCAAGGAAATCAAATGTTCCAAATTATCACAGCCATCTCTGATTATCAAACTGGGGTGGGAATTGCGTGCAACCCAAACATCCTGGTCAGCTAAAAGCAACAAAACATGCATTGACATCATCCCACCTACAAACCCTGTCATCATGGTCTTGGCTCCTGCCCTTCACTCAGTTCCCAGAGTGGGCCAGGGGAAGACTTCCAGAGCAGGCCATGGTGGTGACAGTTGGACAGAATATGATACTATGCAGGTACACTGCTGATGGTGTATGGTCTGGCTTAACCTAGAGTTGATTTAGAGTCCTCAGAGGAATAGATGGTTTCTACATAGTCCAGGCCATATTCCAAGAATATGGTTTCCCTTGCCAAAATCTTTGAAAAATATTGGACATCACCAGTGTGTTTAAGATTTTACTCCCTGGCAAGTCAGTGGAGGTTATTTTGATCGGCTTCCATTAAAGAGTAGAATCCTCTGCTTTATAAGCCAGCCCAGATGAGAAACCTGAACTTCAGACAAGCTGCCCAGGCTGCCTGAGGTAGTCAGGGTTACATCTATGATCATTTTATTTCTCATATTCTGGCCTCCCTGATCTGTAAGCCTAAAATTTACAGGCTCTAAATTTGCTGCAGTAAACTACAATGGAGGCACAAAAATTCATGTATTAGGAAGAATGTGGGCTGAACATGGATCACAGTAACCTGGGTTCAAATCCTGCCTACGTTAATGGCTGGCTTGATTACATTATGTACGCCATTTCTAAACACTGGTTGCCTCAACGGAAAACATTAAGTGTGCTTTTAAAAGATGAAGAATAAATAAGATAATGTATGTAAAGTGCCCAGCTTATGAAGTATAAAGATGCTATTTTTGCTGTTTTCCATGACAACATGGATAATAGCTTCATCAGCTATTATTTTAATAAACCCAAAGCTTGACATACCACCACAAAGTGATGTCACAGGAACTTTCATTTGTAAAGTAAAAAAGATTTGAGGCTAAGCCTGGCTACCAGCCTTTGTTCTCATTCCCTCTAATGCCTTGAGAAAGACCCAATAGATGCTTTATAAAAATACTAAAATAGAAAAAACGTGATTCTCCAGGGCCTAGTGGATGATGAGGCCAAAAAGGATCAGGCTGCCTATTGCTCACAGTCAGGTGGCATCTGGGCAGGCACCTGGGACCCACCTCAGAGGCTTCTGCTTGCAGCGGAGCCCTGCAACTGAGGGTGCTCACGAACACCTTGTAATTCAGGTATTAACCTGGCTTGCTCAGCTGCCAGATCCTCTCCCTAGTGGTTTCTGCAAAGAGTTTTAAGTTTGTCAGCTCATTTTTCACTTGCAGCATCTAACTCTGGAAATGGCGAATGGTCTTGGGCTGCCCCCAACTCTGATTAGCACACACAGAACATTTTTTAACAGACTCTTCCTTTTTAATATTGCTTGGAGCATCAGAGTTAAGCAACACTCACTGGGCATCAGGAGACATGGTTTTGAGCTGGCTCTGCCCCAGAAAGAGCATTCAAGGAGAAGGAATGGCATGTGCAAAGTTGTAGAAGCAACCAAAGGACCTGGGGTATGTAGAAAGCATTCAGAAATTCAGTGTGGCTGGAGCCTTTGCAGTTCAAAGTGGTGGTGGAGAATAAGATCAGGCAGGGATATTGGGAACAGACATTTAAGAGTCCTTCTTGTTCTAGGGTTCTTCTCATAAGCCACAAGAAATCAGAATGTGTAGGATAGACATGGATGTGTTAGCACAATCAGATTATGTTTATGAAATGCCACTCTCACTCTGGCAGGCTCTGTGAGGGTATAGAAGAGATAATGTAGACACAAGTAAACAAAACACCAGTTAGGATATTTTGAAGTAGTTGTTGAAGTAATCCAGATTTTAAAATTTTATAGACATATATTTTTTTTCCTTATGTAAACATCTTAACCACCCCTAACCATGCACATGTACACACATACACACACTGTTTAAACAGAGAAATCAGTAAGGATAAAAAATAGTCATTAAATTGAGGACATGATCCTAATGAAAAATCAACTGGATGTGGGAATAAATTGGGGAAAGATCAGGTTTTTCCTTTGCTGACTTAGGATGACTGGGCGGGTAAGGAAAATTATCATGAGGGAAGCTTTAAACAAATGGCATTATCTGAAGGGTCTTGGTTTTACCGTTTGTAAGATTAGCAGACTGGAAGATAGAACTTTATTGGGGTAGAGGGAGAAAGTGTGACCTCTGCTGCAACCACAGTCACACTGAAGGGGGCCCAGTCAGCAAGCAGCAGCTGTATTTTGGAAGGAAGTTGGTAATTTCAATCTATAGCATGAAGTTCTATATGCAAATGTTTTAAAATCAGGGTAAATGTTTCAGGGCATGTTGCATCGTTGAATCCCAGGACAAGAATTGTGCTTGATGAAATAATTCTATAACCTGGGATAGATAAACCTGGCTTCTCAGTGCGCCTGGGCTTTTTAAAGGAAAATTCAACCATTCCTCCAAAATGGTGAGTTCTCTGCAGCAAGCCTCCATGAGCTGGTTCTATGTCCTTAAATTATTTACATAAATTGCCTCAGCCTTTATTTCCTTGGCTCTAAATGGGGCTACTGATACTGACCTCATCAGACTTCAGTGAGGACAGAATGAGAGAAAGTTAGTAAAATGAGCACCACACTGTTTGATATACACAAGTCACTTGAAGTTACTCCTTCCATCCTTCTGTTCAGAGGATGCAGCCTCATTATCACGGAATTTCTGATGATTTGGAGTCAGATAGCCCTGTAATCTATGGGGACTACAGTTCATAGTCTTATGAAGCTCAGCAATTTAGGTTCCCCAAGCCTCAATTTTCTCATCCATAAAATGGAGCTAGGAGTAGTTACTTTGCCTGGTTGATGTAGCACGGGCAACAAGCTGTTTTCATTTACCCTTGTTCACTGTATGGTCACAATAAATTTTATCAGCTGTTACTGAATGCGCTTCAACAGGAAGTAGGGCATGATTTTGGAGGCTTGCTAAGATAATAACCAATGCAGAAGAAAAAGAAATGGAGCATTCCCTTTAACTGAGTTAACTGGTAATGAATATGTGGGGGAGATAGAGTCTGAAGCTCTAAATCACTGGGAAAGAAGCAATGTCTAAATACTATTCTTTTTTGCACAATTTATTATATAACAGGATTATAACAATTTAATTAGCAGCAAACAATATATCTGAGCACTGATCGAACATTGTATGGCAAATACAGTACTAGATTTTGAGAGAAATAGAAAAAGAAGAAATAAGAATACACAAACTGAGGGTTGCTGGAGTGGTGGGGGGTGGGAGGGTTGGGGTGGCTGGGTGATAGACATTGGGGTATGTGCTATGGTGAGTGCTGTGAATTGTGTAAGACTGTTGAATCACAGACCTGTACCTCTGAAACAAATAATACATTATATGTTAAAAAAAAGAAGATAGTAGGAAGGGTAAAATGAAGGGGGGGAAATCGGAGGGGGAGACGAACCATGAGAGACTGTGGACTCTGAGAAACAAACTCAGGGTTCTAGAGGGGAGGGAGGTGGCGGATGGGTTAGCCTGGTGATGGGTATTAAAGAGGGCACATATTGAATGGAGCACTGGGTGTTATATGCAAACAATGAATCATGAAACACTACATCAAAAACTAATGATGTAATGTATGGTGATTAACATAACACACACACAAAAAAGAATACATAGGCTCTCACCTGCTTCCCAGGTAACATAACCCACAAGCAAATAAGAGTAAAGAGTTCAATCAGTCTTTCAAGTAATAGTAAACACATTTATAGCAATGCACAGAACCCACTTAGCTTTCTTCCTTTTCCTTAGATGACCAATACTTGCCTTTGCAAGGAGTTAATTCCTCAGTTAGGAATACACCCAACAATTTTGACTACAGAGCTAAAGCACAGAGTTAATAGAAGATTGTGCTCTCCAAGAAAAGCTCACTCAGAGTCACAAAAAGACCCTGAACATCTACAAAACATGGGCCTCCACTGAGGGAAGCAGAATGCATTTTCTATTTCTAAACAAACTTTAATATTTTTCATCTGGAGTTATTTCTATACTGTCAGCAGAAAAAAAATCTTTGCATGTGGTTGTGTATTTATGAGTGAGTTTTATCTCTAAACAGATTTGTAACTAAAAACAGAAATATCTTTTTATGGGAGACAGCTGGTGGGGAGATTAAAGATACACATGGAGAGAGAGGGGGCTCAAATTAACAAACATTCCTAGACACAGAATGTCTGAGAGTATTAGGAATCTTTTAACTTATGACCTAAAAAAATATCTAATACCCACCAGTTTCCCAGGATAGATTTCAGCTTATTTGGCATTTAAAGAAAAAAAAATCTTGGTAAGCTAATACAGAGCTATAATTCTTCAAAATCTCAAGGAAATCATAGATAACCTATAAATACTATGTGAACATAAAATTCCTAAATATGCAGTTCCATTTATGGGATTCAGAAAAAAAATTAACCAGTCAAATCAGGCCAATTCTGGGCTTACTTTCTCCCTCTCAGAATACAAAAAAGATGTGCTTCTGAAATTTTGGATTTGATCTCCAAATTTCGAGCATCCGCCACATGTTTGTAATGGAAATGCACTGCCATTGCAATAAAACTACCCTTGGGTTTATTTTCCAAAGGGCACTGGCAAACATGAATTTTCAAACCTTTTAATTGAAGCTGGGTGAAACCCTTTGAATTTCATAAACCATCCCCCAAATTGGATTTAGGATATCAATGATCAAAACAGCTCCATTTATTTTCATCCTAGGCTAGGAATGACTTTTAAAATAAATGGCCAGAACTCAGGCTGGCTTTATCTGAGGCTCTGGTCACTGTCACGGGGACAGTGACCAATCACTTCCATGTGGTGAGTTCCATGCCCCAACTCTTGTGCTTTAAGCTGATTTAATTTTTCTGATTTTCTGAATAAGACCAAGGCATAGAGTTGGCTACATTCAATGATTTTAAAAGTAAAACTGAAGTTGCAGTCATCATGGTTGGCTGATACAGGAGAAATTATGCAGAATCCGTTTCCCACCCTTCTCCCAGTCTAGCTGAGTGTTTCTCAAAATTCCATTATTAAAATTGAAGTACATGTTTAATTTGTTTGAAAAGTAAATATATGCCTCTCTCATACATGGAAAACCACTATTGACTGCTACCAGTAGAAGGTCATATAAAAATAAATACATTAAAAGTAAAACAATGTTAGAAACTGTTGCTTCCTGAAGAAGCTCAGCCTGCTGCCTACTCTTTTGTGGTGGTTGTTTAAAGGGAGGATAGCAACTCTTTTTTTTTTTTTTAAGTAGGCTCCAGGCCCAGTGTGGAGCTTGAACTCAAGACCCTGAGACTGAGACCTGAGCTGAGATCAAGAGTCAGATGCTTAACTGACTTAGCCACCCAGGTGCCCCGGGAGGATAGCAACTTGTAATAGATGTTAAAAACAAATTACCAATGGGGTGCCTGGATGGCTCAGTCGGTTGAGCATCTGACTTCCACTTAGGTCATGATCTTAGGGTCCTGTGATCAAGCCCTGCGTTAGGCTCTGCACTCAGCAAGAAGTGTGCTTATCCCTCCCCCTCTGCCCCTCTGCCCACTCAAGCTCTCTCTCTCTGAAATAAATAAATAAAATCTCTAAAAAAAAATTACCAATAAAGCTGTTGAATGGACTGATTGATTATAGCAGAAGTTATACTTTTGTACCTTGTAATATATACTGCCATGGGGTAATACTCCATGAACAATCATCTTTTCTTTTCTCTTTTCTTTTTTTTTAGGAAGCTCCATGCCCAGAATGGAGCCCAGTATGGGGCTCAAATCACAAGTCATGCGATCAAGAGCTGAGCCAAGATCAAGAGGGGGACACTTAATTGACTGAGCCACTCAGGCGCCCCGAACAATCATCTTTAATACCGTCAAAGGCTTGTATTCTAAGCTTTGGGAAATCCTTCACTAGTGTACAGTTGCTACTACTATACAGAACTCGTATCACTTGATAAGGTACAACTCTTCAAGAGCTTAGCAGTCATTAGCACCTGGGAGTGGATAAAATTTAGATTCTTAATTTCTTCCAGCCCATCAACCCTGCCTGCTTCATTTTCATTCTAGGGCTGATCCCTTCTTTGCTCTTATATATCTCCACACTTTTATATACATACATTGCTTCTGTGATCTAGAAAATTCTCTTCAAGGCAGCCCTTCCCCCTACAAACATGACTTTGTGGGCTTAGAAAACTTCCACTCACCCACCAGAAACTTAACAGGACAAATTGATGACAGAGATATGTGCTACACTTTAAGGAATTTATTAACCAGGAATAATTTCTTTTTTTCCCATCTGCTTTGCTTTTTTTTCTTTTTTTTATTATGTTAATCACCATATATTACATCACTAGTTTTTGATGTAGTGTTCCATGATTCATTGTTTGCATATAACGCCCAGTACTCCATGCAATATGTGCCCTCCTTAATACCCATCACCAGGCTAGCCCATCCCCATCCCCCCTTCCCTCTAGAACCCTCAGTTTGTTTCTCAGAGTCCATAGGCTCTCATGGTTCATCTCCCCCTCCGATTTCCCCCCCTTCATTTTTCCCTTCCTGCTATCTTTTTTTTTTTTAAACATATAATGTATTATTTGTTTCAGAGGTACAGGTCAAATGTAGGAATAATTTCTTTTTTTAAAGATTTTATTTATTTATTAATTTGAGAGAGAGAGAGAGTGAGTGTGGGGAGGGGCAGAGAGAGAATCCCAAACAGACTCCCCCATGAGTGCAGAGCCTGATGCGGGCCTTGATCCCAGGACCCTGAAATCATGACCTGAGCCAAAACCAACAGTGAGATGCTTAACCAATTGAGTCACCCAGGTGCCCCTAATCGGAAATATTTTCTTGCAGATATAAAGATATGAGTGATTATTTTAGCATTGTTTGAAAAAACAAAAATGGAAGTAATGGCTATATCCATAAATCTAAGACTAGCTAAATAACCATGCTCCTGCCATGAAATATAATATTTTGAAATGATTAAATATAATGGAACTATCTGTATTCTTGCATGTGAAGATAGCCACCTTGTCTACATAATTTGCTGAGTGCCTCCTTGCTCTTTATCTGGATTGATCAATTCATTCACTGAATCCTCACAAAATCACTAAGGACTAGTGGTATTACCCCATATTATAGATGAGGAACTAAGGATACAGGAAGGTGAAGTCACTTGCCCAAGGTCGCCCTGTTAGTGAAGAGGCATGATTTAATCCTAGGAATTTTAATGCCCTACATAGTTCTTTTAAATTTTAGATTGTATTGTAGATTTTGAAGAACATACATCAAATTGTTAACTTCACTTCCTTCGAAGGAAGTAGCATATTCATAAGAGACATCTCTGCATCCCCAGCCGAGCACATGGTGTTTGTTCTCATTGCCTAATTGGCTGATGCCACTAGGCCCTAGTTAGAGGGTAAAGGAATGAAAGGGAACATTTTAGTTGATGTTCTGGGTCCAAATACCAGGCTCATAGTGTTACTCTGTGAGCCCCAATGTCTGGGACAAAGACCTTCTGAAAGGACTCACTGCAGCAGAACTGTATTTTCACAACCACATCCCTACGGATCTCACTTGGGCTTACTAGCTCCCAGTCACGATTCCTCCCAGTCACCACTTCCTACCTCCTTAAGCAGTTCTTGCACCTAGCTGTTTTGTTTTTACCTCTTTTAAGATGCGGGGATCTTCTTAGGGTTTCCTGAATATCAGAGCTCAACTTGTCCTCACTTTTGGTGGTGGGGAGATTTCTATTTCTAGAGTAATGCTGAGCCTGCACTATTGTCCCCAATTCAGGATGGGTATCACTGAAGGTGATTACAGCCTGTGGATTTAATCTTTGGATACCATCTGTCTTTTCAAGGTGAAGCACAGAGATACATTCTAGGGAGCTGTTGATGAAATCGCTGAGACAGAGGCTGGCTTATTTTTAAGTACATTATAATAACTATTGGCAAATTTATTTTTATAATCTCTCTTTGAAAATGAAAGCTCTGGGCAGAATGACAAGCATTGTGATGTACCACCTTCTTACTGACAATAACCTAATTATTATTATCATGGTTATTATTCCACAGAGGTTTATTTGCAAACTTTAAGTGGCAGGTATTTTTTATCCGGTTTCCTGCTGGATATCAGATGTCCCCTTCTCTGTCTTGGTTAATAATGCCTGTAAACATCAATTGGAAATAAGTCTGCCATTCTGTGAACATTCCCATGATACAGAGTACCAAAAGATGACTGAAAGCCAGGGGAATGATCTTATGGCAACAAGATCAGCCTCCCTGCTGGGTCAGATATGGGGCAAACATTATTATGTTCTTCACATTCAGAGTCTCTCATATTCCCAAGAAAACATCAAGGTAAACATAATGATCCCATTTCAGAGATTGGGATACTGAAGATTTGGGAGGTCATGTGATTTGACCAAGGTCATCAGTAAGTGGTAGAACCTGATTTCAGACACACACCTTCCTGACCTACCACCCCAACATAATGTCTGATTCCAATTTCCACAACCACAAACTTGATTTGGTAACCTCCCATCTTTGAAAGGAGTTCCTTTGAGAAATCTGAATGCTAAGGAAATTCTTATTTAATTTTTGGCTTGTGGCTACCATGAAAGGGTGGGGACATACGGGTAGGAGTTTGCTTTTCTCTCTCCTAACCACAGCTATGCATTTTGGGAGCTCCTAAACATCAACACTGTGCTATATCAGCACACAGCTGTAGGATGTCTTCCAGAAAAGATGTTTATTTTCACTGACCCTTCCTCTCCCACGCTTTAGTTTTATTTTATTTTTTATGGGTTTAAGTGTGAACAATCACCATCCACATGAAATATTCCAGCTGCTTCTGGAGCTCTTTGGAGACTAAAGTCTGAAAGCCAATAGTCTGCCCTGCCCTCTTGCCCTTAACCTCTGTCTCTGAGGGAAGAACCCTAAGAACAGGAGCAAGGCTGGGAGGGAGCAAAGGACAGGGAAAATACCCAAAGATGCCTCTGGATCCCTGGAAGCTGAAAGCAGCTGGCTGTCAGGATGATCAGAAGACATGGAAAGTCCTTCCCACTCTGCTCCTGTTTATTTCCCTACTAGTCCTCTTACGAATTTCAAAACTTGCTTCTAAGTGATTCTCATTTGGTCCCAAGCAAAAGGATCCTTTTGGATTCTGTCAGGAGCTACAACTTTCCATCTGATGAGAAGGGAATGAGAAGTACTGGATACATTCCAAGTGTGATATTACATTATACACTTTAATAAAACTTTTTAAAAACTGAGATAAAATTCACATAACATGAAATTCACCATTTTCACCATTTTCAAGCATTCAGTGAAGCATTTTCCAGAACACCCACAGTGTTATGCACTGATTTCAGAATTTTGCCTTCCCATTGTCTCACTGAATCCCATCAACAGTACCATGAAGCATCTTTTTGTTTACACTTGACAGATGAGGAAATGGGAGTCTCAGAGACCTGATGTAACAAAGGTTACAAAGGTGTGAAGTAGTGCAACTGTGATTTACATACCAGAGTGCCTCACTTCAAAACTGAGCTGAGCCTGTTCACCAGAGACTGCTCATAGCAAGGTTACTGTATACGTGGAGATGTTTAAGTGCCATTAAAAGCTGTGATTTGCTTCTCATAAGAAACCCAGAAAATCAGATGGAGGAGAAACAGTTGGTGGCATCAAGCTTAAAAATCTACCAGGGAGAAATGAGATACCAGAAGACTGCAATCTATAACTTAGGATGGGGGTAGGAGGATTATGACTTTGATGTAAACAATGCAGAGGGTACAAATGAAAAAAACAAACCAGAAAAAAAGCCAATAAGAGTTCCCACCAGAAAGTCTATATTTAGGGTGGATCAGTATCTCACTATCTCCATTTCAGGCATGTCTGCCAAACTCTTCTGTATACGTTACCCTTATGGATAAATGTGTTCTACACTTTTATCCAGGTATCAGTAATTTAGCCAAGAAACTAAGCATCTTGTGGAGGGCAAGGCCAGGTGAGTATAGATGTGGACCACTAGTTGGGAAGAATGGTTCCAAGTGTGAGAAGAGGTCATGCCAGATGTGTGATCACTTAACATTAGGGGGGCATGAATTCAGGCAGGAAAGACAGGTAGCAGGTGTGACCCAAAATGGAGGGCTCTGATGCCTTGCATCACAAATGCTGTGGGCAAAATTCTAGAAGAGGGGAAACCTGAATAACCCCTGAGGCCACATCTAAACTTCCAGTCTTTGAGTAACAGATGTTTTGGATGCTCCCTCCTCTCTCTGTGTAACATTTTTTCTCTCAGACATGCTGCCCCTTCATTGCAGAGTCTGGTCTACATGGGTTCCCAGGGTAATTCTCATATCCTCTTTACACTGTGTTGGAGGTGAGAATCGGATGTGGTCTTCTAGAAGGACTTTTATCTCCCTTTGGATCTAGACGCCTGGCTTCAAGATCAGAGGTATAATTGTCTCCTTCTCACTGCTGGTCAGGATATTCCCTGGGGTTCTTGGTCTCCAAGTTTATGTTGGTTTGGGGTCTGAGGTTTGCATCTCAGCACTCAGCCTCAACACTGTTTCCTCAATGGTTCCACCTTTAACTACACACACATTTTTTCAATCCCTTACTCTAAAACCACTGAATATCCCAATTTGAAACAAAATATTTAAAAACATTCCCTTGAAGAATCAATATAGTAAAGACGTCAATTCTTCCAAAATTTATCTATAGATTCAATGCAATTCCTATCAAAATCCCAGCAGATGGGGTGGCAATCCTTATATCAGAAAAATTAGATTTTAAAACAAAGACTGTAATAAGAGATGAAGAAGGACACTATATCCTACTTAAAGGGTCTATCCAACAAGATCTAACAATTGTAAATATCTATGCCCCTAACATGGGAGCAGCCAATTATATAAGGCAATTAATAACAAAAGCAAAGAAACACATTGACAACAACACAGTAATAGTGGGGGACTTTAACACCCGCCTGACTGAAATGGACAGATCATCTAAGCAAAAGATCAACAAGGAAATAAAGACTTTAAATGACACACTGGGCCAAATGGACTTCACAGACATATTCAGAACATTCCATCCCAAAGCAACGGAATACACATTCTTCTCTAGTGCCCATGGAACATTCTCCAGAATTGATCACATCCTAGGTCACAAATCAGGTCTCAACCAGTACCAAAAGACTGGGATGATTCCCTGCATATTTTCAGACCACAGTGCTTTGAAACTAGAACTCAATCACAAGAGGAAAGTCGGAAAGAACTCAAATACATGGAGCCTAAAGAGCATCCTACTAAAGAATGAATGGGTCAACCAGGAAATTAAGGAAGAATTAAAAAAATTCATGGAAACCAATGAAAATGAAAACACAACTGTTCAAAATCTTTGGGATACAGCAAAGGCAGTCCTGAGAGGAAAGTATATAGCAATACAAGCCTTTCTCAAGAAACAAGAAAGGTCTCAAATACACAACCTACCCCTACACCTAAAGGAGCTGGAGAAAGAAAGCAAATAAAGCCTAAACCCAGCAGGAGAAGAGAGATAATCAAGATTAGAGCAGAAATCAATGAACTAGAAACCAAAATAACAGTAGAACAGATCAACGAAAACTAGGAGCTGGTTCTTTGAAAGAATTAACAAGATTGATAAATGCCTGGCCAGACTTATCAAAAAGAAAAGAGAAATGACCCAAATCAACAAAACCATGAATGAAAGAGGAGAGATCACAACCAACACAAAGAAATACAAACAATTATAAGAACATATTATGAGCAACTCTATGCCAGCAAATTAAATAACCTGGAAGAAATAGGTGCATTCCTAGAGATGTATCAACTCCCAAAATTGAACCAGGAAGAAATAGAAAACCTGAACAGACCTATAACCACTAAGGAAATTGAAGAATCATCAAAAATCTCCCAACAAACAAAAGCCCAGGGCCAGATGGCTTCCCAGGGAAATTCTATCAGACATTTCAAGAAGAATTAATACCTATTCTCCTGAAACTGTTCCAAAAAATAGAAATGGAAGGAAAACTTCCAAACTCATTTTATGAGGCCACCATTACCTTGATCCCAAAACCAGACAAAGACCCCATCAAAAAGGAGAATTACAGACCAATATCCTTGATGAACATGGATGCAAAAATTCTCACCAAAATACTAGCCAACAGGATCCAACAGTATATTAAAAGGATTATTCACCATGACCAAGTGGGATTTATCCCTGGGCTGCAAGGCTGGTTCAACATCCGCAAATCAATCAACATGATACAATACATTAACAAAAGAAAGAACAAGAATCATATGATCCTCTCAATAGATGCAGAAAAAGCATTTGATAAAGTACAGCATCTTTTTAATTTTTGTATTTTTTAACTTTTTTTTAAAGATTTTATTTATTTATTTGAGAGAGAGAGAATGAGAGATAGAGAGCACAAGAGGGAAGAGGGTCAGAGGGAGAAGCAGACTCCCTGCTGAGCAGGGAGCCCGAATTGGGACTCGTCCTGGGACTCCAGGATGATGAACTGAGCCGAAGGCAGTTGCTTAACCAACTGAGCCACCCAGGCACCCAATACAGCATCCTTTCTTGATCAAAACTCTTCAGAGTATAGGGATAGAGGGTATATACCTCAATATCATAAAAGCCATCT
This sequence comes from Callorhinus ursinus, assembly GCF_003265705.2. Taxonomy (NCBI): domain Eukaryota; kingdom Metazoa; phylum Chordata; class Mammalia; order Carnivora; family Otariidae; genus Callorhinus; species Callorhinus ursinus. Next base: position 8,372,183 of record NW_027397099.1, read on the forward strand.
ATGAAAAACCTACAGCGAATATCATTCTCAATGGGGAAAAGCTGAGAGCTTTTCCCCTCTCAGCTTTTCCCCTAAGGTCAGGAACGCGGCAGGGATGTCCACTATCACCACTGCTATTCAACATAGTATTAGGAGTCCTAGCCACAGCAATCAGACAACAAAAAGAAATCAAAGGCATCCAAATTGGCAAAGAGGAAGTCAAACTCTCACTCTTTGCAGATGATATGATACTGTATGTGGAAAACCCAAAAGACTCCACCCCAAAACTGCTAGAACTCATACAGGAATTCAGTAAAGTGGCAGGATATAAAATCAATGCACAGAAATCAGTGGCATTCCTATATACCAACAACAAGACAGAAAAGAGACAAATCAAGGAGTCAATCCCATTTACAATTGTACCCCAAACCATTAAGATACCTAGGAATAAATTTAACCAAAGAGGCAAAGGATCTGTACTCAGAAAACTATAAAATACTCATGAAAGAAATTGAGGAAGACACAAAGAAATGGAAAAACGTTCCATGCTCATGGATTGGAAGAACAAACATTGTGAAGATGTCAGTGCTACCTAGAGCAATCTACACATTCAATGCAATCCCCATCAAAATGCATCCACTTTTTTCAAAGAAATGGAACAAATAATCCTAAAATGTGTATGGAACCAGAAGAGACCCCGAATAGCCAGAGGAATGTTGAAAAAGAAAAGCAAAGCGGACAGCATCACAATTCCGGACTTCCAGCTCTATTACAAAGCTGTCATCATCAAGACAGTATGGTACTGGCACAAAAACAGACACATAGATCAATGGAACAGAATAGAGAGCCCAGAAATGGACCCTCAACTCTATGGTCAACTAATCTTTGACAAAGCAGGAAAGAATGTCCAATGGAAAAAAGACAGTCTCTTCAACAAATGGTGTTGGGAAAGTTGGACAGCCACATGCTGAAGAATGAAACTGGTCCATTTCCTTACACCACACACAAAAATAGACTCCAAATGGTTGAAAGACCTAAACGTGAGACAGGAGCCCATCAAAATCCTAAAGAGAACACAGGTATCAACCTCTTCGACCTCACCCGCAGCAGCTTCTTCCTAGAAACATCACCAAAGGCAAGGAAAGCAAGGGCAAAAATGAACTATTGGGATTTCATCAAGATAAAAAGCTTTTGCACAGAAAAGAAACAGTCCAGAAAACCAAAAGACAACCGACAGAATGGGAGAAAATATTTGCAAAGGAAATATCAGATAAGGGCTAGTATCCAAAATCTATAAAGAACTTATCAAACTCAACACCCAAAGAACAACTTATCCAATCAAGAAATGGGCAGAAGACATGAACAGACATTTTTCCAAAGAAGACATCCAAATGGCCAACAGACATATGAAAAAGTGCTCAACATCGCTCGGCATCAGGGAAATCCAAATCAAAACCTCAATGAGATACCACCTCACACCAGTCAGAATGGCTAAAATTAACAAGTCAGGAAACGACAGTTGTTGGCGGGGATGCGGAGAAAGGGGAACCCTCCTACACTGTTGCTGGGAATGCAAGCCTGTGCAACCCCTCTGGAAAACAGTATGGAGGTTCCTCAAACAGTTGAAAATAGAGCTACCATAAGATCCAGCAATTGCACTACTGGGTATTTACCACAAAGATACAAATGTAGGGATCTGAAGGGGTACGTGCACCCCAATGTTTATAGCAGCAATGTCCACAATAGCCAAACTGTGGAAAGAGCCAAGATGTCCATCGAGAGATGAATGGATAAAGATGTGGTATATATACACAATGAAATATTATGAAGCCATCAAAAGGAATGAGATCTTGACATTTGCAATGACGTGGATGGAACTGGAGGGTATTGTGCTGAGCGAAATAAGTCAATCAGAGAAAGACATGTATCATATGACCTTGCTGATATGAGGAATTCTTAATCTCAGGAAACAACCTGAGGGTTGCTGGAGTGGTGGGGGGTGGGAGGGATTGGGTGGCTGGGTGATAGGCTTTGGGGAGGGTATGTGCTATGGTGAGCACCGTGAATTGTGCAAGACTGTTGAATCACAGATCTGTACTTCTGAAACAAATAATGCAACATATGTTAAGAAAAAAGAAAAAGAAGAAGATAGCAGGAGGGGAAGAATGAAGGAGAGTAAGTTGGAGGGGGAGACAAACCATGAGAGACGATGGACTCTGAAAAACAAATTGAGGGTTCTAGAGGGGAAGGGGGTGGGGGGATGGGTTAGCTTAGTGATGGGTATTAAGAGGCACATTCTGCATCGAGCACTGGGTGTTATGCACAAACAATGAATCATGGAACACTATATCAAAAACTAATGATGTAATGTATGGTGATTAACATAACAATAAAAAATTAAAAAATTTAAAAAAATCCCAGCAGTTTTTTTTTTTTCTGGGGGGGGGTTGGTTGTTTATTTGTTTGTAGATAGAGACATAGAGAAACTTACTCTAAAATTTATATGGAAAGGTAAAGGACTTAAAACAGGTTAAACAATTGTGAAAATGAACAAAGGGTCATCCTAACTGATGTTAAGGGTAATTATATGGCCACAGTAATCCAGACAGTGTGGTATGGGCAGTGGAAAAGACAAAGCAATGGAACAGAACAGAGAACCCCAATATAGATAGACCCCTATAAATATACCCAACTGATTTTTGACAAAGGAACAGAAGATTGGCCTTTTCAAAAAATGGTACTGGAGCAATTGGACATCCACAGGCAAAACCAAACAAAAACAAAGAAACAAAAACCTTGACCTAAAACTTACAATTTGTATAAAAATAAACTCAAAACAAATCACAAATTTCAATGAAAAATGTAAAACAATAAAACTTTTAGAAAAAACAGAAAAAAATCATCAGGATCTATGACTAGATTTAAAAAAAAATGTTTAGACTTGACACTAAAAGCATAACCCTAAAGAGAAAATACAATAAATTGGACCTCATCAAGATCTTTAAAATTTGCCCTTCAAAGACCCTGATCAAAATATGAAGAGACAAGCTACTGGGGAAAAATATTTGCAAACCACGTATTTGGCAAAGGATTAATTTTTAGAATATAAAGAGAATTCTTGAAACTCAAGAGGAAAAAAAAAACTAACAAAAACAATTCAATTAGAAAGTGCACAAAAGATATGAAGATATTTCGCCAAAGAGGAATGCTGATGCAGAATAAGTACATGAAAAGATGTTCAACGTCATTAGCTAATCGGGAAATGCAAATTAAAATCACAATGAGATATCATTACACACCCATCAGAATGACTAAAATTTCCTATAGTTAAATATGCAACTATTATTTAACCCAGCAATTGCACTCTGACTTTTATCCTAGAGAAATGAAAACTTATGTTCACACAAAACTCCACATGAATGTTCATAGAAACTCTATTCATTATAGGCAAAACCTATAAAAAAACCCAAATGTTCTTCAACAGGTGAATGGTTAAGCACACGGTGGTACATCTATCCCCTAAATACTATGCAGCCATGGAAAAGGAACAACCTATTGACACATATCATAACTGGGATGGATCTCAGGGGATTTATGCTGAGTGACAAAAGCCAGTCTCAAAATGGTACATACTATTTAATTCCAGTTATATAACATTCTTGAAATAACAAAATTATAGAGATGGAGAACAGATTAGTAGTTGCCAGGCTTTAGGATTGGGGTGGGGGATGGACAGGTGTAGCTATGAAGGGATAAGAAAGAAGCCTTATGACAATGGAAAAATTCTGTATCTTGATTTGATTGCGGTGGTGGTGGTCATGCAAACCTACACACAGGACAAAATTGTATATAACTATATACACATACAAAGGAGTACATATATAATTAGGAAAAACTGAATAAACTCTGTGAATTGTATCAATGACCATTTCCTTATATTGACCATTGTATATAGTTATACAAGATGCCACCATTTTGGGAAATTGGGCAAAGGATATATGGGACCTTCCCATACATTCTTTTATAACTTCCTGTGAGTCCATGATTATTTCAAAATAAAAAGTAAAAAAAAATTAAAAATTCCCTTGAGCACAGTATCCCTACAAATGATCCCGTTTTCTCTTCCCTTGGAAAAAAAGCTTCCTTTTGCCTCCCATGCTTCTCTCTCTCCTTAATTCTATCACTTACCATCTCATTTCCCTCCTACCAATTCATTCTAATTACTTTCCTTGAGATCTCTGGCAATGAGTTGGTCTGTTCGTCTTCCAGAGAGATCTGATCATGTGGTGCATATTCACCAAACTCTGTCCTGAAGAACACTAATCTGATTAAAGATATATGAGTAGGAAAATGGGTAACTGAGTCAGTTATTCTAATACATTTCTAAAATGTTGAGTGAAACAACTTGCTTTACTGCTAAATTTCTGAGAGCCTTTAATAAGGTGATTTACTTCATGAATCTCTAAGAATGTCAGAGCTTGAAGTAATCCTCTAAGTATCTTTCCACATAAGCTTTCTTTCAAGGAGCTAATTCATGGGGCTGGTGTTCCATATGAGACCACTTTTGGAAATTTTGCTATGCAATATATATCCCCAACACCCCTATATACCCCAATGCACTTACACATCATTCTTTTTATGCACTCTTTCTATGACCTCTGTGCTTCTTCATGATTCATGCTATCTGTTCCATTAAAGTCTCTCTAAAGTCTCATTATATTTCTTCCTTGCAATCTCCCATCCTGTTTCCCAAACGATAATCTTTATTGTTTCATGAGATTCAGTATTCAGGACACACATCTTTTTATTCAGCTTGCTCCATCTTGATGTCAGCTTTCATGGTTTCATTTATCTTCATGGGGCAGCTTTTAAATTTGTTTCATTAGTGATATGCTGTTTCTCTAATTCCCACTCATGTATCCAACTAACAAGTGGATATCTCCATTTCAGAGCTGTGAAAAAACCTCCAAACCAACTTGTTCACAATGAACTGCAATTTCTCAATCATGGTTGGTATAGACTGAATGTTTGTGTCTCCCCAAAATTCCTATGTTGAAGCTCTAACCCCCAATGTGATGGTGTTTGGAAGTAGCATCTTTGGGAAGTAATTAGGTTTAGATGAGGGGGGGACCTCCATGATGGGATTTGTGTCCTTATAAGAAGAAGAAGACAGACCAGAGCTCTCACTCTCTCTGCCATGTAAGGACACAGCAAGAAAGCAGCCATCTTTGATCCAGAAGAGGAAACTTGCCAGGAACAGAATCAGCTGGCACCTTGATCTTGGACATCCCAGCCTCTAGAACTGTGAGAAATGAATGTCTGTTAATTAAGACTGCCATGGTATTTTGTTATTGTGGCCTGAGCTAAGATTCTGGTCTTCTTTTCAGTTTCCTCATTTTAGGAAAAGCCACCTCCACCAAGCCATTCATCTAAGTGAGATACCTGGAAGTGGCTCTAGACCCCTACTGCCCCCCTCTCCAAATCATAGTATTAGAACTAGCATTTACAGAGTACCAGTACTTTCCATATGAATTAGGTCATATATACCCATACCGTTAAGGAAAATATGATTTAGATGTTAAGTTCACACAAAAACAAAAGTAATGGACCTATGTCATAAACCCCTACCTGTCAAACATCAAAACCCGGAGTCTTTTCGTATCACTATTCCATCTTTAAACTCATTCTTTCCACCACCTCTAGTATCATTCTCCCCTTCTATTTCCTCTGCAGTTCCCCATTGCTTCTTTCCTAAATACCTGCAACAGTCTCCTTAGCTAGCTTTTCACCTCCAGTCTTTCCCTTCTCTATTTAATATTTCACACCACCACCAGATTTTCATGATCTTCAGAAACATTTATTGGCTCCCATCAGCTACCAAATTAAGTTTATAATTTTTAACCTGGAATTTTAAAATTTTTAAATGATTTACAATATGTTTCACCTCTATCTCATTCTGTATATGTAAAATTGTACTATTTCTTTACCTTTTTTTATCAAGCCATCCCCTTTCTAACTACTTATTTATAGCTATGCTTTTGGTTTACACATTTATTTACTGGTGTCAGAATCTCTAGATTGGAAGCCCTGGATCCCACTCCTAGTCTTTATCTTGCTTAATCTTTTAACAAATTGTATAAAATAACCTAAAGAGCTGTTAATAACATATGTGGAGAGGAAAACAGATGGGAAAGATTGTGGTAGCAAGAAGAGATTGATGTGAATTCAAGTCACAGTCCACATTCAAATCTAGAAGGAGCTGTAAAAGTGAGTAGAAGGATGGATGCACTAATAAGAAGCATACATGGATAAGTAGCAGATCACAGTGTGTGTTATAGAATAAGCTTCAAATATGTGGAAAAAAAATAACTTACTTAACTTCCTACATCACCCAGCCTGAGATACCAAGCAGAGAGAACTGCCTTTGCTAATCTCCTACTGATGAAGGTATAAAGGTCCTAGTGCTACCCAAACCTTAATTTTCAGATTCCCCCTCATTTCTGCCATCCTAGGAGTAAGAATCACCTACTTACTCCACACAAAACAAAAAGATACATTGAAAAACCAAAAAAAACAATTACAGGATATATTGTCCTGCCTCATCAGTGGATTTCCTACAGACTTAATTTCCTTATCAGTAAACTGAAGACACTGGATAAAATAATGTGGAAGGCTCACCCTCACCTTGATATGCTGATTCTCTGGGCTTCTGGCTGTGACTCAGCTGTTAGTGAATCTTTTTGCTTAGCGTAGGTTCCACTAGATCGACCTCAGAGTACCATGAATCACTTACTGCATAGGTAGGATGGGTTTCAGTAGATCACCTGCATCTATCCAAGCTTCCCTTGGGTGGCCTACCTCTCTGCTTCGTTTCTATTGCTGGTTTGGCCCCCTATGACAGAAACTAATGTTCAGGAACTTTATTATGGAGCTCTCTTGGGATCATCACCAGTGGAAGGATAGGGAAGGAAGCAGAATTGAATAGATGGAGAAGTCAAGCGCACTGTAGTCTCAACAAAGGATTTCAGGGACTTTATGAGGAGCTCTGAAACTTGAAAGTTGGAATAGAGAAACAGGCCTTTAAAACACTGTGTCAACCAGACCCTGGTTACAGGTTGGTCCAGGTGAGCAAGGCAGTACTCTTCAGCCAAGACATTTCTAGAAGAGGGCTGACTGCTGAGAACTATCTGCAAGTGGCACTTTCAGTAGCTGGGTAATAGGCTCTTTACTCCTAAAAGAGGGTCTGGATGGCCCACGATAATGATGGTTCTGTTCCCAGGAAAACATGGTGTCTGGAAATCAGTAATGCCTGGTAAAGACATAGGTAGGCTTCGTGCTGGCACAGGCATCTTAGAGAGTGGTTGGAATTCTTGTGTCTTTCTCACTGTGGAGAGGATGGTCTGGCACTAGTTACAGCTATTTACAAATCCTTCAATATGCTCATTGTCATTGCCATAGGTAAAATCATTTATTGGCTGGCCTATAACCTCTTTTTTCCAATCTTTTATTGCCTGGCTACTTTTATTCTCCAATTCTCAATTCACATTTTGGCCAGGAAAAATAATTTTTCACTCTTCTCTGAATTAGGTACTCATTGCTCTTTTGGATGGATTGATTAAAATAGTTTGAATCATATAAGGGTGGCTTTATGGGTAAACAATTTGATGGGATAAATGGGGAAAATGGTTGGATTTATGGATGAGTGAATGAATATACAGGTATCCTCCACCTTTTGAGAATTTGCATTATGTCACTTTCATTTTATGAAAGTGCTACATTAGTACCTGTTCTGCTAACTGAAAGAAAATTGAAAACAGCATTCAGCATTTGCTTTGCAGTGGAGTATTATGGAAGCAGCACACCTCGAGCAGTGAGATGGCACTGCCAAGCTCTTTCCCCAGGAACCACACTCAGCATCTCAGCATCCAGCCACCAGAGCCTTGAATTGTGTCTGTGAGCATCTGTGTTTTATATCAATTTATGTTGTACATCCATTGTCAAGCTGTGTCTTAAGGTATCATAAAAGCCTAAGAGAGTTATTTTTTGGGTCTCGGAATGCTAAAACTTTTTCCATATGAATTAGTGGTAATTACTCCCTTGCTTCACGTCATTTTGGCTTATGAAGGATGTCACAGGAAATCTCTACTTTCAGATACTCTGGGATACTTTCATTTGATGAAAAACAGTACTCTCTGGCCAATTATCTTGAATTCCTCCCACTCTCCTTCTCTTGCAATATCTGGGAGAAAGAATGAGGTTGAAACTGGAACTTTGGTTGGAAAGAAGAGAAGAAAGTAAAATAAGGTACACCAGTGCCAAAGGGGATCAATCCTGCTGATGTCAAGTGCACCATGCTCAGGTACATCTGTTTCTCGGCATATGCAGTTCTCTCCACCTCTGATTTCCTAGCCTCTACTCTTGTTCCATTCAAATCCCATCCATCTTTCCTGATCCAAAAGAATTCCCCTATTAGTATAGGGGAATATGCTTGTCAAAAGCCTTGAAGGTGCCAATGAAGATGCGGCCGTCTTGCAGGATGCACCTCATCTTGTAGTCGATGTGCTGCAGCATCTTGCTGCTCTTGCCCACAGTCATGGTGGCGGTTCTGATGACTCCGATTCCCGCCGGATTCCCTTCGGCAGAGGCCTAGACGCCAGCCAGTAGTCCGCTTCCCGTCGCCGCTACCGGAAGTGCCTTTTTTTTTTTTTTGTCCTTCCAGCTAGGAGGCTACTGAGTTTTATTGAAAAGTTCAAATAAGGGAATTCTGTCTTTCAACAATCTACCTTATTCTCTGAACCAATTTAACACTCTCTGCCTTAAATAACAGAATTCTAGGGAAGAAAAATTCATTGATCACATATTCTGAGGGGGGAGCATATTATGCCTTCAAGATTATAAGAAAATGGCCCAAACTCAGTTCTTAAGAAATTTGTTTTCCTTGGGCGCCTGGGTGGCTCAGTCAGTGAAGCATCTGTCTCTTGGTTTTGGCTCAGGTCATGATCTCAGGGCCCTGGGATGAAGCCCCCCTTTGAGCCCCACATCAGGCTCTGAGCTCAACGGGAATCTCCCTGAGGATTCTCTCCCTCTGCCCCTCCCCCACTCTCTCTAAAATAAATAAATAAATCTTTAAAAAAAAGAAGTTTGTTTTTCTTTTTTACATATTCAATAACAGTACTATAAGATATTACCGTAGAAGGTGCAAGACATGTTGACAGCAGGTGTAAAGTAAATGCTTGCTAAATTTCTTAAAATAAATGAATGAATAAAAAGGCTTGCATTTTAACAAACCATCTGGGATGGATGGATAAAGTTAGATACAGGAAGACCAGACTGCCTGACATGAGATCCTGAACTAGGATAATGGCAGAGAAGTCAGAGAACTAGCTGGATAGTCAAGAAAATGGTGCCCTACTTAGAGTCACACACAGCAGCTGTATCAGGAATCTGTCATCAGAGCTTGTTGGGTCAATGAATGAATGATGACAAGGTTTGCACCCTGTCACATCCAAAGTAATAAATTCACAAATCTAAAGAGTTTATTTCCTTTTTCTCACTATTTTAAGTTTTCATCTTGAATTTTCACATTTCTCCTTTTCCCTCAGTTTGTAGCAAATGCATGTATACTTCAATTTAAGTAACAGCATTTTTATAGTGATATTTTCACATTTAGATAATCACTCAGTTGTTTTCCCCAAACATATTCATATTAAGACATTTTGGAAGCAAATTTGTAGTTAGCCAAATACCAAACACATATGAAAGGTGAATTTTAGCAATTTACCTGTGAAATAAAACAGGTTGAAATCTGAGTGGTCAAATGGTCATTTTTGGTTCAGGAATGACCAACTGAGGAAGTGCAGGCCTTCACCTAAGCTCAGTGCTATAGCATTAAGTACCTCATTTCTTGCCAATATGTTCCATACACATAGTTTAAAATTTTGGATTTTGAAACAATTATGTCTCTTACCCTTACCCCCACCACACAAGCATACTCTCACTGGGCACAGGTTATAAAAGACAACTCATTTTCCCCCAAAGCACTGTGTGTTTTTCATTTGTTGTGCTTTTGTTCATAGGCTTCTTCAGTGACAAATGCTTTCTGTAACACTTCTTTCCCTATTGCTTAACTCCCAGATTTCCACTGTGAGAATTAGCCATTGTCTTCTCTGTCTAGCATACATCATTAATACATGTTATTATTAATGTGTGGCACAAAGGATATGTTTGACAAATATCTATTGAATTAAATAAATGCAGAGATCAGAAGAGGAAATAAAAGACCAGGAAAGAAATGCATTTATAAAATTTCAATGAATGTGCACTTCAGATTTTTGCATTTCATTGTATATAAATCTTGATATGAAAAAATAATTTAAATAAATATTAAACTCTAGTTAGTAATGTGCATACTGAAGTGGTTATGGGAGGTGTATAGGTATTTACCATCTACTTGAAAATATGTAAAGAAATAGATGGATTGATGATGGGCAGAGGGATGGATAGATGGACAGATATGTGATTTACAAAACAAGTAAAATGATCATGGTGGAAACTAGGTGGTTTGTATGTGGGTGGTGACTATAAAATTCTTTCAACTTTGCTGTATACTTAAAAATTTTTATAACAAAATGTTGGGGATAAAAAGCAAGGTGAAAAGGAAAGATTAACCAAAGAATGCACAAACACAAACTAAGTAATCAGTATGATCCCTGCTGACTCTGACAATAATCAGCATTAACTCAATTTTTTTCATTAACTTATTTTTAAGCACTCACTATGGTTCACATAACAATGTTGTGACACAAGACAGGAAGAAAAGAATCTTTGTAAAATATTTTCATGGGAGAAAGAAACCATGAAAGGCCACCCAGGTGGTCTCTGTCTTCATGCACACTTACCCAAAAATTTATGCATCAATCTGAGATGATAATATAACTCATAAGTTGAGAGACTGATGATGGCTTATGTGTGTTTTTGAGGCATGGGCAGGGACATTTTATGGAAACAACCCACCCAAGATTTGTAGTCAGATCACAGGGAACCCTGGCCTGAAGCCATTGTATCATTCATATATAATATTTTATTTATCTGGATTTCAAGGAAATAAATTAAGGATACATTTGAGGGGTGAGAATGAAGCTCAGGAAGTCACATATATCTTTCTTCCAACTTCAGAATTTACAACAGACTGATAAATAAAGGGCTGTGGCTTGGTTAGATCTAAGGGGAATGGAGAAAACACTGCAATATTGGGAACCCATATTGAAAGCCAAAGGCAGCTAGTCCCTTGGGAAGAGCACCTAATTCACAAGCTAATTCACTGACCTCATACCTTAAGTATGCTACAAACTCCCCTTAATTGCCTCCTCTGAAATGGAGCAATAGGCTCTATCTGTACTTTTTAAGTACTCTGTGCTGACCAAAAGTGTTGGTTTGCTTCTGATCACTAGTAGTTCACTAAAATCAGTAAAACTAAAAAAGGCTCAAGCCTAAAAGGGCAAGGAGAACAAATGAGGAAATAAAAAAAAAAAAAAGGAAACAAATTTGGAAGGCAGAAAACACATGGAAGAGTGAAAACTAACTAGAATGCAGATAGTAGGGGGAGCTAATGGAAGCAAGCCACGCTGTGTCTGAGAATGTGAGTAGGTTCCAAAAATGGACGCTGCATTTGTCTCAGAAGATGGAACGAGTTGCAAGACAGAACTTAGGAGGGCTTCTTGAATGTCTTTAGGAGGTTGCTCAGATCCTCAGGTAACCTCTCTCACTCTGTGGGACCAGTTAACCACCATTCCCCAACTCCAGTAGAAGACTGTGAGGTTAATATTTAAAGAAAGTGAATCAAAAATGCCAGCCTCAGGCCACGAGACCCAGATGATGATTTAAATGAGACAACATAACAAAAAAAAGAGAGATTAAATGATTGTCTACAGATTGAAAGGTGAGGCTCCACCTCAAACCCCCTTTCCTTTTTTTTGACTTCTGTAATTCTCCTGAGTAATTTTAGGATTGTAGGAGATGTGAAGGTTCTTCACTGGGAAGACTTACCAGGTTCAACATAAAGGGAAAAATAGATATATTAATAGATGGATGGATGGGTGTATGGAGGGAGGGGGGATGGAGGGAGGGAGGGAGGAAGGGGGTAGAAGAGAGGGAGGGGTGAATGGAAGGAGGGAGGGGGAACACCAAGAGAAATATATAAAGATTGTTTTGGATTGTGGAGAGAGGGAGAGGGAAATGGGATGTATGACGAAGGGAAACTGGATATAAAAGAACTGGATCTCATCTTCACCCTAGGAAGTCAACCTAAAGATGAAAAAGAGACAACTTAAGCAAGAGCATATTATTTAGAAGTATAAAGATGAATACTTCATGAAAACAACCAAGGGATTTGAGAGCATTTTTTCTGGGAAGAAGATATAAATTTTGGGAGAGTTTGGGTAAAAAATTCCTAATTTTTGTTATCTATGTTATAGAACTATGTGATTTTGTAGAAACTATGCAGATATTTCACTTTTACAAAAATCTATTTAGCATAAGCATTAGGGCTTATCAGTAACAGATTATTACACATGGGGACAGTGGGGTCCTAGTGGTTAAGATGTAAGCACTGAGTTAGGTTGTCTGGATTCTTAGTCTGACTCTATTCCTTACAAGATGTGTGGCCTTGGGCAACTTATATACACTCTCATTGCCTTAATTCTCCCATTTGTAAAATGAAAACAATTTAATAATAAAATGCAGGATGTATATTATAGTTTTGTTTTGGGAATTAGAGAAAATAATTTTGGTGGATTAGGACAGTTTCCAGCAAGTAGGAAGTATAGTGTCATTATTATGTAGAGCCTTTTAAGAATGATGTTTACATATAAACAGGTACAGTAATTAATAAAAGGATACTAAGGTCTATATTGGTAAGTTTGTTACATTTTTTAAAAAATGGGATAATCCTGGAAATACAGCAACATGTAACAATGATTTTCTCTGTCATGAAGTTTTCTGAACTTTCAAAATTTTCTATAGTGAACATATCTCACTTTTATAATCAGAAATAAAACCTTGATTTTAAAAATGCAAATGAGCTTTGGAAGATAAATCTGGCTGTTGTAGGGAGAAATGATGTGAAGATTAAAAGAGAAATGGTAACATCTGTCCAAAGGTAATATTCTGAAAACAAGATGACTTAACTGGCATTGTCCAATCTGAGCTCCAGCTGTGGTCTGGGGTCCTGGCAACACATATACCCATCTCCACCAATATCTGGAGCAATTCCTTTATTCATATGCATGCAACAGTGATAAATGTTTAGCCAAAAATTACTTAGGGGCACCTGGGTGTCTCCATTGGTTGGAACTTCGGGCTCTTGGTTTCAGCTCAGGTCCTGATCTCAGGGTCATGGGGTCAAGCCCCACAACTGGCTCCACACTCAGCTCAGAGTTTGCTTGTTCCTCTCCTTCCCCCTCTGCCCCTCCTCCTGCTCGAGTGTTCATGCACACTTTTTCTCTCTCTCTCTCTCATATAAATTGATTAAATCTTTTAAAAAATTACTTAAACCATTAGTCTTAAGCACTGCTATATACTCATGTTTAACAGGTAGAAAATAATTTAAAAGTATTTATTGATTGGACAGTTAAAGACTATTGAGATAAGAACTACAGACACCTTACTATATCATTATCTAAAGTGCAATTATGTAAAACATCCTAAGAGTTGCTGATTGTATTCCTGATAGAAACTTTTCATTCCCTATTCATTAGGGAACTATTCAACCCTGTTAACAACACTGTCACGGGGCAATTGTATTTGTTGAAATTTCTTCTGGCCTTCTTTCTTTAAAATAAGTTTCACGCATACAGCTTTATAATTTGACATATGTATGCACTACAAGGTGATCACCACCAAGTCTAGTTACCATCCACCACTGCAGTTTACTCCCTTCAACCACTATGCCCACCCTCCAACCACCTTCTCCTCTGGTAACCACTAGTCTGTATCTATGAGTTTGATTTTATTGTTTGTTCTGATTTTTTTAGATTCCACATAAGAGTGAAATTATATGTTTTTTGTGCTTTTCCATCTGACTTACTTGGCTTAGACTAATACCCTCAAGGTCCATCCATGGTGTCACAAATGACAAGATTTCATTCTCTTTTATGGCTGAGTGATATTCCATTGCATAAATATACTACATCTTTATCCATTCATATATTGATGGATATCCAGGTTGTTTCCATACCTTGGCTACTGCAAATAATGCTGCAATGAACAGATGGGTACATACATCTTTCCAAACTGGTGCTTTTGTACGCTTTGGATAAATATCCAGAAATGGAATAGCTGGGTTATATAGTTCTCTTAATTTTTTGATGAATCTCCATACTGTTTTCCATTGTGGCTGCATCAATTTATAATCCCACCAGTAGTATGAGGGTCCCCTTCTCTCCACATCCTTGCCAGTACATGTTCTCATTCTTTTTGACAACAGGCATTCTAACAGGTGTTAGGTGATATTTCACTGTGGTTTTGCTCTGTATTTCCCTAATAATCAGTGACGATGAGCATCTTTTCATCTTCCTGTTGGCCATCTGTGTGTCTTCTATGGAGAAATGTCTATTCAGATCCTCTGTCCATTTTTCAAATGTGCTGTTTGTTTTTTTGTCATTGAGTTGTATGAGTTCTTTCTATATTTTGAATATTAATACCTCATTAGATATATGGTTTGCAAATATCTTCTCCCTTTCAGTAGGTTGCCTTTTCATTTTGATGATGGTTTCCTTTGCTGTGCAGAAGCTTTTCGTTTGATGTAGTCCTATTAATTTTTGTTTTTGTTTCCCTTGCCTTTGGAGTCAGATCCACAAAGACATCACTAAGACCAAGGTCAAGGAGCTTACTTACTTATGTTTTCTTCTAGGAATTTTATGGTTTCAGGTCTTACGTTGAAGTCTTTAATTCATTTTGAGGTAATTTTTTATGTGGTGTAAGATGGTGGTCTAGTTTCATTCTTTTGCATGTGGCTGTCTGGTTTTCCCAACATTTATTGAAGATACTTCCTTTCTCCATTGTATGTTCTTGGCTCCTTTGTCATAGATTATTTGTACATACATGTGTGAGTTTATTTCTAGGATCTCAAGTCTTCCATTGACTTGTGCATGTTTTTGTACCAATACGATACGATTTGGATTACTATAGCTTTGTACTATAGTTTGAAATGGAGCAGCATGGTACCTCTAGCTTTGTTCTTTCCCAAGTTTGCTTTGGTTATTTGGGATCCCTTGTGATTCCATACAAATTTTGGAATTACTTGTTCTAGTTCTGTGAAGTATGCCATTACAAATTTGATAGGAATTGCATTCAATCTGTAGATCATTTTGGGTAGTACGGACATTTTAACAATATAAATTCTTCTAGTCCATGAGCATGGAGCATTTTTCCATTTATTTGTGTCCTCTTCAATTGTTTCATTAATGTCAAAATTTTCAGTATACTGGTCTTTTACCTCCTTGGTTAAGTTTATTATCTCCCTGGTTAGGTTTATTCTTTGGTTAAGTATTTTATTCTTTTTGATGAAACTGTAAAGGGGATTGTTTTCCTAATTTCTCTCTCTACTGCTTCATTATTGGTGTACAGAAATTCCACAGATTTCTGTATATTGATTTTGTATCCTGCTACTTTACAGAATTCATTTATTAGCTCTACAAGTTTTTTGGTGGATCTTCTGGACTTATTTTCTTGTGATGCCCAAGTTCTGCTTGGCATCATTTGCCTCTATTTACTTCTTTTTGGTCCTTTTCACGTTGATCTGCATTCAGCTGGTCAATCTATTGTATCAGAGCCCTTGTAATATTATGCATAACATTCCTGGCTCTAGCGGATGTTCCCATTAATGTTCACTTTATGCAACTTAACATTGCAAAGGAAACTCCCTTCACTCTAAAATGTATGCCAAATATTTTCATTGACTCATCCATTCATCCATTTTGTCAATGATTGAGTACTGAGACCATACTAAGCTCCTGATGTTTTCTGATGAATAAAACATAAATCCTGACCTCAGGAAGCTTAAAGCTATAGAGGCAACAGTCATTTTACTTTACAAACATAAAGGGGTGATGCATGCCTCAACAGAGATAAAGACAGGTTGCTAATAGATATGTATAAGAAGCACCTGATTCAGACAAGGTGAGTCAGGGTGGACTTCTTGGGGAAGTAAAACTGTATATCACCTTCTGTCCCACCTCTCTAAGTGGAACGCTTTTCATTGTTCCCAACTCATGCTACATTTTAACCCTCTGTTCTTTCTGGGACAGGCACAGTCTTCTGATGCTAATGTGAGTTATAAATCTTCCATTGGTCTGAAAAATGATCTTCCTAACACATCAGTATTGTCAAATAAGCCCTACATTTATAACAATTCAGGGTCTTCTGTTTAACTGTTTCTCATTCAATTACTCTAAGCAAAATTTTGATTTCCATAAGGGCTTACAAGCAAATTTTCCTTAATGTTTTAACACAAGTGTTCACACTATTTCTCACATAGTAGGTATTCCATGAATTTTAGTTGAACGAGTAAATAAATGAATGGACCATATAAGATAGTCAATGTTCATTCATCTACCAAATGAAAGGGCTGGATGAAGTAATTGCCAAGTCCTATTTTAGCTCAGGAATGCTTTAGTTACATGTCAAGTGAATCTTTTCAGAAGAATGTTGGACCCTCTGGGCTTTCCTTCAACTTGCCATCAGGTGCTTCAAAGAAAATACTTCAAACAAAAAATCAAGGGGTTTAGAACCAAATGCTTATAAACGAAAGGTATGGCAGAATGGACATAGGACCTGAGTCAGACAGACCTGGTTCTGATCCTGATGCTGCTAATTACTAATTGTAAAGCCCAGGATCAATTCAGACCCATTCTCTGGCTTTAGCTGGTATCATTTTCAAAAGAGAGATAGCAATGTGTGCATGATATATAGAAGGCACTCAATAAATGTTTGTTGAATGAATAAACTCCACAGAGAACTAAATGAAATAACCTATCTATATCACCTGACATAAATGTTCAGGTGTTCAATTCCTCCTTCCATGCATTTTACAATCAAACACAAGTAAATAGGATAATGGCAGGAATGATGAGTCCTCTGATATCGAAAATAAAAAGATGCATCATGTCAAATTTTTAAAGGAATGAAACCACAAGACTTTCCTACTTTCCCACAGAATTTAAATAAAAAAGAACAAGTGAAAGGAGACAAGAAATTTCTTAATCCATTTCACAACGGGCCCATATTACATTATCTTTAGGGTCCTTTAACAAACAAAAATTAATTTCTAGACCCACAAGTTGTTGGCACATGGATAGGCTCCTTAATTATAGAGTCTTTGGTTTAGAAAATAATGATTGATTATTTTAAACTGTATTTCACTTAGTTATGGATGAGACCCTGAGTATTTGCACAGAGAAATTATTTCAAAGTTATTATGATTAATAAGTGTTATAGACAGGATGTCTGAGTTATTGTAAAATCTGAGACAATGAAAATAATTTTCTAGAGTATCAGTATTTTTTCTGAGGTAGATGACAGGAAATTGGGAAAATGAATTGTGCTTCTGTTTACTTATTCTACAAATATTTACATGATAATTTCTAAATACCAAACCTTGTGTTGGACACGGAAGATAAAAAGTTAGACGAAGTATGATTCCTGTCCCAAAGAAGATCAGAGTAGAATGGAGGAAACCAAATCCCAAACAAATAAATGCAATGTGGTGATAGAAGTGCCCTGATAGAGTTTGGAGAGGGGTATCCAATGTGCAATTTTATCTCATGTCCTAAACAAATAAACACCACCTCACAAAGATGACATGAGCTGATGCTGGAGAGATGAAGAGGGCCTTCTTGGGTGGTGAACAAGGGCAAGAAAGATGTGCCAGATTGATGAAATAACATGAGTAAACCTATTGTTATGCTTAGAGAACACCTCCAGGGACTTGGCTACGGAGTAGAGGATACCAACCAGTGAATGGCAAGGATGAGGCTAGGGAGATAAACTGTCCAGTGGAGGTTTGCAAACAAGCAAGGAAAATAATCACATCACATTTTAAAGAGACCATTCTGTGTCAACAAGAAACCTGAAAATGGCTAAAACTGGCTCCATGAGGCTCTTTGAGAAGCAACATGGATAAAAAGGGGAAGGACAATGCTGGGGTCCAAACTGGCAGTGGGATGCAGTAAGATGGCCCTCAGGTTTCTGACTAAGGGTACCTGGTGTGGGGTAGGGAGTGAGGTCATTCATAGAGCTCTGGAACTCAGAGACAGAAATATATTGGATGGGCTGGATAGATTTCAAAAAAAAATCACAGGGATCTGAACTACAGGTGTTTTTGTTCACTTGAGATATATTCTTAACTAGATGTGATAAAGTATTTGATATAAAAAAGTCTTTGTTTTCAAAGTAGGGATTCAGGCTCTCTCAACCCTCTTGTTATTACAATGCTAAGCAATGTGAAATGCTTAATGTTTTAACCTTGCCAATGGAATATGAGAGGAAAGCAATTCACAGTAATTTTGTGGTGTTCTTTCTTTGAGATTCATCACATGTTGTAAGGAGAGAGACTCCTACCTGATTCACAAGGCAAGGATATCAAGAAGGTATGGCCAGGGGTGAAGAAAAATATAGAAACTCATGGCTTCTCTTAAGCTTGGTTCCAAGCCCATGATTGTGTGTTTAGTTACATAGGAATAAAAATTACAGGAGAGTACAGTCTAACTCCAGGGTAACTTATGTGACTTCCATCTTCTCTCTATGAGTAATCCTTGAGATGTGGTTCTGTTTGTATTTTGTCTGTCCCTTTTGTGTTCATCTGCATCAAATCCCTTGGCAGGAGGAGCTCAAGGAAGCAGTGGGGATAAGAGAAAGAATATGTCGCTGGATGGCCAGCTAAGAGTGCACCAAGACAAATACCATGAAAACCAGTTTAACTTCTATGTGTATAGATAATATAAATGGGAATTGTTCCAGGAATTGAAAAAAGCAAAAATTCAGAGAAGACAATATAATGCCCTGGGCAGAGTCTTGTTATTTTCACTTGCAACCTTTTGGTGCAATACCCCTTAGACCAAATTCTCCTGGAGAAGCAGCCTTGTGTACTGGGACCCCCCCCCCAAATGGGTTGGAACGCTGGCTAAACCACTTGCTACCTATATAATCTGGGGACAAATTATTAAATCTCTCTGGTTTTTACTCAGTAATACATTCATTCATTCATGGAGGCAGGGCAATACAATTGTCATGTATTAGGCAGTGATTAAATGAAAGACTGAATTCACATTTTATAGGTGAGGAAACTAAAATATATAGAGAGGTTACAGGGGGTTCACAGTAAAGACTTGATCCCAAGTCTACTGATAGTGACCACAAGTATTTTCCATAGGAGATGGTAAAGGAAGACATTATTCTGCTTCACAGGAACTCGATTTGGGTTCTTTGGAATCATATCAGCATTTTCCCTCTGTTTTCAGATCTATTTAGGGTTGTGGGTCTTCAAGAGTAACTTGAGCAAAAATATTTGAGTAATTTATCAACTCTCCACTTTGCTTAGGCTGTGCAGCTCTGGCCTAAGGGAGTCAAACCAGGAGCCTTGCTCACCAATGAAGCCCATCAATCATTCAATCCATCCTTGTCCCCAACCCACAGAGAAGAGCTGGAGTTGCTAAAGGGAAGTTTGCTATCATTTTGGGAACAGCCAGCACATAAATATGGTTATTCAAGATGCATGCCTGTAAAAAAGAAATTGTTTTGCAATAAAAAGAAGTCATGATTATCAGGGCAAGAACCATGAAACAGCAGATTGGAAGTAAAATATGCTTTTATTAAGTCTCCATTTCTATGTGGCGGAAAGGGAAATAAAGAACAGAATACAGAGCTAGGGGCTGAGAAAATACTGCCAAGGGTGGAGTCTAATGACTTGTCTGTGGAACAAAGAGCCAGCTCTGGAGAGAGTTAAATATGTTGGTGAAATCAAAACGGATTTTCAAGTTCTCCACTGACCTTACATGCAATGCTTCTTCATTTCCTGACTTTCAAGCTCAAGATGGACCCTTTATTTTTATTCTTTTTTCTAATCTCTCTTGATTTCATTTTAAGAAGTACTTAGCCATTGTCAGGCTCAAATAAATCCTCTGATTCATTAGGATTCATTGAGATTTTATAATATGGTATTTTAAATAATACTGCAATTAACATTCTTTGTGCTCTGTGTTTTTATTCTCTGATAATCTTTCGTCTCACCTCCATGTGCTGTCTTGAAGCTATCATAGTCAGTTTCATATATATGAAATTATACACACACACACACAAACACACACACACACATACACACACATACACAATTTTGCTGGTAGGTTGTCCAGGCTAGATTCTGACTGTTTTTCTTTTGTAGGTCACTGCAATGTCATATTCATATTGAAGTCTTTAGTAAATTGTGCTTTGTGCTAGGAGAAAAGTACAAAAATGTTAATTTTCCTTCTCTCCTATCATTTAAAAAAACCCCTCATTTTTAGCATCTTGATGAATTTATAAATCAGACTTTAAGGTTTTATTAAGTTTCAGGTAACAGTAAATTAAAATCTCATTCACAGATGCTTCATTAATTTCATTTGTTACCAATAAATGCATCTACATTTCTTGATACATTTGAATGTGTCCTATAAATATATATTAACAATGAATTCCCAGCAAAAAATATAACACACTGTTGTGTAAGGCATATTATAATGACAAGTATTTTTAAAGTATGTGTTTAATACATAATTCAAATTATCAAAATGTGGGTGTATAAATCACAGCAGAGTTTAGAAATGAACTTTTCAAATTTGTATATGTAAATTTCTAGCAAGAATCTTCCTATTTTTCTTGTGAATGTGTGGGTTTGAATAATTACTTGATAGGCATCCACACATATTAATGGTTTCTAAGCATGTCATAATTAATCTGTCTTCCTAAATGCAGTGTGGAGATATTTTTTTCTTTTAACTGCCTTAGCAGCTGCAATAAAAATGCCCCAGCTTATGTTTACCCGATAGAATATCCTAGCTCTAGACCGAATATTCTCCTCTTGGTTCAGTGAGCAGTTCAAACACTAGATAGGGTGGGTCACTATTTTTGCTTTTGTGTGATTCAGATTGAGTGCTCAAGAAACTGGAATTAAAACTGAAGAATTAAAGAGCCAGAAACATCCATGCCGTCTTCTCTCCCTGGATGTTGTTACTTCAAATATTTATCCCAAGGGTGTCAAAAATAAGAATCATCTGCAGAGAAGGGGGCTAGCATTGGCTCTAAGTAGACGACATGAGCTCAATCTAGTCACAGAGGATTAAATTTGAACCTCTGGGTGAGTGGGATTGGCCCAGCTTGAGAAGGAACATCTGACCAGCTAAAGGATCCTACCATGAGGGAGACAGCCTAGTGGGAATGAGTTCCCTGCTACTGGAATTACTGATGCAAAGGCAAGAAAACAACTTGACAGGGAAGGTGGTTTCCTCTAGTTGGCCATGAAAGGTTCTTCCAATTGGGTCATTTTATGATTCTTCCTGAGGCCAAAGTCTTCAGAGGGAGAGCAGTAACTCTCGTGGATTCTTAAATCAACAGGTCAAATAGTTTTTTGGTCACCTAGGTTTTATCTTCTATGAAATACATGTGGAGTCTGGTTCCTCAAGATCTTAGAATCTTAGAGAGTGCTTCCAGACATTTCCTGGCAGAGAGAGGTCAAGTTAAAGGAACTGGTGTTGAAGGATAGAGAGTAAAAATGATTTAATTACAATTACAAAGCAAACTAAGGTAAAGCCTTGTTATGGGTTGAATTGTGTTCCCAGAGAGTCACAAGTTGAAGTCATAACCCTCAGCACCTCAGAATGTCACTTTATTTGGAAACAGGGTCACTGTAGACATAATTAGTTAAGATAAAATCATTAGGGTGGGCCTAATCCAATTTGACTGATGTCCTTTTTAAACAAAAAAAGAAATTTTGGAGACAGAGATTTAAGTGCATACCAGGAGAAGACTGAAGATATGTTGCCACAAACCAAAGAACTACCAGAAACCAGGAAAAAGTCCTAGAATACATCCTTTCCTAGCATCCTGAGATGGAGCATGGCCTTGCTGAATCTTGATTCAGACCTAATAGTTAGGTCTCCTTTAAAATATATCCAGCTCCCACTCAAGTCTAGAGACAGATCAAGAACAGACTTCCTTTTCATCTAAAATGATATCCTTTTTTAATATTTGGACATTTCTTTTTTTTTTTTTAGTTTTTTTATTAACATGTAATGTATTATTTGTTTCAGGGATACAGGTCTGTGATTCATCAGTCTTACAAAATTCACAGCGCTCACCATAGTACATACCTTCTCCAATGTTCATCACCCAGACACTCCATCCCTCCCACCCCCCTCCACTCCAGCAACCCTCAGTTTGTTTCCTGAGATTGAGTCTCTTATGGTTTGTCTCTCTCTATGGTTTTGTCTTGTTTCATTTTTCCCTCCCTTTCCCTATGATCCTCTGCCTTGTTTCTCAAATTCCACGTATCAGTGAGATCATATGATACTTATTTTTCTCTGATTGACTTATTTCGCTTAGCATAATACCCTCTGGTTCCATCCATGTCAATGCAAATGGCAAGATTTCATTTTTTTAATGGCTGTGTAACATTCCATTGTGTGTGTGTGTATATATACACACACTCCATATCTTCTTTACCCATTCATCTGTTGATGGACATCTAGGCTCTTTCCATACTTTGGCTATTGTGGACATTGCTGCTATAAACATTGGGGTACATGTGCCCCTTTGGATCACTACATTTGTATCTTTGGGGTAAGTACCCAGTAGTGCAATTGCTGGGTCATCGGGTAGCTCTATTTTCAACTTTCTGAGGAATCTTCATACTGTTTTCCAGAGTGGCTGCACCAGCTTGCATTCCCACCAACAGTGTGGGAAGGTTCCCTTTCTCCACATCCTCACCAACATCTGTCGTTTTCTGACTTGCTAATTTTAGCCATTCTGACTGATGTGAGGTGGTATCTCATTGAGGTTTTGATTTGTATTTCCCTGATGCCGAGGGATGTTGACCACTTTTTCATGTGTATGGTGGCCATTAGATGTCTTCTTTCCAGAAATGTCTGTTCATGTCTTCTGCCCATTTCCTGATTGGATTAGTTGTTCTTTGGGTGTTGAGTTTGAGAAGTTCTTTATAGATTTTGGATACTAGCCCTTTATCTGATATGTCATTTGCAAATACCTTTTCCCATTCTGACGGTTGTCTTTTGGTTTTCTGGACTGTTTCCTTTGCTGTGCAAAAGCTTTCCATCTTGATGAAGTCCCAAGAGTTCATTTTTGCCCTTGCTTCCCTTGCCTTTGGTGATGTTTCGAGGAAGAAGTTGCTGCGGCTGAGGTTGAAGAGGTTGCTGTCTGAATTCTCCTCAAGGATTTTGATGGATTCCTGTCTCACATTTAGGTCTTTCATCCATTTTGAGTCTATTTTTGTGTGTGGTTTAAGGAAATGGTCCAGTTTCATTCTTCTGCATGTGGCTGTCCAGTTTTCACAACACCATTTGTTGAAGAGACTGTCTTTTTTCCATTGGACATTCTTTCCTGCTTTGTCGAAGATGAGTTGACCATAGAGTTGAGGGTCCATTTCTGGGCTCTCTATTCTGTTCCATTGATCTATGTGTCGGTTTTTGTGCCAGTATCATACTGTCTTGATGATGACAGCTTTGTAATACAGCTTGAAGTCCAGAATTGTGATGCCGCCAGCTTTTCTTTTCTTTTTCAACATTCCTCTGGCTATTCAGGGTCTTTTCTGGTTCCATACAAATTTTAGGATTATTTCATTTCTTTGAAAAAAGTTGATGGTATTTTGATAGGGACTGCATTAAATGTGTAGATTGCTCTAGGTAGCACTGACATTTTCACAATATTTGTTCTTCCAATCCATGAGCATGGAACATTTTTCCATTTCTCCGTGTCTTCCTCAATATCTTCCATGAGTATTCTATAGTTTTCTGAGTACAGATTCTTTGCTTCTTCAGTTAGATTTATTCCTAGGTATCTTATGGTTTTGGGTGCAATTGTAAATGGGATCGACTCCTTAATTTCTCTTTCTTCCGTCTTGTTGTTGGTGTATAGAAATGCAATTGATTTCTGTGCATTAATTTTATATCCTGAATATTTGGATATCTCTTGAAAATAATACCGTTTATTAGTACTTTCCCAAGATATAAAGGATGAAGTATGTCTTTCTTTACTTTCTTGCTCCATGTTGCAGACACTACCAGGTTATGGAATGTAGGCTCTCTCCATTTAGAACAACCCCTGACTTGTGGGGTGAAAAAACAATGGTGGCATCTGATACCTGGGTCCCTCTGAACTTTTATTTATTTATGTTTTGGCTGATTTGCAAAACACTTTGACCCTTCAGTGACCTAATCCCTTCCTATTATCAGTTCCAGAAAGTAGGCAAGAGGGCTGGTATTTCTATTTTATATTAAAAATGGCCTCACTCATAGAAATATTAAGTGGACTGCTTATGATCACACAGCAAACTAATGACACATTAGGGATGAGAGTATTGGCATTTTGTGCCACATGATTTTCATCCAGTAGATGTCTGCACATGTTTTAATCTTCTCCTCTAATTTTTCAAGATGTTTGCCTTCTTTGATACAGGACTCTCCAATACCTATTGTATCTGCCTTGGAGATGGTTTAATATCTTGGCCTCATTGCCTTCTGGTCTGGCTGTGCGATTCACCTGGTGAATGAAATATGAGTGGAAGTAACATGTGCACATGCAAGCAAAAACTTCTTTTTTTTTAAAGATTTATTTTATTTGAGAGAGAGGGTAGGCATGGGGAACAGGGAGAGGGAAGAAGACTCCCCACTGAACACAGAGCCTGACACTGGGCTTGATCTCACAAGCCTGAGATCATGATCTAAGCCAAAACCATGAGTTGGACGCCCAACCAAGTGAGCCACCCAGGCGCCCCTGCAAGCAGAAACTTCTAAGTCACTGGGTGGTCATAACATTCATGGTTCCTCTGACATAAGAGTGGCAATATTCCCAAGAAAAACCTCTCTCAGCTTGAGTTCTCGCATAAAAGTGGTATGGCACAGGCCACATTCAACACAAGATGGTCATGTTGAGTGGATGAGAATAATCCTTGGTTGCAAACTACTGAGATTTGAGGGTACTTCCTTAGCATAACATAATGTGTGAGCTACCTGACTAATACAGACTTCAAAGAAGTTGCCTTCTCTATCCTGCCTCTGGAGGGAAGAAAATGTTTTACTGTTATTCAAAAATCAATATAGTAAAAATAGATATTAAATGTATTATGCAAGCTTTTAATTTATGATGTGCTCTAATATATTAATATTAGGACTAGATTAAATCCCTGTGTGTGATTAAGACCTAAAACCAATTGAGTATCTACTATGTTTCTAAACACTTTATGCCTCATTTTCTCTCATACTCTCACATCAACCCTGAGATGTGGTATGGCAGATGATAGAAAGGTTGATAAATTCTTCCCCTTCCTACACCACGCCTTCACAATGTAACACAGCAGGTCCTCCATATGATGTAAAAACTAGGAAGTTTTTTTTTTTTTAATCATGTTTCCTTCTTTTGAAAATGTAAGAATTAAATCTCAAAGACAGGAGGATGTTTATTTAATATTCCTTACTGAAGGTGTGATAGAGGCAGTACTAAAACCCAGTATTCTCTGCATCCATGTTGCATAACCGACTACTTCGGTAGAAAGAACTTTCTAGAGAAGTACTGAGTTTGTGTTATTTCCCTCTCATCTTTAACAGTATTTATCTCATTTCTCCAGGTCTAGAATGCTGAATTTCTCCTACTTTGCACAAAAAATTTACTTTTAAACCATTTTTATGATTGGTATCATCAGGGCCTAAATTACAGAACCATTTTATGATATGCAAACAAGAAGGAGCCCAGGACCTTAAACCAAAGTTGGAGTAGAAAAGTTTGAGACAGGATTCTAGTGAATTCTCAGTTGTAAGTGTATCTGTGAAGATAACTATATACGTGTGGAACTAGGTGGCCAAAAAAAAATTAAAACAAAACAAAACAAAACAAGTATACAAGGCCAGAGACAAAGGTGGAGGGTAAAATCTGGTGGAGTTCCCTGAGGACCCAGAGGGTCATCACACTATTTTTTTTTTTCCCAAAAAATCCTTATCTGTGGATGTGGACACAGGTGCTGACCTGGCCCCGCCAGCCAGAGGTGGGAGATGTGACATCAGCAGTTCAGGGGTAAGGGAAGTGCAGGGGGCTGTGGATTTGTAGTGGTGGCAATTTAAAGGTCACGAGAGAAGATAGTCTCTTGCGACATGCCTCATAGAAAACTACAAAATAACCCGAGAAGTGAGTGCAAGATATAGCAATGTCATCACTGCAGCTTTGAGCACGGAGATGATGAGGAGCACCTGTCCTCACGTCTCACAGAGGGAAAAACAGTACTTGTGAAAACATGAGAGGCCTGTAAAAAAATACCCGGAGCAACTCCATAAGTGGTAAGACATCAATCACTATTGATATCTTTTTTTTGGGGGGGGGGCATCATGTAAAACTTGAACTACTGCAACAAGAATGAAAAGCAAACAACAGGGAAAACCTGTAATGACCAGACTAGAAGGAGGAGGAAATTCAGGAGAGCAAAACAAATGTCTTAGGTTTAAGAACAACATGGACGAGCATGTGTGTATTCTGGCATACAGGTGAACAGGAATGCTTGTGAGGGCACAGGGCGCCAGAGGATGGGGAAGGACGTGCAAATATTTTAGTACCATTCAGCCCATGGCCTGGTGATTATCACCACTTGCCTCTGCACCCCTTCTTGCTAAAATCACAGTTCTTTCTAGACCAGCCACTCTAGAAGATCTGTATGATCTGATACAATGAGAAAAAGAGGCATTTGCAGGAATCCTTTCTGCCTCCTGTGGTTTCTCATTCTAATGAAGCTCACCCACAGTCCCTAAGTAAAATCCTAATGACTGAGGCCTTTTGACTCTCTCTTTGAACATTTAAAGCTTTGCTGAACTGTCTGAAAATTCATTATACTTTGACTTCCTTTTATTGTACAGAAATAAGGAGTCCCTGATGGAATTCTGGAATCAACATGTTTCAGGAATTGCACACAGCAAAGGAGAGGAGAATCTTTAAAAAAATGATGCTGTCTGGAAGGCAGTTAAGCTTTTATATACACTTCTATGTTCATACACATGTACACACTCATGTGTGTATCACTCGTGACATGGTTACACATTTCCAGGGAAGCCAACTTAGCACACCTTGAAAATGAAGTCTACTCATCTTTAAAATAAAGCATGCATGTGGCAAATTACATGGGAAAAGAAAAAAAAAACAAAGTCAAAAAGAAAGCAATTCAAAAGGGCGATAGAATAGAAAGTAGTGGTTAATTATGATTTATAAACTTATTAACTTGCTAAGCATTGTAATGAACCAAAGAACAAATTTAATTTTAAATAACGTTAAAGAAGCAAAGGTGCCTAGATGAAAACACATACCAAGAAATGTACTTCAAGACTAAGAAATCACATTTTTTAAGAAAATAGCCCAAATGTCACCTTTTAATTCAGCTTTCATCCATTTAACATGAACACAACTAGAACTAATAAAGAATAATAATGACTCAACATTTCCTAGATAATTATTAAGTGTAATAATGTGTTTTTTTCTTCCTTTGACACAAGTTAGGTATTACTTGCAAAAACAAATTACCATGACAGTTTATAGTTTTGAATTCTAATGTTCTTTGTGTGCCTACTCTGTGCAAAGCATGGTCTATCAGTCTCTATATAACACCTGTATAATTAAGCAGAAGAAAGCATCATATCCTCTACTTTGGAAGCAAAAATTCCCAGTAAAATAATATAGATATTTTGATATTATAGAAATTACTTGCATAATATGTGATGGCAAAGTAACTTAGTTACATTTGATTACATAATATCATACTTAAGTTGCATTATAACTTAGGTTATTAGGAAGTTGCATTGAACTTCCCTGTGTTTGCCCACTAGCATGTGAAAACAAGAAAATTATAGTAGAAAATAAGACAAAATGTACTTCTTTAGGCATATCCCACTTGCCAGTGCTCTAGCACCTGGGAAGCGATTCTTTTTCTACACCATTCACTCCAATTTTAATGTGGATTGATGATCAGAGATGAAAAGAATAATGATGTCTTTCTATATACTTCATAGTTTTAAGGGATTAAAAACTTGACATACCCTCACCCTTTGTTTAAGGATGAATACTTCTGTACAAAGCACCAGAGTTTTAGGCTCATTTCCTCTTTGTTCTCTTCTGAACTCCCCAGGCAGACCTAATCTGTGACCATATCGAATCTAGCTCTTTTTGTTTACATAATAAAATTGGACATGTGTATATTGAGGACTTATGCTGTCAGGCACTGTGTAAAGGGTTTTATAGAGACAATCTAATTCCTCAAAAAAAAAAACAAAAAACAAAACCCAAAACTATGATGGAGGAACTAAGTATTAGAAACTTTAAGAAGCCTTCCTAAACTCATCAGGTTGTACTAGTGGAGCTGAGAGTGGATCTCAAGCAGGCTAACTCCATATGGTGTTCTTAAATCTCATGCTATTACTGCAGTGGGACCCATTTGGTGGATGGGTGGATAGCTGCTGAATTAGTCAGTTGGTTGCTTTGTCCATTGGTTTACATGCTGTTCCCAATAGACTGGGAACTTCCTGAAAGTACAGATGATAATTTATTGATTTATTCTGGAAGCACTGATTATCTACTACATACTAGACACTTTTCTGCCTAATCAAGGTATAAAGAGGAATAAAAGAGAAAAAACACCACAGCCTATTGGAGCCTACTTTCTGGTAGGCGAAGAAAGACAAATACAACTTTATAAAAAGATAGTGTGCTTGGTATTATAAAGTGCTATGGAGAAAAATAACCCATGACACAGGATAGAGAGTACTAGTGATTAGAAGGCAGAGGACCTATCTTATAAATGGTTGTTAAGGATGGCTTCATAATAATGTGTTACTAACTGCAGACAAAAGATCAGTTATTGCAAAGACCATGAAGCACTATGAACTATGAAGTATGAATATGAACTATATAAAAGAAATCCCAAAAAGAGCAGATGGTAACAGGAGAGGTCAGCAATTCAAAATGAAGGAGGGCTCCATTAGATAGAACCTGAAGGCCATTTTAAAAACTTTGGTTTATGTATACAGCATCTGATACCAGTTACCATTCAATAGGTTTTACTTTATAATAAAAACAAAAAAAGACTTGACCTTGACCAATAGGTCATTCCTTGTCTCAATGATGTAGAATCATCATCAGATAAATGAGAGGGGTGGTAATGGATTCCTCCACCTCTACAAATATGATTTTTAAGTTTCATCAGTAAATTCATGTTAGTATAAAAATCTATTCTTTAATGACTTAATAAAATAATTTTTAATCAAGATCAATAAAGTCCTATGAGAGAGATGACCCTAGACCAATCATAGATGAACTATACTGTGCTCAAGACTAGGGTTTTTAAGAATCTGGATATTTATGGGATAATTTAAAGTGTTATATGAGGAATTAAGCTTAATAATTGTTATAGGTTATTACAACATTCAGAGCAAAAGTGTATGTGAGGAAGAGAGAGAATCAAAAGGAGGAGAGAAGGAGAGGGAGGAAAAAAAAATGGTAAGAAATGATTTTCCTGGGCGGAGCAGGATGGCGGAGGGGTAGGAGACCTGGATTTCGGGATCAAACCATTCTGAACACCTACGAACTCAACAGGAGATGGAAGAAAAGAACAGCTACAACTCTGTGAACAGAAAAGCACCACTTTCTGGAAGGTAGGACGGGTGGAGAAGTGAATCCGAGGCGATATTCGGGAGGATAGACGGCGGGGGAGGGGGCCTCCGTCAGCCGCTTCTGTCAAGTGCTAGAGCCGCGGAGCACAAAATCGGAACTTTTAGAAGTCGGCTCCGCTGAGGGACGTCGCTCCAGTGGCTAAGCGGAGGGTGGAACCCTTGTGAGACAGTGTGGTCTCAGGACCCTCAGGGTCACAGAAAGACCGGGGGTGCCTGAGTGCGGCAGAGCTCCCAGGTATGGGATCGGGGAAGCCGGCTGCAGAGACAGAGCGGAGGCGTGGGCTCTCAGCTCGGGGTTGCCATAAACTGTGATCCGCGGCCCAGTCGGGCCACTGCTCCTCCAGCAGGGACCCAACAAGCGGCAGAGCCGGGGAGACTCCCCTTCCTCCCCCAGGAGGAGCAGCGCGGGAGTGCACTGCAGGGATCTGCTGCATTTGGAGACTCCACACGGGGTCGGGGGCCAGAGATAGAAACGCTCGGTCACAGGCCGGTGAGCACGGAGTGTGGCCGGAGACCGGGGACGCGGGAGTGACTGACTGCTTTTCTCTGGGGATGCACTGAGGAGCCGGGCCCCGAGGTCTCGGCTCCTCCGCGGAGATTGGGAGGCCACCGTTTTCACTCTCGTCCTCCAAAGCTGTACCTAGAGCTTGCAGGGAACAAAAGCTCCCCGAGAGCAAACCCGAGCAGATTACTTAGCCCGGACCCACAAAGGCGGGGCAATTCTGCCTCTGGCAAAGACATTT
>NW_027397099.1:8403261-8483248 GCF_003265705.2 Callorhinus ursinus
CAAAATATACCCTAAATCACTAGTGTATGGCTTTGCTCTAGTCTCCTGCCTGATCACATTCTCTCCCTTTTGTTTCTTTCCTTTTTAAAACTTCTTTCTTTTTTCAAACAACTTCTTTTCAATTCCTTTTATAAAATCTTTTATAATTTTCATCTTTACAGTCATATTCCATCCCTTCATTGTATCAACCCTTATTTTGTACATATATAAATCCATCTTTCTTTAAAATTTTAGGAGGCACTTTCTTTTTTTTTTTTTTTTTTAGGAGGTACTTTCTTCTAACAGACCAAAATACACCCAAAACCTAGTATGTAGCACTGATCTATGCACTAGCCTAATCATATTTGATCATATTCTTTTTTGTTTTGTTCTGTTTTTGTTTGGTTTTATCTTTTTCTTTTTTCTTTCTTTCCCTTTCTTTTCCCCTGGTTTCAGGTCTTTTCTGATTTGTTTAGAGTATATTTTCTGGGGACGTTGTTAACCCGTTAGCATTTTGTTCTCTCATTCATCTATTCTCCTCTGGACAAAATGACAAGACAGAAAAATTCACCTCAGCAAAAAGAACAAGAGGTAATACCGTCTGCCAGGGACCTACTCAACACGGACATTAGTACGATGTCGGACCTAGAGTTCAGAATCATGATTTTAAAGATATAGCTGGGCTTGAAAAAGCACGGAAGTTATTAAGAAACCCTTTCTGGAGAAATAAAAGAACTAAAATCTAACCAAGTCGAAATCAAAAAGGCTATTAATGAGGTGCAATCAAAAATGGGGGCACTAACTGCTAGGATAAATGAGGCAGAAGAGAGGATCAGCGATACAGAAGACCAAATGATGGAAAATAAAGGAGCTGAGAAAAAGACAGATAACTACTGGATCACGAGGGCAGAATTCGAGAGAGAAGCGATACGATAAGACAAAACATTAGAATAATTGGGATCCCAGAAGAAGAAGAAAGAGAGAGTGGGGCAGAAGGTATACTGGAGCAAATTATAGGAGAGACCTTCCCTAATGTGGGGAAGGAAAAAGGCATCAAAATCCAGGAGGCACAGAGAACCCCTCTCAAAATCAATAAAAATAGGTCAACACCCCGACATCTAAGAGTAAAACATATGAGTCTCAGAGACAAAGAGAAAATCCTGAAAGCAGCTCGGGAGAAGAGATATGTAACCTATAATGGTAGAAACATTAGATTGGCAACAGACCTATCCACAGAGACCTGGCAGGCCAGAAAGGACTGGCAGGATATCTTCAGAGCACTAAACGAGAAAAATATGCAGCCAAGAATACTATATCCAGCTAGGCTGTCATTGCAAATAGAAGGAGAGATAAAAAGCTTCCAGGACAAACAAAAACTAAAGGAATTTGCAAACACAAAACCAGCCCTCCAAGAAATATTGAAACAGGTCCTCTAAGCAAAGAGAGAGCCTAAAAGCAACATTGACCAGAAAGGAACACAGACAATATACAGTAACAGTCACCTTACAGGCAATACAATGGCACTAAATTCCTATCTTTCAATAGTTACCCTGAATGTAAATGAGCTAAATACCCCAATCAAAAGACACAGGCTATCAGATTGGATTAAACAACAAGATCCATCCATATGCTGTCTGCAAGAGACTCATTTTAGACCCAAAGACACCCCCACATTGAAAGTGAGGGGGTGGAAAACCATTTACCATGCTGATGGACACCAAAAGAAAGCTGGGGTGGCAATCCTTCTATCAGACAAATTAGATTTTAAACCAAAGACTGTAATAAGAGATGAGGAAGGACACTATATCCTACTTAAAGGGTCTATCCAACCAGAAGATCTAACAATTGTAAATATCTATGCCCCTAACATGGGAGCAGGCAATTATATAAGGCAATTAATAACAAAAGTGAAGAAACACATTGACAACAATACAATAATAGTGGGGGACTTTAACACCCCCCTGACTGAAATGAACAGATCATCTAAGCAAAAGATCAACAAGGAAATAAGGACTTTAAATGACACACTGGACCAAATGGCTTCACAGACATATTCAGAACATTCCATCTGAAAGCAATGGAATGCACATTCTTCTCTAGTGCCCATGGAACATTCTCCAAAATAGAACACATCCTAGGTCACAAATAAGGTCTCAACCGGTACCAAAAGACTGGGATTTTTCCCTGCATATTTTCAGACCACAATGCTTTGAAACTAGAACTCACTCACAAGAGGAAAGTCAGAAAGAACTCAAATACGTGGAGGCTAAAGAGCATCCTACTAAAGAATGACTGGGTCAACCAGGAAATTAAAGAAGAATTAAAAAAATTCATGGAAACCAATGAAAATGAAAACACAACTGTTCAAAATCTTTGGGATACAGCAAAGGCAGTCCTAAGAGGAAAGTATATAGCAATACAAGCCTTTCTCAAGGAATAAGAAAGGTCTCAAATACAGAACCTAACCCTACACCTAAAGGAGCTGGAGAAAAATCAGCAAATAAAGCCTAAACCCAGTAGAAGAAGAGAAATAATAAACATCAGAGCAGAAATCAATGAAATAGAAACCAAAAGAACAGTAAACAGGTCAATGAAAGTAGGAGCTGGTTCTTTGAAAGAATTAACAAGATTGATAAACCCCTGGACAGACTTATCAAAAAGAAAACAGAAAGGACCCAAATAAATAAAATCATGAATTAAAGAAGAGAGATCACAACCAACACCAAAGAAATGCAAACAATTATAAAAACATATTATGAGCAACTCTATGCCAGCAAATTAGATAACCTGGAAGAAATGGATGCATTCCTAGAGATGTATCAACTACCAAAATTGAACCACGAAGAAATAGAAAACGTGAACAGACCTATAACCACTAAGGAAATCGAATCTCCCAACAAACAAAAGCTGAGGGACAGATGACTTCCCAGGGGAATTCTATCAAACATTTAAAGAAGAATTAATACCTATTCCTCTGAAATTGTTCCAAAAAATAGAAATGGAAGGAAATCTTCCAAACTCATTTTATGAGGCCACCATTACCTTGATCCCAAAACCAGACAAAGACCCCACCCAAAAGGAGAATTACAGGCCAATATCCTTGATGAACATGGATGCAAAAATTCTCACCAAAATACTAGCCAATAGGATCCAACAGTACATTAAAAGGATTATTCACCATGTCCAAGTGGGATTTATCCCTGGGCTGCCAGGTTGTTTCAACATCCGCAAATCAATCAACGTGATACAATATATTAACAAAGGAAAGTACAAGAATCATATGATCCTTTCAATAGATGCAGAAAAAGCATTTGACAAAGTACAGCATCCTTTCTTGATCAAAACTCTTCAGAGTATAGGGATAGAAGGTACATACCTCAATATCATAAAAGGCATCTATGAAAAACACCCAGCGAATATCATTCTCAATGGGGAAAAGCTGAGAGCTTTCCCCCTAAGGTCAGGAACGTGGCAGAGATGTCCACTATCACCATTGTTATTCAACATAGTTTTAGAAGTCCTAGCCACAGCAATCAGACAACAAAAATAAATCAAAGGCATCCAAATCGGCAAAGAGGAAGTCAAACTCTCACTCTTTGCAGATGATATGATACTGTATGTGGAAAACCCAAAAGACTCCACCCCAAAACTGCTAGGACTCATACAGGAATTCAGTAAAGTGGCAGGATATAAAATCAATGCACAGAAATCAGTGGCATTCCTATACACCAACAACAAGACAGAAGAGAGTCAAATCAAGGAGTCGATCCCATTCACAATTGCACCCAAAACCATAAGATACCTAGGAATAAATCTAACCAAAGAGGCAAAGGATCTGTACTCAGAAAACTATAAAATACTCATGAAAGAAATTGAGGAAGACACAAAGAAATGGAAAAAAAGTTCCATGCTCATGGATTGGAAGAACAAACATTGTAAAGATGTCAATGCTACCTAGAGCAATCTACACATTCAATGCAATCCCCATCAAAATACCATCCACCTTTTTCAAAGAAATGGAACAGACAATCCTAAAATTTGTATGGAACCAGAAGAGACCCCAAATAGCCAGAGGGATGTTGAAAAAGAAAAGCAAAGCTGGCGGCATCACAATTCCGGACATCCAGCTCTATTACAAAGCTGTCATCATCAAAAAAGTATGGTACTGGCACAAAAACTGACACATAGATCAATGGAACAGAATAGAGAGCCCAGAAATGGACCCTCAACTCTATGGTCAACTAACTCATCTTTGACAAAGCAGGAAAGAATGTCCACTGGAAAAAAGACAGTTTCTTCAACAAATGATGTTGGGAAAATTGGACAGCCACATGCAGAAAAATGAAACTGGACCATTTCCTTACACCACACACAAAAATAGACTCCAAATGGTTGAAAGACCTAAATGTGAGACAGGAATCCATCAAAATCCTAAAGGAGAACACAGGCAGCAACCTCTTCGACCTCAGCCGCAGCAACTTCTTCCTCGAAACATCGCCAAAGGCAAGGGAAGCAAGGGCAAAAATGAACTATTGGGATTTCATCAAGATAAAAAGCTTTTGCACAGCAAAGGAAACAGTCCAGAAAACCAAAAGACAACCGACAGAATGGGAGAAAATATTTGCAAAGGACATATCAGATAAAGGGCTAGTATCCAAAATCTATAAAGAACTTACCAAACTCAACACCCAAAGAACAAATAATCCAATCAAGAAATGGGCAGAAGACCTGAACAGTCATTTTTCCAACGAAGACATCCAAAGGGCTAACAGACACATGAAAAAGTGCTCAACATCGCTCGGCATCAGGGAAATCCAAATCAAAACCTCAATGAGATACCACCTCACACCAGTCAGAATGGCTAAAATTAACAAGTCAGGAAACGACAGTTGTTGGCGGGGATGTGGAGAAAGGGGAACCCTCCTACACTGTTGTTGGAAATGCAAGCTCCTGCAACCAGTCTGGAAAACAGTATGGAGGTTCCTCAAACAGTTGAAAATAGAGCTACCATACGATCCAGCAATTGCACTACTGGGTATTTACCACAAAGATACAAATGTAGGGATCCGAAAGGGTACGTGCACCCCAATGTGGTTTTTTTTGTATTTTTTAAATTATTTTAAATATTTTTTTTAAGATTTTATTTATTTATTTGACAGAGAGCACAAGTAGGCAGAGTGGCAGGCAGAGGGAAAGGGAGAAGCAGGCTCCCCGCCGAGCAGGGAGCCCGATGTGGGGCTCGACCCCAGGGCCCCGGGATCATGATCCGAGCCGAAGTCAGCCTCCCAACCGACTGAGCCACCCAGGCACCCCTCACCCCAGTGTTTATAGCAGGACTGTCCACAATAGCCAAACTGTGGAAAGAGTCAAGATGTCCATCGACAGTTGAATGGATAAAGAAATGTTGTATATATACACAATGGGATATTATGAAGCCATCAAAAGGAATGAGATCTTGACATTTGCAACGACGTGGATGGAATGGAGGGTGTTATCCTGAGTGAAATAAGTCAATCAGAGAAAGACATGTATCATATGACCTCACTGATATGAGGAATTCTTAATCTCAGGAAACAAACTGAGGGTTGCTGGAGTGGTGGGCGTTGGGAGGGATGGGGTGACTGGGTGATAGACATTGGGGAGGGTATGTGCTACGGTGAGCGCTGTGAATTGTGCAAGACTGCTGAATCACAGATCTGCACCTCTGAAACAAATAATGCAATATATGTTAAGAAAAAAAAAGGAAGTTAGCAGGAGGTGAAGAATGAAGGGGAGTAAATCAGAGGGGGAGAGGAACCATGAGAGACGATGGACTCTGAAAAACAAACTGAGGGTTCTAGAGGGGAGGCGGGTGGGGGAATGGGTTAGCCTGGTGATGGGTATTAAAGAGGGTACATTCTGCGTGGAGCACTGGGTGTTATGCACAAAGAATGAATCATGGAACACTACATCAAAAACTAATGATGTAATGTATGGTGATTAACATAACAATAAAAAATTTAAAGAGAAATGATTTTCCTAAGGATAGAACCTGGACTTTGGAATCAGTCAAATCAGGGTTTAAATCCCAGTCCCTTCATTTGGACATAAGATGATGGGCTGCTTACTACAGACATTCCCATCCCCCTTCTTCCTTGCTCACCTTGATCTTGTCTTTTTTTTTTTTTTAAGATTTTATTTATTCATTTGACAGAGAGAGACACAGCGAGAGAGGGAACACAAGCAGGGGGAGTGAGAGAGGGAGAAGCAGGGTCCCCGCTGAGCAGGGAGCCCGATGCGGGGCTCAATCCCAGGACCCTGGGATCATGACCTGAGCTGAAGGCAGACAATTAACAACTGAGCCACCCAGGCACCCCATTGATCTTGTCTTTATTACCTGCTAAATGGACATGTCCTCAGGGAGACTGAGCCCACCTCAACTTCATGATCTGAATATTTCTTGGTCTAAGGTCATATCAGGATGGTCTCACTTATCTTGCCAATTCAAATGTTTAGGTGTGTCTAGGTATAAGATCTATATGAATCTATAGTAAGGATCTGGGAGAGCTCCTAGAAAAGTTTTCCTTGATCTTAAAGAGATATTAGATAGGAATATTCCCTTAGTTCAGCCTCCAAACAGGGTCAGCTTCATGTGCCAAGCTGCCTTATTTGGACAAGCTACAAGTTAAGGGTAGCAAAATGTGAAACTGGTGGAAAGCGAGCCCATTGGGATAATGCTGAGTCGTTGAACTAAACTGTCTTGGACTTGAAACAACAGTAGTGTCATTAAGCCACTGTCAGATGGGTTTTTTGTTTGTTGCAACTAAACTAAATTCACAAGATATCTACTAAATCTCATCCACCAAATACTTAGCCCGATTAACCATACTAGGAGTAGGGGTACAATGGTAATAACGTTTCTTAGTCTGGTTGAGCCTTAATCTACTAATTTTAAAGTAGTATTACCAATACTGACCTCATGAACTTGCTATGGACATTAGGTTACTATTTTAATCTTGAGCTTTAGAAACTTTAAGAAAATCAGCTAAAGGATTACTATCATACAAGTGGAAAGGTTTAGTGGATGCCTCTAGCCAATAAAAATAGTTCCAATATGAACTTCAGTAATTGAGAGATAACCTCTCTTCAGAATATTAACACAAATGAGGATGTTTATAATGTAGATAAGTTTTAGCTTTGTTTTGCTTTTTTACCTGAAGATTAGGCAACACCACTGCAGTGTCATGGAAAGAACCCAGTTTGGAATCTGCAATCCAGAGGTCTCTATGATTTATTGCTATGTGACTTGGGAAAAGAACATAATTTCTCTTGATTCAATGAGAAAATAGAAGCTATATCAGAAGAGAAAGTTCCACCTGCATTCATCACCAATTACACCCAAGTCCCTCCATCTAAATGCACAAGGGCATGTGTTTGCTCTTGTTATGATGAGTGAACTCAACTTGCTTCACACACCAACTTCTCCAGTGTGCCCTGGGCCCTCTCTCCCCCCAGCCAAGGACATTTCTTTTGCTGTTATCTTCTTCCTTTCTTGGATTTTCAAGTTTCCTCTATTCATTCAATCATTCCCATCATCCTACAAAAACACTGCAGTATTTCCCATCTCACCAAAAGCTTTCTCTTTATCACAAAACCTCCTTAAACTGTTGTCTAATATCTCTGTTTCCCTTTACAGGAGAGCTCCTAGAACAAGATGGACGTTCACTATGTTGACGTCCCCCTTCCCATTTCACCTTGTATCAACTCCACTTAGGCTTTGTTTTTTTTTCATCTTTGTTGACCATTGCTTCAGGTCATTGTAATTTATTTATTTTTTTTAAGTTTTATTTTATTTACATTTATTTACACTCAATTAATTAACATATTAGTTTCA
This sequence comes from Callorhinus ursinus, assembly GCF_003265705.2. NCBI lineage: Eukaryota > Metazoa > Chordata > Mammalia > Carnivora > Otariidae > Callorhinus > Callorhinus ursinus. The sequence continues at coordinate 8,411,114 of NW_027397099.1, forward strand.
GTGATTCATCACTTGTATATAACGCCCAGTGCTCATCACAACACGTGCCCTCCTTAATGCCCATCACCCACTTACCCCATCCATTATCTCCTTCCCCTCCAGCAACCCTGTTTGTTTCCTATAGTTAAGAGTCTCTTTTGGTTTTTCTCCCTCTTTGATTTCATCTTGTTTTATTTTTCGCTCCCTTCCTCTATGCTCCTCTGTTTTGTTTCTTAAATTCCACAAGTGAAAAATCATATGATAATTGTCTTTCTCTGATTGGCTTATTTCACTTAGCATAACACCCTCTAGTGCCATCCATGTCGTTGCAAATGGCAAGATTTCATTTTTTGGTGGCTGAGTAATATTCCATTATATATATATATATATATATATATATATATATATATATACCACATACATACCACATCTTTTTTATCCATTCATCTGACAATGGACATCTGGGCTCTTTCCATAGTTTGGCTATTGTGGACATTGCTGTTATAAACACTGAGGTGCAGGTGCCAATTAGGCTTTTAATCTGATCTCTCTGCTGGAACCACTGTCAATTATTTGTTCCCAAATACAATGGCCATTTATTAGTTCTCTTTCCACATGTCACATCAACAGACATCTTTAAATACTTAACTTGGCTTCTGACACAATACCCACCCAGTTCTCTTCCTGCTTCACTGGTCATCACCTGTCAGTTTCCTTTCCCCCTTTCCCCTCCTCTTCTCCAGCTCTAAGTAGTACTGAAGTGCCCCACGACTGAGTCCTGGAACCCGTTTCTTAGCTAACTATACTTAGCCCTTAGGTTATCTCATTCAGCCGATGCTGAACTCATGTATTTATCTGCCTATTTGACTAAGTATCTCAAAATTAATCCATCCCCAACCAAACTCCTGATTTCTTCCCATCCCATGCCCAAAGAGGCTCTTCTACAATCTCTTTCAATACATGGCAATTCTGTCTTCCCAGTTTCTCAGTGCACAAACCTGAAAGTCATGACTGAGTCTTCTCCCTTCACATCCCATTTCCAATTCGTAAGCAAACAGTGTCAGATTTGTCTCCGCAGTATTTTAAATTGGAACATTTCCTCATTTTTTCCTGCTGCCATCTCCAAGTCCAAGCTACCGATTTCTTATCTCATTTTGTTTGGGTTACCCTACTTTCAAACTGCTCCCCTCACTGCAGCCAGAATGACCCTTTTACAGATCATACCACACCTTAGACCAGAATCCTCCAATAGCTTTTTATCTCTTTCAGAAGAGCCACAGTTTTGACAACTGTCTATGAGGCTTACAGGAATCCCCCTGCCACCAACTAACCCCCCACTGGCTGCCTCTCTTCATACTCCCCTCTTCCTTACTTCATTCAGATCATAATTGCTTCCCTTTTTCTTGAAAGACTCCAAGTACCCCTAGGGTCTTTGTGTCTGGTGTTCTTTCTGCCCAAATATTTGTCCCCACTTACCCACCTGGATAGCTTCCCCACTTTGTTCAGGCCTCTACACAAATATCCTCTTTTCAAGAGACCTCCCATGATCAACATATGTGAACTAATCCTTCATCAACAGCACTGTATTCCCTTATTTTATGTAGGTTTTCCCAAAGGGTTTTCACCAACCAACATACAATGTGTTTATTTTTCACATGCCCTGTTCTTCACTGTAAGGAGGACAAGGTAGCAATTTGGTTGATTTTGTTCACTCCTGTGCCTAGAACTATATCAACAATGTTGTAGTCTCTCTACAATGTCTACTGGGAGAATAAATGAAAGAAGGTACTAATAATCTATGGTCATACAGACTACATACACAAATAGTTATGTCATATATGAGCAGATTTAACATTTGTATGCATTTCTGTATTATCTTTTCCTACATATTCATGTATCTTTGTTTTCCTTTTTTTTTTTTTATTTGACACAGAGAGAGAGAGAGAGAGAGAGAGGAAGAGAGTGCACATAAGCCCGGGAAGCGGCAGGGAGAGGGAGAAGCAGGCTCCCTGTGGAGCAAGGAGCCCCATATGAGACTTGATCCCAGGACCCTGGGATCATGACCTGAGCCAAAGGCAGGCGCTTAACCAACTGAGCCACCCAGGCATCCCTGTTTGTTTTCCTATTCATTTGTCTTACAGAGGGGAAATATTATAATATACTCCATCTTATATTCTAATTGTTTCACTTAACATGAAAGCCAAATCATCTTTACACATGATTTTGAATTTTGTGTACATGAGTCAGATTTTACTTATCTATCTGCCTATTACTGGACATTCAGGTTCTTTCCACATTTTCTTCATGCTTCTTTTTAATAAGATGAAAAGCATCCATACCAAGTAATTTTTTTTACTATTTCAAATAACGTCCTTGGGATCAGATGAAAACAGAAAAGGGGTGGGGTTGAGTTCTCTGAGTGAGATATCCAAGATTTGTTGGACAGCCTCCCAGAAGGGTTAAACTTACTTGTACTCCAACAGTGGTTTCCTTGGCCAGCCTTTAACTTTATGCTGATGTAAATGCATTGCCTTGGTAAACTCTTTTCTTATATTATTACTGAACTGATTGATTTCTCCATTCCTAGCCATTTCTAGAAATACATGCTTTGATCTTATTTCTGATGCTCCAGAAATAGTGATTTAAAAAAAAAAAATATATATATATATTTCTCAAAGGAGTTGGATCACCCATATTTTGACCGTCAGTGAGATTCACATGCTTTTCCCTACAGAAAAGGCATAATGTGGAGTAATTTTGCTATTTTTAGTACCATTCTGCTTCTAAAAGAATTTAACCATTTATATCAGTCTTTCCATGCCCTGCTTTCTATCTGCTGAATCAGTTAATATGAGTGTTCATATTGGGTCTTGTTATTTAAAAAAGTGACTTGCACAATAGGATTTTGGGCTTTGCTTTGTCCACACGTGAATGTGGGAGTCATTACGCTGTGTTGGGGGTAGCGCAGACTTTGAGTTAGTTGGGCACAGATGCAAACACCAGCTCTAATACACAATAACTCTGTAACTTCAGGTAGGTTACTGAGTCAGCCTGAACTCAGCTTCCTCAGCTATAGCAAAAGTAGAACGATATGTGTCTCATAGGTTGTGGTCAAGACGTAATGACAACTAAATGAGAAAGCATATAAAGTTCCTGGTAAACTGGAGAGATATTCACTCTCCTTCTCTTTCTTCAACCACCTTCAGAGTATTTCTCTTTGCCAACTATTCCAGTTTCTTGTTGTCATTATGGGGGCCCTCTCCAAAAGAAGACTATGCAAAACTACACTGTCAAACTTGAGGGGACATATGAATTGCTTTTGCTAATGAAATGTGGACAAAGTGATGAGTCATTTCTGAGCAAGAGCAGCTTGGTCCATCAGGCTTTGCCGTATTCTAGGTCATGACAATGATAAAACCTCACCATTAGCATGGGGCCCAGAGTGAAAATGACAGAGGACAGAGCTATACCTGACCTTCAGTGAACATGCAGTACATGAAAGAGCAATTTTTTGAGTCACTGGGGTTGGGGTACATTTATTACCACAGTCTACCCTGATTACCCACCCCAACAAAAAAAAAAAAAAAAAAAAGGAAAGAAAAGAAAAAAAGAAGCACTAGTATATTCAGATGAGGGAAAAAGTAAAAAATAAACAAACAAACAAACAAAAAAGCCATACTTACTTAGAACCTAGGTAAGAACAAAGCTCTTTGTGAGTTATTAAAATTATTTATAGATGCTATTTGCCCTCAAAGAGATCACAGTCCATTATTCAGCATATGTTGTTATAAATTATCTCTTTTCCATTCACACAAGGGAAGATGTTCTCTGACCTGGAAACATGAAGGAGATGTCAAAAAATGTACTTCTGCCAAAAGGTGTGGAATGAAGAGAGATTTTTCTCATTGTATCCACATCTTTTTCTACATATAGCCCAAAGTGACTAGCTTGCTGCAGTGTCTGTTATTGTAGAAAGACAAAAAGCAATTCCACGAGCTATTTTAGTTTTCCTAATGGAAAAACTAGATGCTACAGATGAAAGAGTTATTAGAAAAATAAGTCTTAGCTTTTCTATAAAAGCATCCGAAATGGGCGGCACGTCTTGGCCAGTCCATCAGCACTGTGAAGGTGTACATTAACAGAAAGGATCTCTAATCAAAATCTATCTTATATTTAAATACCTCTTTTTCCCTAGAAAGTAGTCTAAGAAGAAAAAGAGACAGAAAAGACACTTAATGTTGAATGAACATGTTTCAGCCCAATTTCTGATGCACGCTGTTCCCAATGAGAAGCCTTGTGGCTGGAAGTCCCCCAGGCCACTCACCCTACTCCATTTTCTCTCCTCCCATTCCAGCCATTACGGCTCCTCATCTCCATTCTCAAGTTCTGCTTTTGATCATGTGCTTCTCTATCCCTGATCCTTGTCATTTCTTCTTCTTTTGTTCAAGTCTAGTGGTGAAAAAACACATGTAACATAAAATTTACTGTCTTAATAATTTTTAAGTGTACAGATCAGTGGTGTTAAGTATATTTACATTGTTGTGCAACCAATCTCCAGAACCTTTTCATCTTGCAAAACTGAAACTCTGTACCCATTAAATAACAACTCCCCATTCCCTCTCTCCGTTCCCTGGCAATTGCCATTCTTACTTTCTGTCTCTATGATTTTGGTGACTCTTGACATGGTGTGTAAGGGAAATCATACAGTATTTGTCTTTCTGTGACTGATTTCACTTAGTATGATGTCCTCAATTTCTATCCATATTACAGCATGTGCCAGACTTTCCTTCCTTTTTAAGACTGAATAATATTCTTTGTGTGTGTGTGTGTACACACACCACATTTGGCTTACCTAGTCATCAGCTGATGGACATTTGGGTTGCTTCCATCTTTTGGCTACTGTAAATAATGCCACTATGTACATGGATGTGCCACCTCTTCTTACTTTGCACTTTGTGCAGAACTTCAGCACAAGATAAAATGAGTTTTCTTTTCTACCCCCAGTTGCATTGGGGCAGGAATAAAACAGCAGAGCTGGGAGTAGAAGTAGCTGGGGCATGTGTCTTGGGGATAAAGTTTAAAGGACTCCAAAAATATCTCAGCAATCAAGGGCCATGGTATTTCGATGTACTCTTTTTAAAATATCAAAATTAAGGCAAAAAATCCATGATAGACAAAGTATAAAAATTTTAAGTAAAGAAAGGAACAAGAATGGTACATCCGCAAACTGTATACAGCTGTATTAGAATCAAAAGCAAAAGAAAAAATTAGTAACACTGATCCTGCCTTTACTTAAAATTCGCCATTATGTTCATAATGGAAATTTGCATTATTTTTTAATTATGCGTCAAAACATTATTTACCTTGATTACTGAGCTCTTTGGAACCTCCTTTAGATAGTGTGACACTGGTGACATGAGCCTCACTTTCCCCACCCTAGTCCCATCCCTGTCAAGGGATGGGACTAGGTGCTTATGTTCCCCATTGGCTTTATAAAACTAGATCAGGCCAAGCAATCGCTCCTTTATTATTATCTTTCTAAATCTGAGAAACAGGCCAGACTCCATAGTGTAAGTTATCATCAATCTGGCCCATGATCCTGTCAAATATATAATTTTTTGAAACACACCTTTTGGTGAAAATAAATTTTTCATGGCCAAATTAGTTTTGTAAATAATCAGTCAAACAGAGCTAAACAGATATTACTTGAGAATGTCTAGGAATACATATGCTGGACGTGCCAATGTATACTGATGTGACATACATAGTATGAATCTCTGAGGCAGGTGGAACCTGCAGTATTTTCATATTTGAGTAAGAAAGCACCATTTTTAAGGGCAATCAAACTTGGACATCCAGGGAAATGACTCCACAACCTTGGGGAAGGGATCTCACTAAGCTCTCTTGGAAAAGAAGCACACAGCTTATGAAAAGGGAAATTGATAACAGGCATGCTGACACCACCTAAAGAATGGTGTCACAACAGAAAGTTGAAAATAGCTCACTTGCCACTCTGGGAAAATAAAGTTTACGTTGCATGATTTAACATCCTCCTGTTAGACAACACGCAGCTTCATGTAGAACAGAATAGGAGAAATGTGAGTTATTATTCACAACCCTTTTATAGCTGACATACTTTCATTGACAGAAAAGCACCATTTTGCTAATTTCATTTTAACTTTCATAAGATCATCATTTAGAGTTGAAAGACAGGGTCATAGCCAGCTTTCCAACAAGGTAGGAAAAGAACTGAAAGTGATTAATTTGAAGGCATGGAAAAAGGCTCCTCTTTCAGCATTGCAATGGTGAAATCCATTTCTCTGGGTGAGACAATGCAGAGGAGTTTCCTTTTATTAGATACTAGCAGATCAGTGGTCTTAAAGACATCCCATCATAAAGAGCAGACGAAGTTTATTGGTTGCTCTCCATATGCCAGATCCTATACTAAGCACTTATGTGGTTATCATTTTGAACATGTATGACACTCTCATGAGGTAGAAACTATAATTACCCCCATTTGACTCAAGAGGAAGTTATGTTCAGTGAGGTTAAGTCATTTACCAAACTCACATACTTAGTAAATGACAGAGCTTGGATCAGAAGCCAGGCTGACTCAAGTTGGTCCATAACCACGAGAGGCTAGAACCTTAAAATCTTTGCCTTCAAAGTATCAGCTGACATTAAGCTGGCATCCAGCTGGCAGCAAGTTCAGGTGGGAATCTGGCTAGGACCAATGTAAATAATGCTATCTTGAAGGAATGAAGGAGCAAACAAGGGAAGTGGTGGCAGGACTGTCAGCATCAATATAATAGCTTCTCACTTTTCAGGAGCACAGTAGTCAAAGACAAGGAAAAGTACTCCATGCCAAGGTAGAGATATCATAGTAAAGGTATCACTTCCTAGGAAATCAGAAGATTAAATCTACTTCAACTGCATCAAATCCACAAACTTCTAGAGAAAGAAACGTAAAGGAGAATGATTCTCAAAATTTTCCAGTGGCAAAGACATTGACTCTACTTGGAAAAACCTATGTTCTCCTCCATGTTTTTCCATTCTCTTCCAAGAGGGTCATGTGATTAGTTCTGACCAATGAATTTAGCAAAGATTTAAGAGCTAGAGCATGACCTTCAGCTTTTCTTGCCTCCTGCAAGGACGTAAACATTTCAATGACAGAGACAAAGAGTATCTTAGATTGTTACTGCAAAGAGGACATTTTCTGAATAATATTCCATTGTATGTATATACTACATCTTTATCCATTCAGCCACTGATGGATACTTAGTTGTTTCCATATCTTGACTATTGTGACTAATGCTGCAATAAACATGGTAGTGCAGCTATCTCTTTGAGATCCTGTTTTCATTTCCTTTGGATAAATTTCCAGAAGTGGAATTGCTGAATCATATAATAGTTCTATTTTTAATTTTTTGAGGAAAACTCCATACTGTTTTCCAAAGTGGATGGACCAATTACACTCCCACCACCAGGCACAAGAGTTCTCTACATCCTCATGAAATCTAAAAAAGCCAAACTCATAGAAATGGAGAGTAGAATAGTGGTTACCAGAGGCTGGGAGGTGGGGAAAAGGGGGAGGTTGGTCAAAGGATACACACTTCCAAGTTATAAGATAAATAAGTTCTGGAGATCTAATGATTACAGTGATTAGAGCTAATAATACTGTATTATATCCTTAAAAGTTAACTGAGAGTAGATGTTAAATGTTCTCACCACACACACACACACACACACACACACACATCACAGGTCCACACTCCAGTCTACTAAATCAAACTGCCAAAGGTGGGGCTTGAATCTCTGTCCTTACAGAGCTAGGATATTCTAATGATTATCAGTTTTGAAAAATAGTGTCAGAAACATTGTGAGACACAATCGCACTCAGTCTTCCAATCTGTTTTCTCTCCAAAAGCATACCATTATCAATATAAAAAGAAACAAAAGGAAATCCACAGATGCTGAAGCTAAGTCTTGGGTGTCCCAGCATAGTGTGGCAAGGAGCATGGGTTTGATGACCACCTTTGCTATTTACTACTGGTGTGACATTGGCAAATTATTTAACTCTTCTAAATTTACTTTTTTTTTTCATCTGGAATTGGAGCTAAAAATGGCATAGTTTTCTTCTTTTTTTTACATTTTCTATCACATTTATATTTTTTGAGTATGTGGTTAATTCAGCAACAACATTTTCTATCACATTTATATATTGTGAGTATGTGGGTTTTTTATAATTATTTTTTATTATTATATTGTTAGCCAGCATATAATACATCATTAGTTTTTGATGTAGTGTTCAATGATTCATTAGTTGCATATAATACCCAGTGCTCATCACCACATGTGCCCTCCTTAATACCCACACCTGGTTACCCCCCCCCCCCACCCCCCTCCCCTCTGTAACCCTCAGTTTGGTTCATAGCAGCAATGTCCACAATAGTCAAACTGTGGAAGGAGCCAAGATGCCCTTCAACAGATGAATAGATAAAGAAGATGTGGTTCATACATACAATGGAATATTACTCAGCCATCAGAAAGGATGAACACCCACTATTAGCATGGATGGAACTGGAGGGGACTATGTTAAGTGAAATAAGTCAAGCAGAGAAAGACAATTATCATATGGTTTCACTCATATGTGGAACATAAGAAATAGCACAGAGGACCACAGGGGAAGGGCAGGAAAACTGAATGGGAAAAATCAGAGAAGGAGATAAGCCATGAGAGACTCTGGACTCCAGGAAGCATGGTTATCTTCTTGATTGAAGTATTAGCTACACAAATGTGTACATTTGCCAAAACTTACAAAATAATACACCTAAGATGTGTACATATTGAATGTAAGTTTTACAGTAATAAATAGTAATAGTAACAATAAATACAGCACCTATTTGGCAGAAGCATTGTGAGAATTATATCAGATAGCCACAGAGAACACTTAACATGATATCTGGCATCTTTTGGATGTCTAGTTACTATTAGAAAATGTGCTTTATATTATTTATTATGTACCATTATCAGAATGTCTTCCAAAGCTACACATACCTAAAGTATGGTAGATTTGGTAAGTTGGGAGGAGAACTCAGACTATGTTAGATTGTTAATTGTGTTATCAAGGTATATTTCTTCATGTTTTAAGTGCATAAATTCTCTTTACCAAAACTATTTCATGAAACAAATTTCATACTTACTGTGTGAGTTTCTTACAGAATGTTTTGGATTCCAACCCCAGCTTATTCATGATTTATAATTTTGCAAATGGAGCATGTTCCAACACACAATATATATATTGTTATGCCTTTGTTAATAATTAATCAAGCAAAAAATGAGTATTATATTTCCTAATGACAACTTTGTGCCTGCAAAGAAAAACCCTGCCACAATGTTAATACATCTATATGGTCGCCTGCATCAAAATGTACAATCCTTCATTCTAATTTCAAGCTTTAATTGCTATCGGCCATAATAATAAAAGATTTTTGTAAAAAATTAAGACTGTGTAGGCTTTCTCTTTAAGAAATGCAACACAGTATAATGATAGATGACACACAGAAAACCACAGGATAAGGAATATCAAGAATTGCAAATGTGTTTGGAGAGAGAGAGATTAAGTTGCTACAAATTTTAATTTACTGGAACCCAAGAAAATACACTTAACAATGATAGACTTTAAGGCACAAGTTTTTGTTGTAAGAAATGCGTAAAATGTAATATAAATTCTTCCATTAAGAGGACCCCAGGAAATATCTGAGTGTTTATTGAGCTTCTATCCTGTGCCTTGTTCTGTGCGAGAAATTCTAGGGACGGTATCACTGGGAAAAGCAAGATGCCTTGCCCAAGAAATGTATATTTTGTGTAGGTGATGTTGCCTATAGTTGGGGTTTTGATAAATTGCCAGTCTCCTGTCTCTGGAACTCAGAACAATAGCAACAAGAACAAGCTGAGATTAAAAACCTTAAAATAAAACAAATGATAAATATGATTATCACAAAGAGACAAATGACTCCTGAACAACAGCATCACCTGGCTGTAGCAAGATTGCTTATATTAACATATCTGAAGAAATGTATGGCTATCAAAAGCAAGAAGAGCAGGAGATGAGACAGATTTACAATGTATCCCAGCAAGGTATGGGGCGGGAGGTGAGAAAGAGAGGCCAGACATGCCTCTTTCCCCTTTGACAGGGCTAGTCCTATTACAGGAAAGGCAAACAGGTTACAAGTGTGAGGCCACTGACAAGTTGGATGGATCATCCCTGTGCTCTCCTTCATTTGTGAGGCTTCCCAAATCAGTAACTTAACAAGTCTTTTCAGGCAATTCCCAACACACATGCACACGTGCACACACTTCTTAGTCTTCTCATTGTTACCAACTTCATTCACACATTTAGTTTCTTATGAGCACTTGATATAAGTTGGCTTTCCCATAAGAAGATAGAAAATACATGTTGAGTATGTACCATTTCCATACAGTTTACATTTTACTTTTGTTCAATCCTCTTAACAGCCCCAAAAGCTAGGTATCATTACCCCATAATTACATGTAACCCAAATGTCCTCTCCTTCTTTAGTTTATAAGGTGCAGGGAAAGTACCAGACTCATAGCTCACTCAGTCCCTTTAAATACCCCACCCCCTCAAAAAATAATCCAGTGTCATAAAAGCATTATCAAACATGATAAACCTCACTGAAGGTGTTTGGCAGGAAAATAAGAGGACTTACATTGCATCTATAGGGGAAAAAAAAAATCTCCATTACACATTCCTCTTCTCCATAGTCACTTCCTAGTTTTGATATCAGTGGTACCACCTGCATGTGAGATGTAGCAGCCAGGTACAATTTATATCTACCTTGACTCTGACTCCCAATTTTTTACCTCTCAACAATTCAAGATGCTTAATCAAAACCAAAAAAATATGGAGCTATCCTGTCCTTGAGAAAGTAATTTGGGAACCATTTTTCTCCACCTGAACATTTTCTTTCTGCTCACTATTCATTCCACATGTTAGTTATTTGTTTGGAATGTATATGGGACTCCTCTTAGGAGAAATTCTGGTGAATGAAGTTGTCTTCATTGCTTCTGAAGTAATTGGGATTGTGAGCAACTGTTTTGTCCAGATCTCCTCCACTTAACATTGAGATAACTCAAGTGTTAGGAAAGTATAATAAATATTCTGATCAATCATCTTCTCTGGGACTCAGACAAGACTGAATTCCTGGACTTGCAAAGCTAAAGGTCAAAGTCAAAGTTAGTTTACCCTGTCAAGTCATCTGAAGATCTACAGTTAGCATTTCCCCAGTGATACTGCAACCTGCTATGTGCATCTCCTCCCACTTGCATGGGAAAGAAAAGTAGACACATAGAACATGATTCTGAATCTAATTTTGTGATGCGGAGGATAGCTTCTCTAGGAGCTTGAAAGAAAACCCCAGGAATCAGAGAAGTGAATACAGACCTCATAGTGGTGGTAGCTCTTGAAAGATGGTGAGCAAAAGGACATGTGAGAAAATAGGCACAAGCACTTTTTATACGCTTTCCATACATTAATCCCAATGAGGCTGGCTGTTTGTCTGAATCAGCTCATCCACAATAGGTTCTTTAAGTACCTTGGGGGGAAGAAACTATCAAAATTGCTTAGTACCATTTGTCTTTGGATACATGCTTAATTTTATTATTCTTGATATACTGATAATATCTCAAAATCTCATCTTTGATCTTCCAATCCTATTCAAGTTCTTCTTCTTACCCTACCTATCTAAGTCCCTCTTGATTTACATTTTTGAGAAGATGTGTACAATCCACACACATAACTTAACCTGTTCTCATGCAATTGTGAGGCAGCTCTTCCTATGAAAGTGGCCACAGAATCCAATGGATTCATTAGAAAAAGAATTAAAAAATTAATTTGTCACTGATAATTGCAATCTATACAACCAGTAATGTAGAGCTAGACACACAAGAAATTAGAACATTTCAGGAGCAGAGTATCATCTTTTCCCAAAATAAATCTGACTTAAACCTAGAATTACTATATATTTTTCCCCTCTTTTGATCTCTCTTCTCCTGTACTTTCCTCCTTTTTCTTCTCCCCTACCTAAAACAGAGAAACAATTGAGTTTGTGGTCAGATACACAATGGTTGGAGTGTTATTATCTGGCTAACCCTGTAAAGATTGCTTCGTCTCCCAGAGCCTCAGTGCCCTACGACTGCAAAATGAAATTGATAACACTGCCCATTCAGGATGGCTGTGCAAGTTAAGTGACACTGTGTATGCAAAATGCAATGTGTCTAGCACAGGAACTATGCACCTGTTACACAGTAGCTACTCTCCAAAGGGCACCTATTATATGACTATTAACAGTAATTGCAACAGTAATAGTTTTAACATTAATAGAAATAAACTTTTGTTCAAGGCATATGGTACTCTAACTAGACCTGTTACAATTTCTATGAAAAATTGTACTGAGAAGAGATGGTGGTGCTGTAATACTCCCCCCCCCATTTACAGCACAAGACCCCTGTGAAATGTGAGAATATCTGTCAGAGGGACATACAGTCTGGGTTCCTCTGCCTGAAATGAACCAAAGCTCTCTATTCTGAGGAGCACAACATCTAGTGGCAGAGACCTTTTCTGGCCAGAAATCCTTCCAGAGACTGAGCAGCATTCGCTCTCCCTCTCCAAAGCCTCCATCCATTAGTCTCAGTTTTGTAGCCCTTGGGGCCAACAAAATAAATCTAATCACTCTTCTTTATGACAGCCCTTCAGATATTTGAACAAAGTGATCATGTACCCCCAGAGCATTCTCTACTCCAAACTATACATTCTCAAATCATTTCTTGATGTGGCTCACATTCCAGGCCCTTCAATGTCTTGATTGTCATTGTGACATCCAGGACCGAAAACTCTGAACAGTCTGTGGCAGAACACAGAGGGCAAAGAAGCACCTGTTATTTGTGCTGGGTGTTTATCAATGTGGTTGGCAGTCTCTTTGTGTTAAAACTTATCAAGTATATGATTAAATAAAATATCCAGATCTATGATGTGTGAAAGTTTGCACAGGTAAGCTGTATATGTATTTTTGTACACATTCCTCTCCCCCCCACGCTCTGTACCTTCCTCCCTCCCTACCTCCAGTAGAAAAGATCCTTTTCAATAGTTTCAATCTCACATTCATGTTATGAGAATTAGATGAGTCTACATGTAAACTACTTAGAACAGTGCCTGATCTATGTAAGCACTAAATGAGTGCTAGATATTATTCTTATTTTATGCTCACATGCACTGTGACCGGCTCTAAGGATATGTATAAATCTGGGAATATGTATCCCCAAATTATGTATAAAAAATGGCTGCTACCCTTAATGAATAAGAGCCTTGGGAAGAATTTTTTTTTTTAATAAATGACCAGTCAAATGCTATATCTGAATTAGGCATATGGTGCACAGAACATAAAGGAAGGATATTAAATTAATACTGTTGGCAGGAGAGAGGGAAGGGCAAGGAGAATCAGGAAAATATTTCTGGAGGACAGGATACCTGACCAAAAAGTTTTCAAAGAATATATTGGAATTAGCCGGAGCATGCATGGGAAAGCTTATTCTAAGCAGAGGGAACTGGGTATGAAGAGACTACGATGCTATGGGCATTTGGAGACAGAGCTTGACAGGTTTGGCATTCAGGATATAGATGCATTATAAGATGTTAAATGTCCAGTTTCTAGGAAGTGTTCATCCTATCAGACTGAATGCTCATCAGTTTACAACTGAGAAATACCCACATGAACTGGAATGAGAAAGCTATGTGAAGACACCCATGCCCCACAATGTCTAAGCTGTACAAACTTGGACATACAGCTTATCGCCTAGTATTGTAGTTTCCCAAAATGGGGGTAATAAGAGTGAGCAATAATATGGGGAGGGCACCTCCCTTCTCCTTACTGTTTAGGATGCTGCTGCCTTTGCTACTATGGGTATTTTCCATTTAAAACATGATATTTAAAACAGATACTGGCCAAATAAAACATGTAAGTATTCTAGGAGCCACACTCTTAACAAAAGAAAAGTAAAAGATGTTTATCATGGAAAAGCAATTACTGGGTGTTGGCATGAGGGTGAGGGATAGGGTTAGGAGGAAGAGCGTAGAGAGAGGACTACTATTTTCAGCTGCTTTCCTGCTTTGAAATCATACCCCCATTTAAGTGATGGTTTAGCTAAATCTCTCCACGCCTTCTACCAGAATCTTTCGTAAATACACAAGCTTTTAGCTGAAAAAAGATAGCCGTACTTCATTTTATACATCTGCAACATCCAAAACAGTTTTATCTGATGATTGATTATTTTGTAGCACATCTTCCCATGTTTGCTTCCGTGACTCATCTGACTTAAAGAAATTAGACTGGCTGGATGCATTTTCCCCCTTCCGTTGATGTAAGCAAAGCTATAGGAGGAGAGCACTTCAGGCTGTAAATACACATGGTAAATTTTGCTTCTTTTGATAAACATTTCTTAGTCAATCAAGACTTGCTTGTACTAAAGACTAAATGATAAGTATATGTCACAAGGCAGAGAACTATTAATGCAATTTGGGCCAGTTAATGGATTCGAATTTTTACCATTTTTCCTTGATACTCTATACCAAAATCTCTTTTGAGGAGCTGGCATGACATGTGGCATTTTTTTTTTTTCCTCTTCCCTGTCATCCCTCTTCCCAGCCATCCTTCCTAAAACATCTTCTCTGACAGTAACGGTTAGCACACATTTATTGAACACCTACCATATGCTTGTATGCTTGAGATGCAGTGATGAAGTATCAATAATTATTGGTCTCAAGATATCTTTCACAGAGAGATGGGAGTAAGACAAGCAAACAGGGGATAATATGCTGTGGCAAGGTCAAATTATACACAAGATTCTCTGTGGCAGGGAAAGGTCAGGGGATATTTTCTGAAATGTTTGATCCCTTAGCTCAGTTCTGAAAAATGTACAATAATAAGGAAGAGAAGGCAAAGAAGGGAGGAGCAGAGGGAGAAACACATTCACTGAATATTTACTATTTTTTAGGCACTGTGAATTGTCACCTTTCTAACTTAAAATACTTCTCTGAAGTAGGTACAGATGTCATTACAACTTTATAGATGTGGAAACTGATGCTCACAGAGGTAAAAGCTTTGCCCACAGCCAGGAAGGGCCATAATCAGGAATCAGACCTGGGCAGCTCAGTTTCCAAGCTCACTCTCTGTGCCGAGGAATTCTACTCCCTCCCCTGAGAAGAGCAGGGAAGAGGAAACTGGAGCGAGCAAAGGTGTGGACACTTTAGGTAGGAAAAAAGCTGCTGAAAATCCTTAGATGCCATGAATAGCAAAGAACTGTTGACAAATGGCCCTACATGGTGACATGAGGGAATCTGACTGACCGCTGCCCTGAGCTCTGGGGTAACTTGAATGCCTCTGTGTATCTTCTGGCCATTACCACTGCCCCACGTCCTATTTCACCTATGTCTCAGGACAGGCCTCCAACGGCACAGAGTCAATATAAATGTATCCTTTGGACATAGTTTTGAAAAACTGTGCCTGGAGTGACCATCATCAGTAATCATGGGCTTTTATACAGAAACAGGAATGTAGACATCTTTTGGGCAAGTCTCCTCATTCCGGACAAAAAAGAAGTGGCTCAGAGTGAGGCAAGTATTTATCCAAAGCCAGAGTTCAGAACCCAGGCCTTCTGCTCACAGCAGAGTGATTTATATTTTTTAGCTAATTAAACATCAGCTGACATTGCCTTCTTGACCCAGGAGGATATTTGTGGGCACAGGAAAGGAGAGCAGCCTAGTACCCAAAATGGGTTCATAAAACTGCAGGCTGGGGAATCTTACTTCCCACACTTGGTCTCATACTCATACACCTGGTCATCCCACAGACTTTTAGTCAATAATAAGCACCTATATCCACTCAACTGGTTGAGTCACTCACATGAGAATGATCCTTGACATCTTTCTCTCTCTCATCTGCCATAACCAATTCAACATAAAGTCCTGCTTCCATTTCCAAAACACACGTAGGGCATGCATCCCTCTTTGCTGCCATTGCATCTTCCAAGCCAGCAGCCCTCTCTCCTGTTTAACTGCAATGGATTGCCATGCATCCATTCTTGCTTTCACTGGCTCACAGCCAAAATACTCTTTGTCAATAAATACAATCAGATCACTCCTGCTTTAAAAAAAAAAAAATCACATTGCCCATTGCATTTGGGGTACAATTTCCTTGTCCTACAAAGCCCTGGATTATTTGTCTCTGTGTACTTCCTCAGAGTACATTAAGCATCAGGCTTATGAATCTTTTTTTGGTCCTCAAATGCCCCAAATCCCATCTTGCCTCAATGCTCTTACACAATCTACTCCTTCCATGCAATGTTCTCTCCCTGTACTTATCTTAACTCTTTTGCATATTTTAATTCTCAGCCGAAAAAGAATACCTTTAACAAAAGCTTCACTCACTTCCCCTTACAATCTGTCCCATATAAATCATTCTCCAATGATATTCCCTTGCAGACTCTGAGCAATTACATCACATTTAATTATTCATTTATTAGCAAACTGTTTGACTTTGAGTGAGCCGTTCAATTCTCCAAACTTTCTTGTCCTCGTCTATAAAATGGGCATACTTTGTAGAACAGTTGTAAGGACCGGAATTAAAGCACTTAATAGGCATTCAATGAGTAGCTATGTTATTCTTAAATTCCAAACATAGCCCAAAACAATACTCTGTACAATGGAAAATCAATCATGGCTTAAGACCCAGAACTAAGGTGACTATCAATCAGAATAGAGAGACTTTTCTGGAATACTGTCTCCAAGAAGAAAGCTCTGGGAGCCACCTGTACGTTCCAGTCTGACCTATGGAAACACCACAATTAGCTCTTAGCTATGAAAGAGGCCACTGAAAAGGGGAGAGAAACATACACAACTGGGGAAAACACTGAAATACAGCTTATGCTGTGTATCTGTCTTAAGCTGAGGACACTAAAGAAAGATATTTGTAAAAAGCTTTCTGCATTGGGTAACAGTGATTTCTGCCTTTTCCCTCTCAACACAGTCAATGTTCCAACGTTCATAAAAATTGGAACACAGAGCTCTCTTAAATCCTGTTGTCCAAACCATAGACTATTTGCAAAGCAAGACAGTACCGATCTTGAATAACATTTCCAATGGTTCTCCTAGAGCACAAACACATTTAAATGTGCCTATTCACAAGTTTAAAAAAGAATGTAAATGTATGCACATACGAACATTGAAATAGCCTTCTGTGAGGCCATTTAATAAGCCAGTCTCTTAGTCCACACAGCAAACAAACTAGAATTAGAAATCAGAAGCAGAACTGTCATTATGCATACCTGTAATTCATTTTAGGAAGTTCATACGTTCCAGAAAAGTTGTCTGCATACCACCATTTTGTAAATTGGATTATATTTTTAAAAGCACTAAAGGAGGTAGCTGTTTTAACTAGCATTCAAATGAAACCTTCGGTAACGTGAAGAATCGTTATTTGTAATATGAATAATTGGCATCATTAAATTCACTTTGTAAACAAGGGACACTTGTACCATGTTTAGATTCAAGCAGATGATCCATCTGCTCTTGGTTTTGGGATTCATTCATTCAGTTAGCATTTTTCATGCATTTGCTATTCATGTATTCATTCTACAAATATTTACTGAGTGCTTACCATATGCCTGGCACTGTATTAGATGCTGAAGATACAGGAATGAACAAGAGAGACGATATCCTTTGCCCTCCTGAAGCTTGTACCCTAATGGGGCAAGGTGATGATAAACACAGATAAATAAAAATATACAATACAATCTCAAGTAGATATATATGTTACAAATAAAAACAAAGCAGTCTCAGGGGAGAGAAAGGGATGGACTGCAGGGGACTGGAATGTTGGGTGGGTGCTTCTGCTGATGGAAGAGCCAGGGAAGTCCTGGTTAAAGAGGCAAAATGAGGGAGCAAGCCAGGAGAAAGACTTGGGGCAGGGTGCTTCAGGAAGAAGGAACAGCAAATGCAAAGGTCCTGAATCTGGAATATGTATATGTTTGAACAATAGCAAAAAGTAAAATGTGGCTTGAGTGATCCAGGGAGAGGTGGGAAGATCAGCAAGGTACACAGAAATCACCCCATGATGGACCTTCTAGACTATGGATGGAGGTACGCATGAGGCAACTGTTCTCAGTACCAGTAGGCAAGGAATAGAAGACTCAGAATCCCCAGATTTCTGCCCACCATGGGAGGGATGGTTTTCCAAATAAATTAACACACTTATATCTTTTTTCTTGTATCCTCCTAATTCTGCTCTTACCTTCTCTGCCTCTATTGCCCTTCCCACCCTTCCTTCCTTTCACCATTTTATAAATATTTATTTTGTACATATTGTGTTTCCAGGCAATGTGCCTAGGGATCTGATGGATGCCCTCTGCCCTGGGCATAGAGAAAATTCTCCCTTTTCCCCACACACTTCCCATTCATATCAAAACTAGAATCTGTTCCACGAGCTTCTCCACTGGGATAACTTGTGAGTCAAACACATATAGGTTGGAATCCCAGCTCCAATACCTGCTGTATTCTATTAGGCAGTGCATATAATTTTCCTGTTGTTTCAGTTCTCTCATCTGCAAAACAGGGATAATAATACACACTTTGATGGAATTTTTTTTAAAGATTTTATTTATTTATGTGACAGAGAGAGACACAGCGAGAGAGGGAACACAAGCAGGGGGAGTGGGAGAGGGAGAAGCAGGCTTCCCGCTGAGCAGGGAGCCCGATGCGGGGCTCTATCCCAGGACCCTGGGATCATGACCTGAACCGAAGGCAGATGCTTAATGACTGAGCCACCCAGGCGCCCCTTTGATGGAATGTTTTAATAATTTCTAGTTTTATCTATAAGCCAGTGATTATTATTACATTACTATTTCTGCTTGTTTCTTCCTTTACAACTTGAGCCTCAAAGTTAAAGGAAGGACATAGTTATGAGGTTTGGTATGAGGCTGAAACTGTCTTCTAATTCTGTCTCCTCTAATGTTCTAGAATACTGTATTCCTGATTATAGGATATAACGCATGGGATCTGACAACCCAAGATAACCCAGCATGGAAGCAGGCTGGAAAGCTGTTTGTGCCTGTGGGAGATTGTGTTAACGGCCTCAACTCCTCATCCTTCCCTGTATCTACACCCTTTGCCATACAACTCTGAAGTTCCTCTCACTAAAAAAGCAGATTATATTTTTCCACCCCTTATCTTTTGATCTGGCCATGTGGTATGCTTTGGCCAACAACAGTGTGAGGTAGAAGGGACAGTTTCCGGTCCTAGGCCTGCACCCCAAGAGGCCATGCATGTTTCTGCATGACATCTTGTGCCATTGCCATGAGAATATGTCCAAACTGGTCCCAGGAGGAGGGTGGGAGATACAGGGAGCTGAGCAGTTACCCTGGCCTAGCTTAGTCTGGACCAGGCAAACCCAGCCAACCCACGGAGGCGAGCAAATAATTGTTATTTTAAGCCACTGGATGCTGGAGTCATTCATAATCTAGTATTATTATGGAAATATTTGAATTACTGTCTTAATTTAATAAAAATATTTATTAATAAACATTATCATTTAATCAAACATATTTATTGGACTTCTACATTTAATACACCAGGTACTGAGGATACAGGCATAAATCAGAAGGATATTATCCCTGCCCTTGGGGAACTTACAGTTTAGGTGAGGGAGGAAAACAAAGAAATGCTACTGGTCAGAGTTGAAAAGGGTCTGTTTCAGAGAAGGGGGTTGCCTGAGATGACTGGCTGACTACTCCTAGTGGTAGAAAGGGGAACTGCACCTAAGAGATGCTCTCACTCAATTAAGAGTAGGACTTAAAAACCCCAGAATGTCAGTTTTGGAAGGATCCCTCCCTGAACTTATCTTGGGTGAGCTCTCATTTACAGCTAGGCTCAGAGAAAGGGAATGAGTTACTCAGGGTGACTCGGAATCTGTGGCAAATCTAGGACAGGGCACCCGTCCCCATAGTAGACACATCTAATTCTAATATGACCTCAACTGGGTCTTACAGTGTTAGTAAACTTTGAACTGCCATAAAACTCTTGGCCAGAAGTTTTATTACTAACACCATTTAAAATAAGATTAATCTCCACAATTATTATAATTTATAATTGTAACATGACTCCTTTCTTGCTCAGGGCATTTAAGGTATGATAATAACCTGACCTCATAATTAATAATAGTAATTAATACCTTTCATTTATTGAGCCTCTACTCTAAGCACAGTTTTGATGGCTTTAGATATGTAGGCACATTTAATCCCTGCAACAATCTAGGCACAGATAATAATCCTCATTTTATAGAATTGGAAACTGAATCTCATGGAGATAAAGTCTTTGTTAAGTCTTACAGCTAATAAGAGGCAGAACCAGGAATCAGACACAGATCAAAGGGCTGTGGTTTTTCTACTTTGCTCTGCAGACCCAACTGTGGCAACCTTTATCTGAAATGCTGGTTCACAAATGGCATTCCTGTTCATCTTTCTCAATGTTTTCCCTCTGCCTAGAGAAGGCATGATTGGAACCCACTGCAATGTGATAAAACCATCTTCCTGCTTGGATCTTGCCTCGCTTTTTACACCTTATACCAAAGGATGCCTCTGGAGCAGGAAGCTTTGAGAAGACTGGGGGGAGCCTGGAGCTTCTAAGTGGAAACAAGGAACTGACTCAGCAGGGCCTGGCTATCTTCAGAGTCTGAGGAGAGGCTCATCAAAGGGAGGACAGCCTGGTACCTTTGATGAAGGAACCAACAGGAAATTATTAGCCTCATGCTGACAAGGACAAAGACAAGAAAAGGGCCATTTGGGCCTCATCTCTGTCTGGACTGGAAGAGGCAGGAAGCATAAGGGGTTGTTTAATCCTGGCTCCAGAGCAACGCGAACCCTGGCTTCCTCTCTTGAAGAACAAGGTGAAGGAAAGGTGAGGTAAGTTAAGATAAACACCCAAACTTCTGGCTGCCTGGATGAACTGAATCTTTTAATTTAAGCTGTCAGTGGGTTCTTTCTTCTCTCTCTCTTTTCCTTTTTTAATCTAAACTGTAATCACACAATACTCCACCCAAGTGCTTGATATGGATTTCTAAGACAGATCCTAACATAGTCATAAAAAAAAAAAATCCCCTCTGAAATGTGCACTTTGTACTGTGTCTATGTGTAGGTGTGTTTAAAATGTCACGAACTGGAATACCTAACTCTAGTTCCTAGGAATTAATCACTTAGAAGAGTGAAAGGGGGAAATTAACTTGCTTTAACACTTACAAGACTCTCCAAAGCAGGCGCCAAAATAGAACTTACTGAATAGACGTATGGTTATCTTTCTATAAGAACTAAAACTCTTAAAAAAAAATAAAACATTTTTCTCTAAAATTGCCTTGCAAAATCCCCCCTCCACCCTCCCCTCCCGCCAAGTTAGGGCTCAAATGCAGGTCAGACTCTCACAGATTCCTCATAGGGAATAAAGGTGTAAAAAGCTTTTTGGGGGATGGGAGGTGGCCTTTTTTAAAGTAACAATTCAATGAATTTTAGCTAAATGTGTAAATTTGTGCAACTACCACCACCATCTGATTTTAGAACATTTTCAACACCAAAGTTCCCTCATGCCCATCTGTAGTCAATTCCTATTCATATGCTGAGCCAGGACAACCACTGATATGCTTTCTGTCTCTATAAATTTGCATTTTCTGGACATTTATATAAAGGCATCATACAATATGTGGTTTTGTATCTGGCTTTTAGCATGTTTTTAAGATTCATTCATAATGTAACATGCATCAGTATTTCTTTTCTTTTTAATGCTGAATACTATTCCATTTTGTGGATATACCACATTTGTTTATTTGGCAGTTGATGGATATATGGTTTATTTCCAAATTCTGGCTGCTAGGGATAATGCTGCTATGAGCTTTCAGATACATGGCTTTGTGTGGATATGTTTTCCACTCTCTAGAGTAGAATCAGAGGCACAGAATTGCTGGGTTGGGCAAAGGGCTATTGACCACTGCTAGACACTAGGTTTCATCTGATTCAGATATGCCATGTCAGTGAAAATCTACCAAACAATTCTTAACTTATCTTTAAAATCAACTGATACTACCTTTCATGAGTGGGATGGTCTAAAAAAAAGTCCCAAGAAACAAATACCAACCAACCAACCAGCCAACCAACCAACCAAACAAAAAAACCCCAACTGCTCTCATTTGATGAATTCTGAACAGCAAGTGGAGGGCAAATTCCAACTAATATCAGATCACATGTGCCCAGGCTCCGTCTGTGGACATGCCTCCAAAACGGAATTAATCGAAATTTTTCTCATGGATCAAGAGATGCCCTCGCCATCACAGATGCTGGACATCTTTGTGTACGTGTAATTAGACGGACGATGGCTTCAGGGTCCCTTTTATGCCCAACGGAAAGGATGAGACAATCCTGACAATAGCGGAAAAAGCGCAAAATCCAGGTATCTCTGAAGGAGAGTGTAACTTCTCTCCGGTGTAACTTCATTCCCGGGCGAGGGGGCGCAGTGTGAGCACCCCATCACCGCCGCTACGCCCCGCCGGAGTGAGGGGACTTGCGGCGGCGGCCTAAGACACACTGAAAGTTTTAGGGCTGAAGGCACACGGGACTGGCAGATGAAAAGACAGCACCAAAGGGGTTGGGAGGAAGCTAGGGTGTGGAGGGGCTCGGGTCAGGGCCCAACCTGAGGCGGGGGCCGAGACTGGTACCGCGTGCGACTCACCCGCGCGCTCCGGAGAAGCGCTGGGCCTCCTTGGCCTCGCCAGTCGCTCGCACCTGGTGTGAGTGAGACCGGGGGAGCGCGGCGTCCAGGGTCCAGAGGCCCGTCACCTTGAGGCCTCTAGGACGTGGAGGTGGTGGGGGGGGGGAGCACCGCAAACCTAGCGCCCCAGCCGAGGAAGGCGCAGTCTAAAGGCCACCGCCCCACGGAAGGCGCGGGACGCGCGCTGAGGGGGTGGCGGGATCCCGAAGCCGCGAAGACGGCGGACGCGCCGAGGGGGAGGGGCGGCGGGCGAGGAGAGCCCGCCCCGCCCGCCGCCCCCGCGCACGCTGCCGCGCGCCGATCAAACCCACCGAGGCTCGCGCGCTCGCAGCCCTCGGTGTGGCCGTGGCCTCTAGACTGCCTATTCCTCCGCCGGGCGGGCTTCGGCCGCCGTCTCGCCTCGCGCGGCGTTCCGCTACCTTCTCCTTTCGTGGTCCGTACAAGTCTTTCTCACTCTTCCTCGTTTTCCGTTAACTCCTCGGCTCCTCTCCTCCCCGTCGCCCCTCTCTCCGTCCGCGCCCTGCTTACCCTTCTCCTACGCGGACCCGTCACCTCTCCCCCAGTTTCCCATCCTGATCCCTGTCCCTCGGGATTCCTTTCCCCCGTTTTCCCTTTGCTTCTTCACCGTCCTTCCGCCTCTTCTTTTTCCGCCACCCCCCACCCTGGAAACTTGTTCCAGCTAGGGCTCCCCACCAGGTCACAGTCGTTCCCCTCCACCACCAGGCCCGCGGAGTGTGTGGCTCCCCACACCGCTTCGGGTACCACAAGCGCCCCGCCCAGTCGCCGGCGTGCTTCCGAGGCCCCGACCCTGGCTGCCTTTTCTTGCCGCGGCTCCGCGAGGGCAGCGAGCGGCCCGGGGCTCCCTCCCTCTAGCGGGTCCTCCCCGAGGGATAAAAGAGAGGACTGAGGGAGGATGCGGGCCCTGCACCCTCGGGCGCTCTCCCCCCGCAGAGCCGCGCTTCCCGCAGAGCGGTGGTGGGTGTGCGGCGAGGGGGCCCTGAGGCAACAAGTGAGGCTGCCTGAGGCGGGGCCCAGGCACCCTCGGAGGTGGGTGGTGGGCGCGAGGCCCACTCTGGCGAAACGTTCCCTGAGCTCCCCCTCCACACACGAAGCAAGGCGGGGGCGGGGGGACGGAGAGAGAACAGAGAGACTTGGCTCTTCCCAAGTCCGAAGTCTCCCTCCCCAGGTTTCCCTACCCGTGCCCAAGCAGAGTTTGCGAGAAATGAGGGAGGCACAGGGCAGAAGCCGCCGACGTGGAGGGATTTTCGGAAGGTGGGGTGGTAGAGTGAGGAAAGACAATTCCCGATTGCCTCCCCCGCTTGGGCGATGCTTTCCTCCAACCCACTATCCAGGCCTCCCGGGCAAGGGCCCAGCCTGGCCAGCTGGAGCGGATTTGGGCGAAGGAGGAAAAAGGGGCTCCCAACCCCTCCCCAGTTTCCCTCCGCCGCCCTCCCTGATTGGCTGTGCGTCCCTGGAGCCCAACTTCAGTCGCTCCAGACTCTGAGCCCCAGGGGAGCCGGAGTGCAGCGACCGCGGGCAGGCCACGAATCCAGGGGTCGGCATCTGTGGGGCCCCCAGGGGTAGGGGTGCGGACAGGGTCGGCCCCCGCAGCCTCCGCCAGGCCCAGCTCGCCGCGTCTCGCATCCTCGGCTCCTCTCCGCCCCCCGCCCTTTCCTTTCCCTCCCAGCAGCGGCCTCCCTCCTCCTCCGGCCCCCCCCCCCCCCCCCCCCCCCCCCCCCCCCCGGTTTCTCATTCCTGCCACTAGCGCGCTCGGCGGCTCATTCCGCGGCCGCCGCCAGCCGAGGGGAGCGTCGCGAGCAGATGCCGCGGGGGCCGCTCGCAGCCGCCGCCGACTTGTGAATGGGACCCGGACTGGGGTCGGGGCTGACACCGCTGCGCTCGTCTTGTGCCAGGGACCGACGGCCCGTAGCTCGCGCCCACCCTCCAGGGCCCCAGGTGAGGCTCGCCGCCAGTCCCTTCCTCTCGACTGGATGGGGCTTCGTTGGGGGGGGGGTCTCTGGATGAGCATATCTAGGGTTGGGGGAAGGAGGTCTGACTTGAGAAGGTTTCACTAATGCAACGCAGAAACGGGGGGGGGCGGAGGTAAAAGAAGATTTGTTTAAAAATCAAAAAGGGAGAAGGGAGCCAGCTGTGGGCGCGGGCGGCGCGGAGAGCAGAGGCGCCAGATGTGCGCTCCAACCTCTCCCCCGCTCCGGCCTCCTCGGGTCTGCGCGGAGGCCGCGGGAGAGGGGCTTTGCGCCGGGCTGGGGTAGAGGCTGCAGAGCTGCGCCCGGGACGCGGCCGACTGCCCGCGGTCGGGTCTCTGGGGAAAGTCGCCCCCGGCGCGGGGCTGACCCGCCCGCCCGCGCTGCACCTCTTTCCGAAAGCGGCGACGTGACCGCTCTCTGCAGGGTTCCTACCCCTTCCTCCAGGTCCCCGCCGAGCGCTCCGGGGCTCAGTCCTCCTTGCGGGACCGCCGGGGAAGCCCCGGAAAGCGGAAGGAACCCGGGTCGGGTCGGCTGTGGCCCCGCACTTTAATAGCCGGTCTTTGGGTCCGCTGACTGCGGCTGAGGGGCGGCCGACTGCGGTGCACGCTCCAGCCCTCCAGCCGGAGTCCGCTCGGGAGCTCCAGGGGCCGCCTGTTACCTCCCGCCAGCCCAAGGGGAGGTCCGCGAGCGGCTCAGACTCAGGCTCGGCTTGCCTGGGGCTTGCGAAGCCTGCCAGGGTCAACGTTAACTTTGCGAACCAAGCCGTGCCCTAAGCCTGCGCCTCCTCCCAGAGCGCGCCAAGCCTCTCCCGCTCCCCGCACGCGCGGCCCTCCTCCCCTAGCTTTGCCCCGGAACGCGAGCCGGCAGGATGGGAAGGGCGGCAAGGGGAGCACCCTTTTCCCCCTCAAGCCGGGCAGAGCTGTAAGGAGGGCCCGCTTCGCTCTGTGAAGAAAAGAGTCCCCAGAGAAAGTGGGGTCGGGGAGCCCCCCCCCCCCGGCCGGCCCTCCCTGCCCCCTTTCCCCCGGGGCCCCGGTTTTCGGGGGGGGGGGGGGGGTTGGGGGGGGGGGGGGGGGGGGCGGGTGCTGCACACGCCTCCCTCTCCCGGGTGAAAGGTTTTCTAGGTGCTAGAAAAAGCCCTGTTGCTTTTGCTGATAATGCAGCAAGAATTTCATGGGCCATCGCACTGCTATTAAGAAATTGCATCTTTTAATTATTTAATAATGCCATCCCTGCATGACGACGGATTGTCCCTAAGGGATGAAGATGGAGGGTTGTTCCTGAAACCCTGCTGTAGGGGGTTATAGATCTGTCTAAAGTCTTCCCTCCCGTTTCCCCCTAAAGAAATCTTGTTCGGGTGGTTCTGAAATCTTTCCTTGTTTTCCTCTTCGGATCTTTCCTATCAGGTTAATATGAGGCAGGGAGTAAGTTTTCGGTTTAATCAGAGGGAAGACACGATAATTAATCTGGCAAGAGGATGGATCGATTCTTTATCACTTGGGCTTGCATTGATGGTTTTGCGGGGTGTCTGGCTTTCCGGGGAATGGGAATGTAGAAGCATTCTCAGGAGCGAGGATCAACCAGCATCGCATCAGCACATTTGCCAGGCTGGGCTCCGAGCGCTAGAGCCTAACACCGTTAGGAGAGTTGAAGAGAAGGGACTGACCTTCATTTCATTAATCCAGGAATTATTTTTCCTATATACGTGAGATGCAGACACCAGAACACAGAAGTAGTCCCAGCCCAACCCTAGCTGCAAGGAGCCTGTTCTTCTTCTAGCAGAACAAAGGAATAAAAGTTGCAAAACAAAGGGACAGAGTTGTGGTCAATACCAGACGGATTCTGAAGCTCCTGGTCACTAGATTTCTTTACTTCTGAGCTCTGATTCCAAGTTTTAGAGTTGGCAAATGGGCCCTGGAATTCGAACCACTGTGCAAAACTGAAATCCTGCCTAGTACAAAGAAATGTAAGTAGTTTACAAGTATAGACCAGGGAAGGGCATCTGAGAGGCCAGGAAACTTTGCTTGAGTAAGAATTATCTTTACATCTTACTTTTGAAACATTGCAAATTAATGCATTAAAAATGTGTTGCAGACAGGCTTTATTGTTAATAACAACTATTACTATCATTTTTGTTGTAATTTCAGAGTCTGCATAAGCTGGCCATTTTATTGCATTGTATGAAAAAAAGGAATAACCCCCCCCACACACACACACCCACATCCCTGGAGTGGGGGATGGGGAGGGAGAATGAAGAGGACGGAGATTGGATCATCTGTTGAGGCCCAAACATGTAGATTTACTCAAACTGGGTTTATTGCTTACTAGAAAAAAATAGGCTTTCTAAAAATTGTTCTAATTGAAGCATTGGACCATCTTGATAGCACTTCAGAACTTCCATTATGTTCAACATTCTTATCAGAACACAAGACAGTAAAATTACTAGAAACCTAAATTCTATTTTCAATTAAGATGCAATCTTTTGTTAATTTGAGAATAAAAAAAAAAAAGTCACGGCTCTATTTTTTTATGTCCCAGAACTCTTGTTTCCTCTTTGCAGGGGTGGCAGTGGATGCATATGTTTGTTTGTTTATTTGTGAGAGGAGAGGGGGTAGGGTTGGAGAGCCCTGCCATGATTTGGGGGAATACAGATCAATTTCATGCTCCTTTAATGCACTTGTCTTCATAATTCATGGTTTTTCTTCCTCCTTGAATAGAATTACATGGCTGCCTTGTAAAAATTCTGGTTTGGGGGACCCTCTATGGGAAACGCCATGACTTTGACCTCAAGGCTTGATTTATAATGCCAGAGCTACACTCCCATGAGCGTAGTGTGTCTCAGAACCTTGCCCATGGATGTCTGTGACTTATGAAGTTGACAGTTCACATAAACTTTGATCTGTGATATTCAGATCTATTTTCAGAACCATCCAAAGGAGATCTGCAGGTCTGATTTTAGTTTTCCTCCATTTTCAATACATTTATATAGGCAAATGTTCAAGAAGCATAACCATTTTGTTTATTTTCAATATTTTTTTCACTTTGATCATAGGCATACCTAATCATTAATAATGATAAAACACTGGTCTATGTAGTTTGAAAGTAGGTAACAAACATTTCTCTTAAACTATCAAGTTTGCAGAATGACTGTGAATTCCCCAGTGTTTTTCCTAGAAAATAGCACTGTGTAAATTCATATTTCAGTTTAAGGGATTGAAATGTGGTTGGGATGTTCCCTTCCCCTTATGAAATTGGTCATTGTTTCAGGAAAAGTTACCTAGTTTGTCAGGAGCCCCCATTCTAGATCTGCCAAGCATTTGGGTTGTTAACCTTTCCAATCCAATGTTATTGCCCCTAAAATATGTAAAGATCTTTGGTCTATGTGGGCTAGGGGAGAGACATCAACAGGTATGTTAAAAAGAAAAAAAAACACATAAAGCTAGAGAAAGTTGGACAAGTTCTGGCGCACCAGTAGTACTAAGAATCCATGAGGATTCCATCAGGATTACTGTGATAGCCATCCACAGCCTCTTCTATGGGCAGGAAGGACTAAAGAAAACACTCGAGGAGGATAATTAGACATCTTTCTGCTATAATTTTACCCTGACATTGAGAGCCTTGTGCATCTCTGGAAATGGGCTCCTTCGCGGAAGATTGCACTTCTGGCCACTAGAGGGCAATGGCGCCCTTCTCCAGCTTTCTGCATGGGGCCCATCTGCTTTTGAGGGCACCATGAAAAGCGGTTTTGTTAGCACCAGCCTTGTCTGGCCCTCTCAGGAGAGACCGAATTCAATCTAGCTATGGTTGAGGCTACCGCCTGAGCAGTTTGTCAGGATTAACATCTTTCTAGTCGGTGGATCCGTTACTTTCGGCCTCTTCTTCCCATCTCGGAGTTTACTAGAAAGTTGTAAAATCTTGTAACTTGAGATTGTCTGAGCAGGAGATGCGTGGGGGCTGGGCTGCATGATACACCAGGTCAGCGCTCAGTGAGGCTGTGATCTGGGAGAATTTCTGGCTTTTTTTCTTTTTCCTGCCAGAAAGAGCATCATTTGAGACTCCGAGGGGAAGCAAATGAATAAAGAAGAGAAATAAATATTAGTGAGATTGCTGTGTATCATTGCCTATTCTTTCAGGAGGTTTTGAAGATGTCTGCAATTCTAATTTGCAAAAAAAAGAATAGCAGTTGATCTTTGGTAAACACTTTGGGGCATGGAGTTTTAATATAACTGTAAATGTTTTACTATTACCTTTAAACCATTCTTGATATTGCTGTAAAAACCCCTAAATTTAGCAGGGAGTAAAATTCAATTCAAGATTGGTCCTCATGCCGTGGAGTTTAATCATTGGACTTTTTTTTCCCCTCAGTGATATGGAAATTACTGCTTATGATTAAATTGCATATTTCGGGCTGCACAAATTTATATTTGTTACTGTTTGATAGTGTCATTATGAAAGTTCAGAAGAATAATGTAAAAAAAAAACACTAACGCTATATTATAATTAAGAGGAAAGCTCTATTAAAAAAATAAGTACTGTCTTAAGTGGATTCTTGTTTGTATTTTTTTAACTGAATACAATTGCCTCCCTGGTGAGTCAGCAGTGCAGTTCCTTGCAGCTCTGAGTGTGTTGGAATGCAAAGGCCGTTGATGAAGAAGGAATCA
This sequence comes from Callorhinus ursinus, assembly GCF_003265705.2. Taxonomy (NCBI): domain Eukaryota; kingdom Metazoa; phylum Chordata; class Mammalia; order Carnivora; family Otariidae; genus Callorhinus; species Callorhinus ursinus. Next base: position 8,440,618 of record NW_027397099.1, read on the forward strand.
ATGCAAATGGATTATGGGAAGGAGTATTAAGTAACTCAGTGGAAAGTAAGACAAAGTGTTTTGTAAACCAATGCTCACTCACCACCGGACAGTTTATTTAACTGAAAAAAAGAAAGTGCTTTTAAATTGTAAGTGCTTGTGAATAATGCATGTTTGTTAGAACTGGAGGCAAAATTTCATTGTTATTTGGTTTAATTAGTCATCAGACTGTTGCAGAGTTCCAGAATTCTTATTGAGATAAATCATTGTTATTGTGGTCTGTCTGGTTTAAGTTTCAGCTCAGGCAGAGAATCTGGTACCCCAAGATAGTAAGTGAGGTAGGCAGATGAGAGAGAAAGAAAGAAAGACGTAAGGGAAGGAAAAAAAAAAGTGTGAGAGAGACTAATGGTGCTGTTGCTCACGGTGGGCCAAATATTGGTGCCCCCTCCTTTTCTCTCCACTCCTTGGGACTCATGTGAGGTCCTGAGTCCAAAAAGCTGGCATAAACAGATTTATAGTCCACGGTAAATAGTGGCCAGGGTCTTATTCTATTGCTTTCTGGCACTGAGAACGCCTCACAGGATACTGTGAATTTTTCTCGAATTTTTCTGGTTTTTTGCAGGTGAAGAAAAACCTTCATTTACTTCCTCCACGAATTCCCTTCTTTGCCAGAAATCCGCATGATGTGGTCCTCTGCACTTGCATGATTTCACTAATTAAGAATTTGTAGGAATTTCTGGAAGATACTGGCTTTGGGTGCAGTGTCTTCCACACTGATGATTACCTAACATAGCAACAGGAGTGGTGGAGGCTGCTGCCTGGTTTTAGTTTAAGACGCATGAGATCTCTTTTCAGCCATCATTAGGCTCTATCAGTGAGTGCAAACAGTGAGAATTTGGAGTAGCATCCCCACCACCAGTAGTGTTTATCCTCAGTAAGAACCAGCATGGATGCAGGCAGGGATAGACGTTCAGATATCATACAGTGCAAACCACCCCCACCGTGGATCTCTGGGAAAACATTACCTGTGATCACGTCCTAAACTCTCAGGCTACTTCCATCATCCCTGAGGCTGAGGCTTGGACCAGTTATTCAGACAGCAAGAAATTAGGATGAGGAGCATGAGGCCAAGGTGTGCAAGGGCAGAATAAGATCCCTGTCTTTGTTTAACATTTTGATATTTTGTTCATCATGGACTTTCTCCATCCAACATGATTTTTAAAATATCGCATTACCATTTTGTTATTATTATTATTCATCTTAATTACTGAGTTTTTTGGCAAGCCCTTGTATTTTGTGCCCAAGGACAGTGCCTCACCTGACTCACCGTAATTCCAGCTCTGCCCAGTACTTTGATCCTTCTCAGCTCCAGCTCCAATGCTTAGAGGGTATGTGACCAAGATTAAGCAAAATAACATCTCTAAGACTCAGATGCCTCATCTGTTACAGTAGAAACCATAATAATACTCATGGCCTAGAATTTTTGTGACGATAAAATGGGAGAATGGAGTGCAGTGACTGATTCATGATAAGCACTCACTAAACACTCAGCCCTTTTGTCCCTTGAGACCTGGGATTTGGTTTTATAGAATAATAGTGGCAGGTGGCAGTTCTTCCTTATAATTACTAGGCCAAAATCCTGCACTGAATGTTCTACTTTAGATTGAGGCCTCTCCCAATTAGGGATGAATTGTTTATTAGTGCCTCCCTTTTTCTGAATTATTTCATAAGTTTAAGTGATCCATCCCTCTTCCATTTAAAATATTCAAGAGGCAGTTGAGATTTTAGAGATAATTACGGCTTTTGAAAAGTGCCTGCCTCCTTCTCCTACCTGTGCATTTTCTCTCTGTTCATTTTACATATGGTTTGCCGTGGTTAAGTTGCCCTGAAGTAATATCTTACTGGGAAAGTTTGCTAAGCATGTGATGTTGAGATATTCATCACAAGGTTTGCTTTCATTTAAAAGGGGCTCATTACTATTCCAGACTAGCTTAAATGATAATTAGCCCCATGATAAATCATCTCCATTTCAAGCATATTCCTGTTTGTTTTTCAAGTAAATGTAGTTTGGGAATTTAAGGGGGTTGAGCAGTGACCATTCTGACTGATGAAGGGACCACAGCTGAGTAAGGTCTTGCCCTGCTTCTGGTCTTCCTCAGGTCCAGGCAAAAGCACAGTGATTTGGTACAGCACTGAAAATAACAGGAGCCCCTACCACCCCACCTGCACCCCCAGCCCCAGCCCTTAATGGTTTTCCAACTGTTTTCACACTCAAGGGCACAGTCAGCCTGTGCTTTCCAAGGCTCCTAGAACTTCTGGGTTGTCCTGCTGTGGCCCTTCTGCAGCCTTCTTGTGTCATGTGTTTCTACCTCAGCCCAAAGTCCCTCCTGAGTGCCCCTTGAAAGGAAAGGAAATATCTCTCTGTGTTTGCCTGGAAAAGGGAAGGAAGAAGAGCCAACGTGTTCATATCCTACCATGTGCCAGGTGCTGTACCTGACACCTCATTTATTCTGTGCCCTCACCTTGTGGGGAGGGTATGAGCATCTCCATGGTACAAACGGGGAGGATTCTGGACCCTTGTCTAAGCTCCTGGGGCTTGAGGAAGGAAAGCCGGATTTCCCAGTATGTCCTGAATCCACATGCCCAGAAGCTTTCTACTGTGTGTGCAAGCTGGGGCCTCCCTAGATTTCTAGAGGAAAATAGCTGGACCGAGAACTGAGCTGACTGCTCAGACCACGTGCCCCTATAAGATCCCAAACCTTATCTATAAAAGAAGCTTCTGAGATCTTCTCTGACTATTCTTTCCACATGTTTTCTGTTTGCCATTAATCCTGCAGCTTCGTACATGTCCTGATGACCGCCTGCTAACCACCTCTCAGGGAACCCATCACACTAGCCATGACCCATTAACTCTGTTCATTAAAATTCCCCATTATAGGAGGACCTAAAATACCCCTCTTTTGTAACTTTCTCCCAATAGTTATTCTTTGCCTCTGCTCTCTATCACTTTTTCCTCCTCCTGACAGCCCTGCAAATCTTTGAAAATCAGTATCAAATAATAGTTAAAATCTAGGATTTATTGAGCATTTAGCTAGTTTCAGGCACTGGGTTAAGAACATTCTATATGAGACTTACCCATAGTAACTCTATGAACTGGTAAAGATTATTGCTAGGCTCTTACAAAGAAAAACAAAAAACCTGAAAAACAACAACAACAAGAACAACAACAAAATCCCCCATGTTCCACAACCAGTAATTGAAAAATGCAAGCCCAGAGCCTTTCATTAAAGTAGGTGACAGAGAACTTGGATCTGCTACTTCCTGAGTGAGGAGTGGACATTCCACTTTACCAAGGAGGAATGAGAGGTGTGAAGTCATTAATTGGAATTATCAGCTATTCCGGTCAACCTTCAGTTAGAGATGAGGGTCTAGAGACCCAGAGAGGAGCCACGACTTGCCTGAGATCACATGCTCATTTAGCGCAGATAAAGCAAGAACTGGGCAATCTTGGCTCTTAACTCAGTCTCTTACCAGTGTCTAGAAGCAAATTTGTTTTTTGCTTTTTTTTTTTTAGACTACATTTACTGGCGTTCTGATTTTTATTTAAACCTATCACTAGCTCCGTTGTCTATCTATCTTTCTATCTACACAAAGATATAACCTGTTACATCATTAGGCAGTTAAGTTGTGACAGCTATATATGGGGCTTTCTGCGAATCTCTATTTAGAAGTCATAGTCGGCCAATCCAATGTCATTTGATAATATTTTGAAAACTGTAGCATTTGACCTTGGCCTTCAGGTCTGTCCTACCTTATAGTCACTATCATTAATATCTCCATTCCATGTTTGCATAGATAACAGAGTAGAGTGGCATCTCACCTTACCACCTCTTGCAAGCTTTCACAGGGCTCACTGGAAGGGTTTGGTCTGAACTCAATTTCAAACCCATTTCTTTGTCACCTGCTTTAATGAAAGGCTCTGGACTGGGCACACAGAAATAGTCAAATCATAAGGCCTTCCCTCAGGGAGCTGCTATATCAGTGGTGCGGAACATACTATGTCTGTCTATAACAACTCAAGGTTGCAAACAGTTAGTGCAGCAAAGGAAGTACAAATAAATGAGACCACAGGACTGATGAGTCACAACCAGTGCAGTGATCAAGGATGGTCTGGGGAAGGAAGGCATTTGTGGCTACCATGTACTGATGATGGCTGGGGCATCATTAGTGATATGGGGTGCATTTCCCCTGGTGCAAATCATCTCGGCATTGAGAACTTTCCTTACCAGAAATACTTCCTTAGGTGGAGCCAAACTGTCTCTCCAGAGGTCACATTCTTTGATACAAGGCTTTGGTGCCATGCAGAATGGATGTAGTTCTTCTTCCACATTTGTTACTCAGTATTTATTGTCTTCCAGGATGCCTTCTCCCCAGGCTTAACATCCCCAGAGTGAACACCATTCATTTTTGCTCCAGCCCTCCACGGAGGGAAGGACTGAAGACAAAAATCTAGGCAGCTAAACACTAGACTATCCCCTCCTTTCCACACACTTCTTTTATTGCAGCCTGAGGCTACATTACATTAGCTTTTATTGCCAGTCACATCACCCAGAGGACTTATGCTCCATAGTTTATTTGTTTATTTGTTTTTTCTTATGTGTTGCTGTTAAGTCACATTTCCCCACCTGTCCCTGTGCACATAAGACATGACAGGCACTTTCAGTGGTTGTTAGCACAGGCTCTAGAGTCAGACTGCCCTGCTGCAAATTTTGGCCTTGTCACTTCTTAGCTGTGCAGATCACTTTAACCATTTCTCCCCTTCCCCATACATATGCTGGGTTAGTAATATGTACATTATAGGGTGGCTCTGATATTAAACACTATTAATATATAAACGTGCTTAAACCAGTGCACAGAATGGGATTGCTGTTACTATTGTCTCCGTTCTATTTCATATTGTTAGGTTCAGTCCACGGATCCAGTCTCCCAAAACATTTTTAAGTTTAAATCTTTAGTCTGTTGTCCAGAATCTCTGTCATCCCTCATAGCCTCATGCTATGAGTTGCCTTACTTAGTTACCAACCTTGCTTGGTAAAAACAAAACAACAATAGCAATAAAAATAACCAGAAAAGGAGCAGGGGCAGAATCTTATTAAACAAGACACTTCCTTTCCATTGATTCAACAGTTTGGAATACACTATTCTACATGTTAGTCATTCCTGGTATTGCATATTTGTCATCTTGTTTGCTTGTTTGTTTGTTTGGCTGCATAGCAGTGGGACCCCCTCCTGTGTTTGGAGAATAGCTCACAATAAGTTTCTCAGTAGAGAGAAGAATCCTCTCTCTACTCCAGAAGCCTGAAGGGCCAGAGAGTTGCTTCCCTAGCCCTCCTGGAAACTAGAACACGGACTCAGCACCAACTTCCCAGTGTGTTTTAAATTTGGATTCAGTATCTTATATATATGCAGACATGAACACACACATATGCATAGCCACTGGCCATTAAGCATTCGTTCTGGTCATTGTGGCTGTGGTTGCACCAGCATCTGATTTCTGGGGCCACTGGGGTGGTAGAGTAAAGCTGTGAGTGTCCATGTCCAGCAGAGACAGCTGTGGTACCCTCACCCACCTGTTCCAAGGAAGTGTCTGGTCTGTGGCTCTGAGTGTCCGGGACTCCTGACATCCCTCTCCAGTTTCCAAGCCTGCCTCTCTAGCCTTCCTGGCAGAATTGTGCTACCCTCGGTCTGTTTCTGTTGCTCTGAACTGAGAAACCCAAAAGACTTCATTTCCCTACATATTTTTGCAAGACTACTGTGAGAAATCTTATCCAACACTGAGTGGGGTATCTGGCTTTTGAGCTCCTTTTGAATGCTGAAGAGAATGTTGATAATTAGATGCTAGGGTGTGAGGGTAGAACAGAGGGAGCCTTTATTAAACATTGAATAGTTTAGTTTGGGCAAGAAGTAGGCAAAATGTCAAGACCTAGGCTGAAGCCTACTGATACAGCTTAGTAAGATGAGGTGGGATTTCCATGGGAAGCTATGGCAGACAGCACAATAGCTAGTCACGTGGATGGCAGATGATCTGTTGGAAGGGACGGGGCAGGTTGTGTGGACAAGTGGCCCACAGATGCTGGCCAAGGAGTCAATGCAAAATTCCCAAAAATACTATCCAGAGGAAGCTAAGGCCAGAATCCAAATTGGGTGGCACCTGGGTGGCTTAGTTGTTAAGCGTCTGCCTTCGGCTGAGGTCATGATCCCAAGGTGCTGGGATCGAGCCCCATGTCATCAGGCTCCCTGCTAAGCAGGGAGCCTGCTTCTCCCTCTCCTCCCTGCTCCTGCTCTCTGTCACTATCTCTGTCTCTCTCAAATAAATAAACAAAATCTTAAAAAAACAAAAAAAGAAAGAAATCAGCATTACCCTTCCAGAGAGGGAAGGCTTTAGGGCAAGCTCAGAATTTCAGAACTGTCTAATGGGCCAGGTTGTTGAACATAGAACGGCTTTGATTTTGTGGCTAATGAAGCCCCTTGCCCACACCTGACTCTGTTACTACCAAGCTGCCTGGGACTCTTGGAGCCATGGATTTCAATTTCTGTCTGATACTCCCTGACTGGTCACCATGGACACAAATCAAGACCACAAACCACAGATGACTAATCAAACAGGTGAAGCTGGGTGAGCAGCTGTGTTAGTAGGTATCAACTTTCTATTATCTATTAAAGCATGCATATTTAAAGGTTTTAAATATTTAAAAACATATTTAAAGATTTTATAAAGTATTTATTGACAATAGCAGAAAAACTGTATTTAAAATCCAAATCCAAGCTGAAAAATCAGAGGTTATTTCTGGCAACAATTCCAATTCACAACAGTTTGACCTAAAGTATCCCAATGGTGATGGGAGATTGCTCTTGAACTGGCTTACTCCCCTATATACTTCACATATAGACACGGCTGTACTATAAGATACAGTTTTCATTGTTCTATTATTCTTGGGAACCTAAGGAGCAGTATATAAATGAAGTGTCACTATTAGTATTATTATCCTAGAGTAAAAATTGCAATGTAGCAGTTAAAGCTGGGCACACTTGCCTTTGAAATAATGCATTGGTGATTCTTGCGTTTTATTCATCGCCGCTCCTACTGCAAACATCGCAAAGAATCTTCTGCTTCAGCAAATCTCAGCAGTGCATTTGGGAGCATTAGTCAGGAGACTAATGCAGCTGGAGAGGACGTGTCTTTGAAGTGAGGGATGGGTCCTATGGAATTATTTCAGTTGCCCTCTCCCCATCAACCCCATTGCTGCCGTGCCCTGCATTACAAGACAGAGAAGCACCCAGTTTTCACTTAGAGAATCATGCCTTGTGTCCTTTTCTTATTGGATGCATAACATCTCATTTCTCATGAACGGAGAAAGATCACCTGTCAGCAAGTTTGCCGCCAATTGCTGACGAATTTTCCCTAATAGGCTGCCAGGTGATTCCCTCCCTCAAGGAGGACTAGCCTAGTACCGCCCTGACATTGCTGATAAATAGCTGTGTGGCCTTGGGCAAACCAATTAACCTCAGTTTCCTCATCTGTAAAGTGGCCTTTGCGGTCCTTTCCACCTCTAAAATGGTCTGGCACTCAAATCTTCCACAAATCCCTTGGCACGGTGCTTTTCGACTGTCACATCTCAGCATTCTAGAGAAGGCCACATGAACAGAAACACCAGAAGGGGAAGGCACAGACTGGGTTTGCCTGAGCAGAGCATGCCAGCAAGTGATAGTGGACAGAGTATGCCTGCAGGGTAATAAGTTTAGGACTCTGTGGAGTACACTGAATGCCAAATTCAGGGCTTTGGACTTCAATCCCTAGGCCCTAGGGAAACTTTGAAGAGTTTGGAATAGGGGAGTGATGTGTGGAATGCATTATTAAATGATTTCTGGAACAGCATTGAAGATTACTGATAGAAAGAATAGAGACCCTAAACAGGGAAGCCAGCAGGAAGTGGATTACAGCAGAGATGATGAAGCAGGGACTAGGGTAGCAGCATTCTCACAATAGCTGATGTGCACTGAGCACTTAATATATGCACACGCTGTGCACAGTGCTTCCCATAAATTATCTCAGTCCAACCTCATTACAACCTCAGTGAGGTAGAAGCTATAATCATCCCCATTTATAAAACATAGAAACCAAGACTTGGGGTACTTAAGCAACTTTCCCCAGTGTTGTGCAGTTAATAAGTGGACAAGCAGGAATTCCATGAGATTCCATGTTCTCCAATGCTCTGTTGTAGGTACACAGAGGTAAGCAGTTTTGAGGGGTTCATGAGACTTGCTACTGATCGTCAATGAGGAGTGGGGATGGATATTTGGTGAGGTGCAAATGGAGTGCCCTGGACTTGACCTTCCAGGGATTACCTCATCCCATCTTCCCAACCTCATAAACAGGAGCCCCAAGGATCACACAGATAAATTGTTGCAAAGGATTTGAACTCAGGACTGAAAGATCTAGAAAGCATTTCCTGTGGCTCTTCTAATGTTTCTAGGATTGATGGGTTCTTGGCTTTCTCCCTACCCAGGATGATTTGAAGATGACACCAGTGTGTTGAAGATGCAAACACCAACATGACAAAGCCTTGTTCAGAGAGACGAAGTCCTCAGGGCCTCTGTGCTTGGCATTTCTTTAACTGATCTAATATTTTTGGAACATTTTCATTTCTATATCCCCTTGATCTATCCTTTTTACCCATTCCTTCTTTGTTGACCAATTCACTGTGAGACAAGAGATGGAAACTTGCTTCCTTTGCCTGGACTCAAGTTCCCTCTTTGGTAGAAGAGGTTAGAACGGAAAATCGCCTTCCTGCAGGAGGGATCTGGAAGAACAACTGAGTTCTATTTTAAAAGCCAAAAAAAAAAAAAAAAAAAAAAAAGCTCTGGGTGCCTAGCTTGACCCAGAGAATACATGTATTATTCTCTTAACCCAGCTCCTGTGATTGAGATTTTTATTTGGACAATGGAAACCAAATTGATGATAGGCTGTTGGGAACTCAGGACTTATTTCTCAGTTCTGGCCAAGAGCCTCCAAAACCTGTCCCCTGACTCATTTAAATTAATAGTTGTAAAAACAAAGGCAAATAAGAAAAGCTTTGTGGATAAGAATGTGAATTGATTAAATTCATAGAAATAGCATCACTCTTCAAGGATTGCCTGTCTTTGCTTAATGTTGAAAATATTGATACTATCTCCAGTATTGTTTCCCCTGTTTTTACATTTGCATGGGAAACAATTTGATTAACATTTTCTCTGAAGATGGTTTCCTTCCGAGAAAGTTATATTAATTGTATCAGCTTGGCCCACTGAGCCTGCTTTCCCAGGCAGTGCTGATTTGGATGCAAAACAGAGCTATTTTGGAAACAGTAACTTTACCTATATTGTTGAACCTCTTTTCAAGGCTCAGTTGGGTTTGCTACAGTAGAGCATTGAGGATGCTTTTCACGTGGCACACATTGTGCTAATACAGCTTTAATTTTCATATCAAATTGGACAAGAAATGAGTTTGTCAGAAATAATCAAGCCTATTACAGAGGTGCTGGGTTGGATAGTTACTGAGATGTGACTGTTACTCCGTGAAGTGACCTTGTGTTGTGGGGATCTGTAGATGGAGGTCATTGGGCAGGCTGGACGCAGTTACACCCCTGGGAAACTCCTAGGGGCCATTCCTGGCAGTGGTTCAGTGAGTTAGGAATATTCCCTAATCTTTCACTGTTACTTGGCTCTGCCTCTGTCTCATTCCCAGTGCCCTGCTGGGCTCCTTGCAAAAACAAATCCAAAACAAAATGCCTTATGTAAATAGTTCAATTTCTGTGAAATGTATGCTCTACCTTAAATAAAAGATATTGTGACTTGATGGTAGGTCCACATAGGTGGACCCAGAAATCCAACAGAGTGTGAGGGAGAACTGGGAAGAAAACATACAAGTGATTCCTTATACTGAGCATGTAGGAACTGATTTTAAGCCTTTTAGTTATCTATCCTGTTGACTTCATATTTCATAGGTGAACTTTTGAATCTATTTCCCCAGAACACTCAACAATTCTTACAGGCTCCAGGATACTACCAATCTATCAGAGTTTTCAGAGTCCACTTAGGTTCCTCTTCATCTGTTTGGGTCTTTCTTTTGAGCTGATGGGGTACAGAATGACTTGAATACTATATCCTGTCAGTGCTCTGTTGTGCCTTGCAACATTAGACATGGATGTTTCCATGGCTTTGGCATGTGCTTTAAATTCATTGTCTCAGGGGCGCCTGGGTGGCTCAGTCGGTTAAGCAGCTGACTCTTGATTTCAGCTCAGGTCATGATCTTAGGGTCTCGGGATGGAGCCTCAAGTCCTGCTCTACACTCAGTGGGGAGTTTGCTTGAGATTATCCCTCTCCTTCTGCCCCTCCCCCAACTTGCTTGCTTGCTGTCTCTCAAATAAATAAATAAATCTTTAAAAAAAATCCCTTTGAAAAAATTCATTGTCTCACTCAGGTCTCAGGACAGCAGTGAAACCTGATGTGAGTGATTAAAAGCTCAAAAGCTGAAGGGGTTCAGACTAAAAGCTTTCGGATTCCACTGCCACCAATTTTGAGCAGTGTGGCCAGGCATATATGAGTTCTTTTTGCTTCAGTTTCCTTATCTGCACCATTGGTATGACAAGGACATGTGCAAAGCCAAGGGAGTACTTGATAAATGTCAGCGACAACTCTGTGAGTTAGCCGTGTATTGTTACTTCTGCTCTGCAGAGAGGAAGTGAAGGTGCAGTGAGCTTGCACATCTTACTTGGGTTATATAGCCAGTAGTGACAATGTGGACTTTGTATGGCTCCAAATTTAATGGTTCCAAATCCATTTTCTCTGCTCTGTTCCTTCCACCCAAGTTTACGAAGCTATTGTAAAACCTCCCCCCCTCTTTTTTTAAGATTTTCTTTATTTTAGAAAGATAGAGGGTACATGAGCAGGGGGAAGGGAGGGGAGCAGAGGGAGAGCGACAAGCTGATCAGATCCCAATTGGGGCTCAATCCCACAACCTTGAGACCATGACATGAGCTGAAATCAGGAGTCAGGTGCTCAATGGACAGAGCCCCCAGGTGCCCCAAGCCTTCCCTGGATTAGATGAGAGCTAGCTTTCAATCACTTGTGAAGGTTTCATGCTTTTCTTTTAAAGAAATTGACATAAATAGTGGTCTCTTTCCCAGGATGAATCATATTTGTGTAACTGTGAAGATGTTAAGAACTCATTTTTCTCCAACAAATCCTTTGTTTTTAAGCTTTTACATGTTTATAATTGAAATTCTAGAAGGATAGCTCTCCAAGCAAATGTTGTCCTTGAGACATGTGACACAAGTCTCAGATGTGAGCCATATATGCAATTTTAAATTTCCCAATAGTCCAATCAAAAAAGTAAAAAGGAAATAGGTGACAATGTTAATGATGCAGTTTATTTAAGCCAATATATCCAAAATATTATGACATGCAATCAATATAAAATTATTAATGTGCTATTTCTCATTCTTTTTTCATACTAAGTCTTTGAAATCTGGTGTGTGTGTATATGTATAACACATCTCAGTTGGGACTAGGCACATTTCAAGTGCTCAGTAGCCACATGCACCTAGTAGATATTATATAGATAGTGCAAGTCATGATTTTTCAAAGGACAATTTATACAACAATTTTTTAAAAAATTTATTTATTTATTTTAGAGAGAGGGGAGAGGGAGGGACAGAGGGAGAGAGAGAGAATCTCCAGCCTACTCTGAGCTGAGCACAGAGCGGTGCTCGATTCCAGGACCGCAAGATCATGAGCTGAGCCGAAACCAAGAGTGGGATGCTTAACTGACTCAGCCACCCAGGTGCCCCCATCTCAGGACCTTTTAAACCACAGCTGCAGAAGCCACCTTCTTAGCTTTATTGCAGCTTTCCTGAATCTCCACCCCAAAGCTGGATCTAACAGAAGGATCCATAGGAAGGGGATGACCAAAACAGGGTCATTCTTATCTACAATCAGAGATAATGATGACTTTCAAAGGTATGAGTGAGCTAACACTGAAATAAGCTTTAGACATTGCAACCTGACTTTAAGATGTGGGATACCTGTGAGTATAGGTGGCCCTGAAGCAAAATACATTGCACTAAAAATGTGTCATCCATCCATCCACTAAGCAAATATTCATGAGACACTGATAAATTAATTAGGCTGGAGATATAAGGGTGGCCACGGTAGAGAGTTTCCACTCTCATGGACCTTATGTTTTAGTTTGAGGGAGCAGAAAATAAAATATAAACAAATGAACAAAATATTTTTCAGTAGTGGTAAGTGTGATCAGTAAAACATGACAATGCTTTGTGATGTATTAGGAAGTAACTGACATTTGAGAATGATAGCCACCGTCTCTGCCCATCCCAACTGAGTACTGCTGGTACAAATGAGGAAGACAACTGTGAGGATATTTACCATTATTGGGGGCCTACAAAGTGATGACCATGAAGGGAAGAAGGAAGAAGGAAAAAAGAAAACAAAAAGAGGAATAAAAATGACAAGGAAAGAAGGAAGGGAGAGATGGGGGAGGCAGAAAAGGGGGACAAGGTATTAGTATCATGACTGATACTTTTCATTAAGTGATGACAGGAAATCCCAAACAACTATACTGAGAGTTGGATTCCCTAAAATTGAAGGGGAGCTCCACAGAGGGAAAGGACTTTGACCAGCATCAACATGTGAGTTTAGGGCTCTTCCAAGAGCAGAATCTGGCCTTCTATGTCATGGCATCTGCTTGTTCACGCTCATGTCTCCTGGTGGGCGTTCATTGCCTTTATTACAGGGAAAGTCCTTCTTAGTGAGAATGTATTAAGAGAGTAGTATGCATCTCTCGGGGGTTCTGAGAAATCAGTGAATGTGTAGAACAACCTTGTATAAGTAAATGGTTGGAATAGATAAAATTATTAGGACATAATTCCTTTGGTTAATGGATAAAAGCTTAGAGATGATGCCTGATAGAATATAGCCCACACATATCTGGGGGATTGCTTTGGGGGAGAAAGTGATCAGATTTTCACCTGTGACAAGAAAAAAAAAGTGACGAAACATCCATCTGAGGAAGAGATATTTACACGAAATCCCTTGATAAGAGGTATAGGCTGTGAGTGGAAGGACAGGAGATGGTTTTCTCAAGGGGCATTAAACATAGTAATTTGCCTACCCATCTTGGGTCTCCCAATAGATGCCACTGTGGCGGGAGATCCGTCTCGTGTCCTCTCACTTCAACCTCCCCCAAATTCAGTCTCTTTTCTTTTTTTTTAAAGATTTTATTTATTTATTCATGAGAGGCAGAGAGAGAGAGAGGCAGAAGGAGAAGCAGGCTCCCAAGCAGCAGGGAGCCCGATGCGGGACTCGATCCCAGGACCCCGGGACCATGACCCAAGCTGAAGGCAGACGCTTAACCATCTGAGCCACCCAGGCGCCCATCAGTCTCTTAATTTTTCTTAAGATGCTTCTCTGTCTCAGAAAAAGAGAAAATTTTTCTGATTTACCTTGGTTGGACACCCATCTCAGCCTTTTCTGTTAAATATTGGAGATTCTTGTGCTTTTTTCCTTCAGGATTTTATTCCAGACATCTTCTCTTCTATCACACTTGTTCACTGGGATGATGCACAGACTTAATAGCTTCACCTACCATCCTGACACTGGCGAATCCCCAGAATGCATACCACACTTAACTTAGCAAACCTTTAAATATGATCATTTTCCTGTATTCCATATCCCAGTGATATCAATGTTATCTGCCAAGGTATCCAAGCAGAGGCAAATGAAAATACAGACATAAATCTCAAGGGGCCTCATTTCTGAGACCTCACATCTAGTCTATGGCCAATTACTATTGATTTGATTTCTGACTCCTCTCACAATATGGCCATTTTTCTGATTTTGCTCTTGTCCCGGTTTCATCCTTTGTCATTTCTCTTGTGACATTTAAGATTCATCCTTCTCTTTGCTCCTTGCTTCCTGCCTTTGATCAGAGCCCTCTGAACTTCTTTAGCTCCAACACTCATGGCTTCTTTAGTATTTGGCTCATAGCAGGTTGTAGTGGCTACAGGTTACAGACCTCTAGCTCAGAAGAGTTTAATAGGAGAAGTTTGGGGCTGTGTAAATGGGAAGTTCGTGAGAGGTCTAGGTTCCGGCTGGACTAGATACAGGGCTTCACAATCTTGAGAAATCTGTCCTACATTTCCACATGGTGACCTCTTCATCTCCTTATCTCTGCTTCTCTTTGAGTGTTAATCTCAGACTGTCTTGCCACTGAAAGGTTTTCCTATGTGACATAAACAAGGACACCATGACCACTGGCAGGCTCAGAACATGTTTATACTTGAAGTTTGCAGGAGCAGGAAAGAGCTCTCTCTCTGCCTCTGTATCAGAAAATTCCAAAGAAGGACTGAGTTTGCCTTGCTTGAGCCACATGCCTATTTCTGAGGCCATTTTCTATCTTCCACGAATACTCTTAAGGACCCAACTTGGGCCATGTGTTCATCCTTGTGGTTGACAGTGGGGTTGGGGTAGAACACAAAACCCCTTGAGCACATAGATGCTCAAAATTGTTACTGGATAGATGGACAGATGAATGGATCAATGAAATGGTATTTGGCTTCCCTAAACCTTTACTGTGTTTTAGTCAGTTTATGTCTGTATTTGTGATATTTACTCTCTTTGAGAGAAGAGATTCATGTCATCTTCCAATATAGAGTTCATTATGGTATAGCTGTCTATGTGTTGTTTCTCAGTGGCTGTGGATTCCATGAAGCCTAAACCAGGATACCGTCTCACAATTCATGGTACCCATAGATGGTTGAGTAAAAGAGTAAGTTACTGAAAGTATAAATGAGTGAATGAGAAAATAGATGGTTATAAGGCATTTCTGTAGTGTTGGGAATTCTGCTCAATATATCCTTTAGAATCAAAGCTCTGAAAATGACCTTGAAGGGCATTTGATTAATTTACATTTGATATTACATTTTACATTTTTAAACAGACTTAGGTGCTAATATTTAGAGAAATTGGAGAATTACCCCTAAAATCACATGACATGATGATGGTGGAGTCAAGAACAGGGCATCAGCACTTTTAACTTCCAGTGAGATGCACTTTCTATTACACAATTTCTTTTTTCAACTAATACACATTAGATAAGCACCTACCATAGCCCAGGCCCAATAGGAGATGCTCTAGGGGATAGTAAAAATGAAAAGACAGAGCCCCAATTCTCAAGCAGCTCCCAGATGAATGAGGGCAATTTGGTAAATGCCCAACAGCATGACTATTATATATCCAGATAAGGAGTGTCATTCTGGCCTG
The DNA here is from genome assembly GCF_003265705.2 of Callorhinus ursinus. Taxonomy (NCBI): domain Eukaryota; kingdom Metazoa; phylum Chordata; class Mammalia; order Carnivora; family Otariidae; genus Callorhinus; species Callorhinus ursinus. The sequence goes on from NW_027397099.1 coordinate 8,455,975, forward strand.
CTGCCTGGATATTTTCTTGCTGAGTAGGACTTGAATAGCTCATGTAACTGGATGACCAAAGTTGTTTTACAGAGCATCCGAAGATATGTCAACTCTAGTATGTTTGTCTGCCAGTCCCTCACGTCCAGGGAACTTAGGCAAACAAGAAGGCTGTCATAACACCTGGGGACACATTGAATTTCTCAGACGCTCTGAAGATACCACATTGGCCAGTTTGGTTCTCCTAGCTGTTGCTCTGCCCAGTCTCATGACCCTCTCTTCTCCATTTGATCTCTTTTGACAAAATTTCTTTTCTCCAATTCAGACAAGCTGAATTTTCAGGTTGGGAGGAGAAAACCATAAGGGTTGCCATTCTTCTACCAATCCTCCTCTGGGTTTGGGTGGCTTATCTGCTATTTTGTGATGATTTCTAGTTAGATGATTATTCTAGCACAGTTTTGTTACCTCAGAAAAAATCACATAGGAAACCACTATGGGGTAATCCATTTAGGGGTAGTCCTCCAATTTCTCTAAATTCAGACTCACATTCTGAATTTCCTCTTATGATTTAAAATTTATGCCTCAATTTCACTGACCCAAAGTCTCCAGTAGTTACAAAAGGAGAGCACGTCAGGGGCTTCCTGTGGAGGGTGGGGGAGCTCACAGTGTTTTGTTCTTTGTGATAGGGCTGATAACAGGGTCATGTTCCCTTAGTGCAAATTCATAAAACTATGATCTTCTATATATATTTGATATTTAAAATTATAAGAAAAATTTAAAAAGCAAAAGCAAAAAAAAATAATAGTAATAATTACATGCCTATAGAGCAGTAGTTATCAACCTGGGATGATTTTTCCACCGGGGGACATTTGTCAAGGTCTGAGACGTCTTTGGTTGTCACCACGGGGTAGGGGCGTGCTACTGGTATCTAGTGGGTGGAAGCCAGGGATGCTGCTAAACATCCTATAATAATACACAGAGCAGCACCCCGTCCCCCCAGCAAATAATTATCTGGCCCAATAGTGCCGACATTCAGAAGCCCTGCCATAGAGAATGCAGATCAATCTGAAAGATTAATTTTTGAAGGGCCATAGCAAGCACCATTCATAGAAACTTGTATGCTGGATTATATCTTTATTTCAGTCGAGGAAACTGAGGCTCATAGAAACTAATCCATCCAGAGTCATTCATTTAAGAACCCATGAAGCTCAAACCCTTACCCTTTACACCAATATATTCTCTTGCCTATTATCACTTCTCCAGTGCAAAAAATCATAATTTGAAAACTGACACATATTTTTCTCCATAACTAAAATGCTTTTTGTGTAGAACAACCAGATAAAGGCATTAATGAAAAGAGGCTTTACAGAAATATCATCCATATGATCTTCTGCAACAATGGCTTTGTAATAAACTACTCTGAATTACTTTTTCCAAGAACTTGTAAAAAAATGTGCAAACTGGAAAGCATAGCATTCTTGTTATTGAACCAGTTGAAATTTGACTTTTGGACATAAGTAAGAGGACTGTCATTCAGGGGAATTAGAATGCTTTCCTAGCTGCTATTGGGAGATGGCAGAGCCTCTTCCATTCCCTTGAGTTTGAAGTTGTCTGAAGTTTCCTATCTGTAAATGCTGATGTACACATCGTGTATCAGTAAGGATACACTGAGGGTAACAGAACCAGTAGGATACACGTATATTAGGAGATTCATTGGAAGTAACTGGCTCAAGCAATGGCAAGGGTTGACAAGGCAAGTCTGAGGTCCACGGGACAGGTGGGCAGGAAGGGCAGACTGGAGCCGGAGGATGGGAGCCGTAGCTACAGTCCACAGGTGGACTTTTCTCTTCATTAGAGTAACTTCGGTTCTGCTCAGAAGGGTTTTCAGCTGGTTGAGTCAGGCCCACCCAGACTATCGAGAATAATCTTTACTTAAAGTAAACTGATTATAGACTTTAATGACATCTACCAAATATCTCAATTAGTGTTGGTATAACAAACCCAGCCAAGTTTACACATAAAGCTGACCACCATGCACAGTAAGTGTAACTTTTTCCTAAGCCAGTAGTTATTTTAGGTAGTATAGTTCAGTTATCAGAAAGTATAATGAGTGTGAAGTAATGTAAACTACACTATTTCTCTTAACAGCATGAGGATGTGGTTGGCCCTCCCCATCTCACTATATAGGTGCATGCATGCCTAAATATATATGTATTGTGTACAGACATGCACACATTTGTGCTGTAGTTATTTTAGTAAGCATCCATTTATCCAACAAAATATCTACCATGTAATAAATAGCCACAGTGGTAGGTAGTAGGCACACAAAGATAAAACTCTCATAGTCCTTACCTTCAAAGTCCTAATAGTCTGGAGGAGAAGGATATAATTAAATTGGTAATTTTAATGTGTTTTGATACATGCTACAATGCGCACATTTAGAAACATTAAAAAGGCCTCTTGAATGTTGAATAACTGAAAGCAAAATTAATTAGCTAGAAGACTGTTCTTTGAATATATGCTCCTTGGATGGATGTTAGGACCAACTCTTCCTTAATAAGGAATTACTGTTTGTTAGGGTTTAACTAAAGCTCTGGGCAGAGTGCCAGGAGAAAGGTGATTGGATTCCCAGCGGTTGGCTATGTGAAGAGCTCAAACAGTATGGCCTATTTACTTGTCCACTTATTTATGGCCTTTCCGGTTCTCAGGAGGTGTTGATGTGGCCTTCATAAATACCAGCAATGTGCTGAGATTTCAACAAAGGAAAGTTTTAAAGAAATTAGAATGAAGGGAAAGTAAGAGTAAGGTTGAAAGAACAAAGGACTTCATTGAAGAGCATACCATAATTTATGACATAGAGCATTGTTTCCTAGTAACCAAGTAACTGGAGAAACAATACAACCACCACAAAATAATAATATGGTAGTGTCCAGGTGAGACAAAACATTTCTTGACATTGAGGCCAGTAGAATTTCTCCCAAAGAACCTTATAAAGAGACCAGTGCCTTTAACAATTACCCAAGCATAAACAAAACACTACACATGCACATGGTGCATATGTATTTACATATAGATGCATGGATGTATATACAGATGCATCTCTAGGGTTGTTTAGTTCAAGCAGGGCCCCAGGTATATGAGTCCAGCTCAGTGGTCAAGATCCTTAGATAGTGACACTTCTGTGGGATTTGTAGGGTCACGTCTTGGCCCAGGCTCTCCCCTGTCTTTCTCTCCATGTTCCTTAGACGCACTGCCCCACGGCTTTCTGCCAGAAGGAGCCAAGGTGATACAGAGTAGAAATAGAATAATATAACCCAGTGAACCAGAGCTTTGTTGAATGTTCCAGAACCGCACCACTCTCAGATCCACCGAGAGCCCTGAGTTCGGGGAACCTGTCATTTGCCTCTTGTAGTAACTTCAGATAAGGCCATTCTCCTTTGTGGCCTTAATATTCACCTACCTGGGAGTGGGTCACTGGGCTTCTAAGAGTCTTAGGGTCTCGGAAATAAATACTGAACAGGTACAGCATCTGAGATGGGTTTTGGCCTTAGGCCTCCCATGAACCCTTGATAAAAGAGAAACAATTTGCTGCTGTCATTAATGGAAGTTCGATGAATCTGTTAAAAAATACATCACATCACTACAGAAATGACATTAACACAGGGTTCTTTTTTATTTATTTCTTTCCTTCTAATTAAATTCTCTCAAGGTGAGAAGAAACCACTGTCCACTGCCAAATCACGGTTCATGGGTCTGTGCAGGAATGAGAAAAGGAGTCTGTGATTTGAACTGGTACAAGAGAACTCAGGAGATGCACTTTTGGACTTGGTGAATGGATATCTGGCGCCTGGTCTGGGCTTGGTCACATGGGTATGGCCATGTTCTTTAGCTCTTTTGTGTCCCAGGTGTCTCTATCAGTAGGAAGAAGATAGTAATAGCTGCCCCATCTTTATTAAGGTTGATATGCCAATGGCTGTATAAAGACACTATTATACTTAGATAGGGGTTGGATAGTGCCAAAGACAAAGAAGAGAGATCATGTCAGTTTGTTTCAAAGCATTGTTTTCTCTGTGGGCTCACTGGGAGTGAGGGCCTCCTTCTCTGCTCTGGGCTCGGAGGTGGCCATCATTGGGCAGCTTGGTAGGAACCCTGGCCTGGGAATTGGGAATTGTAAATTCACATTCAGATTCTGTCATTTTACATACACCTTGGACAAATAACTATCCCTCTTGGGGTATCTGTTTACTTTTTTTTTTTAAATAACAGAGCTAAACTTGGTGACCTCTAAGAACCTTTCCAATTCTGAGGGGCTACAGTGTACCATTTACAGTGCTGTGGAATAAAGACTTAGGAGTGAATAGGACAGACCCTGACATCTGTGAGAGCTCTGTTGGAAGAGGCAGAGAGCATCTGTGATGGGACAGTCTCAGATTGTCTTACAACAGAGTAGTTGTAAGGAAATAAACAGAGTTGTATAATAGAAAAAGAGGAGAAATGGGTCTTTCTTGCTAAAGAGAGATGAAATGGGTCATTCTCCCAGGAATACTTCTCTGAGGAGGTGACATTATTTGATCTTCCTCTTTATTCTTGCAGAGTAAACAGTTAAAATGACATCTGAAAAAAACATCTTTGTCCTTTGCAAATCCATCTCAGCATTAGCAGTAGAAGACAGAATGGATTTAAGAAAAGGTTTCCTGTCTTAAATTTTTTTGTGGAATGTGTGAGGTATGAATAAAGGAAATAGAGAAGGATCTTTGCAACATGAGCAGGAGATACATTTATAGCTCTGGGGCAGAGATAGGATTTGGTAAATAATTTTCAGGATATATTAGTTGATTCAATGAATGTTTATGGAGCACCTACTAGGTGCCTGACCTTAAGCAGAGAGCTGAGACTAAGGTGTTTAATCATCTAGAATCTTCCTGAAGAGAAGCCTAGCTTGGAGGGAGAAGAAGCATATAGAAATAAATATCTCTGTTCCATGGTAACAGTGGTGGTGGGAAGGATTCAGGATAATTCAGGACATTGGTAATGGGGCTGGCTTGAGGAAGTATGAAGCAGTTCACAAAAAATGCTAAGGATGAGTGTTTAGGTGAAAAATAAACCACCAAAATTATTTTGAAATAATGATGTCATTTTTGCTGACACTAATATTCATCTCACTTTTTTTGGAACTAATACTAAAGAAATATCTTAAAATGTTAAAATAATTACATGTATCAAGTATTCAGCATAGGAAAACAAGACGGGAAGAAAGAACAAAAGAAAGAAAGAAGAAAGAAAGAAAAAAAGAAAGAAAGAAAGTTCTTAAATATCTAACAAGAGATTGGTTAAATAAATACAGTATATTTTTATGATGGGCTGTAATTGTCACTGGTCATATTAACAAAGAATCTGTCACTACATGGACATATGCTTAGGATAAAATGTTAAGAGGTGCAAAGTAAGCCACTGAATTATCTATTCAGTGTGATTTCAACTTTCTCCACGTATAGCAGACTATGGAAGGGTATTATTCTGAAATAGCAATCATGGAGGGATGGTATGATTAATTATTTTAGTTTAATTTTAAATTTTATTCTTTTTTTGATTTTTCATTACCACACATTCGCACTTGAGAAAGAAGCACATGGAAAACTACTGCAAATCTGGGGGTATTTGATAAAGAATGGAAGAGCAGTTCCTTCCAGTTCAATCTGTTTCTGATGAATTAGTTTTTATTCCTCTGGAGTAGAAGTAAACCTTGAATTTAAAAAATAAACCTTACGTTTTGTCTTTAATTCTAAGCTTTTGTGATACTGCAATTCATTTTTACTGTCCACAGTTTCCCCCCCCCCTCCACATTTAAATGAAGCAAAACTAGAAAGCAATGTGAGTTTAGAAAACCTGGTTTTGTTGTGTATTTCTGATGGCGCTCAGGAAGAGCCACGGAAAAGGATGGAAGGTCTGTTGGAAATAAAAAGACCTTAGCAGAGTCATTTCATGGCTGAGAGCTCTAAAGCCTTAAAGATGAGGAGTGATTTGCTCATGGTCACGTGACTGGTTTATAGGGACATTAAGCATCATCACGGTGATGGGGAGAATAAGACTAAAAAGAATTTGGCTCAAGATTTGTTGTTGTTTGGGTGGTGATGGTGGTGATGGTGGTATTGGTGAGGCAGAAGGAGGAATAGGGCTCACGCTCAGTTCAAAGCTACAATGTGGTTATTGTAAGAATGTAGAACATTCAGGATACATTCTTTGAAAAGTGGAAGTACAATGTCAGAAAGGGAATTATAAATCTGATACTAAATCAGGTGAAACTTAAAGTCTGGGTTTTAAGCTTTGCTATTCCATGAAAACTCAGAACATGTCAATTTTCAGAATAGAAATGTTTCTCTCCATATCTGAATTTTAAAATTCATTGTGCATATGTTCTGTGATTTAAAAGTAACAGTCTTTTCCATTTTTCTCATTCTGTTGCAAATTGCAATCGTACCATGTCATCAAAAAGTTATTTAGTGACAACTTATGGGAAGCCAAAAAGTTTCCTATAATTTGCATATATTTTCCACATTTGGAATGTTAGTGATTAAGTTTTTTTGTGTTCACTTAAAATAATATATTATTATTGAAAATAAATATAATAATAAATGCAAAATGTTGCTTCTAACGGCATATGCTAAACACTTCCACAGTGCAGCACAGCATATGCTTAGTTCTTCATTAAGAGATTTTAAAATAACTTGTATTTAGCAAGAATACATTATCTTTTATTCAGAATTAATTATATGCTGTTTTGTGTACCATAATTTAAAGTGCTACCCACTTCTAATATGTAATACGCAAAAGAAACTATGGTTACAATTCATTAGAATTGGCTTCTTTCCTTTGCAATTTAGTGACATAATGAATACATAGAGCTGAAATGCTATTTGTTACTTGAATCAAAAGTTACATGAAGTGCTGATAACTAACAGTTACAAATCCTTCATTTTTTTTTAAATCACAGCATGCCTCAGGAGAATGGAATAAGTCATGAGAGTAATTCATGCACAATTAGTTATTTTACCATTCTTTGATAGTTTTAAGAACAAGTTTTTAGAAAGGCTATTGGAACAAGAAGGTAGAGGAACATTTAGAAATCATTTTTGTATTATTAAAACACCATGTTACTTAATTGTTTGGTATGCCCAGATAGACACTACTTTGAAAGCAAACTCTGACTTGTGTAAAGGACTTGGTTCTAGGTGTCTGTTAAATCAGTGTAACATACCTTCTTAAAAATGAAACCCCTGTCTCAAAAAATGACCTGGAGATATGTTAGTTGTCTGGTTAAGTGTCTGTAACCTTTGTCTGATCATCTTCTATCTCAACCATGTTTTTAGTGATGAGGAACATGATGCCCCGAGATGCTAAATCCTTAGCTGGGGTTATATAGCACATGACTGGGAACCTGGTGTTGGAGTCCAGCTTTCTTAGCTTAGGTAAGACTCTTATTTGGGAGGCATGCAACTTACTTATATTGTCACTTTCAGCCTGAATTTTTACCAAGAATTTCAATAAGGGAAGTCCATTTGAATAATACATTACCTTAACTGAGCAGGATGAAAGGACAAACACAGCCAAAATGCATCAAAAGTGAAAATGAAAATTCTTAAATGCAGTTTCTATTTTTGAACTATATGATGACATCTGGATTTTTTCATTAAAAGTGACAGAACCTTAAGTAACAATACTAATATTCATGCTGACCAGGGTGGAACGAGGTGAGCACTCTAATACTTTGCTGATGGGATTATAAATCAATACCAGAGGGCATTTGGCAATGTTTTTCTGGAAAGGAAACATTTACTGGCCTTTTGTCTTCTTTGTTTTACCTCTGGATATCTAGCCTTAGGAAACAGTCTGAAACACAAAGATTAAATCATGAAAACATGTTTTTCCAGGTAATTTCTTACAGTATGTAAATTGTACCTCGATAAAGCTATTAAAAATGACTCATCACATTTTTTTTATTTATTGGAGGTAAGCATAAAAACATGCTAAATGACTACCCCTTCAAGGAAATCTTTAAATAGTGACAGTTCAATCATACAACCTAAATTTGAGAAGTCACTCATCAGATTTAGGAAGAAAGTCTCAATAATAGGGAAAAATACTTGCAGTAGAGTATTTATCATCAGGTGCATTATAAAAAATTGTGTGTAAACCACAATTTCTCCTTTGACAATTTTTTAAATGGTTAACATAATTAGAAGGTAATAAATCAGCATGGTAACTAATGATAGTTATGATGGGTGATAAGATTTTCCATTCATTATCCTGTCATTTGTTTATGTAGTCAGTCAACTTTATGTAGTTTATTTAAAATCCCTACATTTTCAAAATGTTCTTCCTTGAGGATTAATTACTACTAAAAATCAGAAAAAAAAGGCATTAATCAGTGCCAAAGTGCGGAGACCTCACACGTAGATAGCTTGGCTATATGAAACAATGACACTGCACACTTCCTAGGAGATTGAACTGCAGTCTTAAGACTGTCCTTACCTGGCAGAAGGACCCAGTTAAATAGGATTGGCAAAGTTCACCAACATTTCCCTTTCTCAGTCATGGTGATTGTGGATCAGCCCTGAGAATACCGTGTGGAACAGGTTGCATCAGGAACAATCCACCTAATGCCATCGATTTATATAAACTCTAAATTTCTTCACATTTAGCCAGTGGTGGGGTTGTTAATTTCCACCATTTTTATCCACTGTAATCAAAGTGTTAAGAGCTCAGAATTCAGAATTTGCGCGCTACAGCAGCATGTGGTGAATGATTGGCATTAATAATCCAGGCCTTGCTGCTCGGTACCTTCACATGGTCAGGCCCTCTGTTCCAGGCCAGGATGAAAACGTGTTTCCTGCAACTTGTTAACTCAATTACACAGTCCTCTGAATTACAGCAAACATTTCTTATACAAAGTCACTTGCATAGTCTCTATGGTAGCTGACACTTCATAATTCCTAAGGGAAGATATGAAGAATTAGACTAAATTCCCTGGATTCTGAAAGAAAGAGAAAGTGATTAAGACATTGAAATTGCTCCAGCTACGTTGCTGTGGTTGTTGGAGGAAGTGATACTGTGTCAGGTGCAAAATGTAATAGCTCTGACTACCCAGTACCTATCTTCTGGGACATTTCCAATTCACACCTAACTCTGAAGGCTGCTCTAAATCGAAAGATTCCAGAGTATGATGGTCTAGGATTTCCTTTCATCTCAAATGATCTCATTTTTTCTCATTTAAAATTCACTCTGAAGATCCTAAAGTCGAATATTTGACTTAGATGTTTCCATGAAAAAAAATTTTTTTTAATGCACTTTCTCTCTCTTACGGTCTGTTTTGCAATATCTAAGCTTATACAATTTTGTGGGATACCCAATCTCTAGACAAAACCCTGGTCTTCAAAGCCAGGGGTCATGGGACATATTTCCTTTTATGCTCTGGGACTTGACTGTGCGTTACAAGGTTTTGTAAGAGGTGGTCTGCACACCAATCTACTTCTATGTTACCTGGGGATCTTCTTTCAAAAGAAGCATCCACAGCCTTCACCCAGGCTTGTGTAGCCGCAGGTGGGCTCTAAGAAACTGCATTTATAACAAGCTTCCAGGTGATGGTGAAGCCCTCTAAAGTTTGAGAAGTGTTGCATTAACTTGCTTTTCTTTTCAGAAAGCCTCCACCCTCACTGTCCCATTCTTTACTTCATAACAGCTTTCTTGGCAGAGGCTCGTGAATTCGCAGCAAGAGTGAATAACCATCCTAATATACCAGAGCCAACAGGAGCCTAGACTTGACTTTCAAAGCTGTGCTTGACTTTCTTTTTTTTTTACTTTAAATTTTTTATTGTTATGTTAATCACCATACATTACATCATTAGTTTTTGATGTAGTGTTCCATGATTCATTGTTTGTGCATAACACCCAGTGCTCCACGCAGAATGTGCCCTCTTTAATACCCATCACCAGGCTAACCCATCCCCCACCCTCCTCCCCTCTAGAACCCTCAGTTTGTTTTTCAGAGTCCATCATCTCTCATGGTTCGTCTCCCCCTCTGATTTACTCCCCTTCATTCTTCCCCTCCTGCTATCTTCTTCTTCTTTTTTTTTTCTTAACATATATTGCATTATTTGTTTTAGAGGTACAGATCTGTGATTCAACATTCGTTGTGCTTGACTTTCAAGCTGTGCTTGGACCGGCGGCATCAGACATCACCTGGGGCTGTGTTAGAAATGCATTTTGGGGGACCTACCCTGTGATTTTCTGAATCAGAAACCCTTGGGGTGGTTTTAAGAAGCCAGCCAGGTGATTCGGATGGTTTGTAAAGTTTGAGGAACACTGGTCTCGCTTGTCGGTTTTCAGTCTCCAGTGCTGGCCAGCTGTGTACCTTCACTTATACAGTTCATTCACCTTCCCGATTTCTATAAAGGACGAGATAGTTCTTTCTTTCAGACCATGATTCCTTTTAGAGAATTTCACATACCAAGAGATCTAGAAATCCAGAAGAGATTTTAGAATCAATGTCCCAGGCAAATGATGCCTCTAAAACAGGTAATGGTCCTACTAGGAAGATAATGGTTTGGTCTCTTAAAAGCAGCATCAAAATAGCATGACAAGACCTACTGGGTTTTAACTGGATGACAGGCTCCTATGTTAAAGCTAGTTCGGTTGAATCTTGGTTTTGACATTTACCAGTTGTGTGGCTTTTGGGAAAGCTAAAGATTATCTGGGAGCCTTACTTGTCGTATGCGAGAGAGAGTATAATAATAGTTTCACACGGCGATTTTGAGCATTAAATGAGGCACTGGGAGGAAAGTGCTTTGCTGACGGCCTGGTAATCAGCAAATGCCCAAAGAATGTTATAAGACATGTAACCATGGGTATGCATTGTAGTCCTGTGACCTTGAGTTCCCTCATTTTAAATTGAGAGTAATTGTCATGCCTAAAAGTGGTGAGTTTCAGCCATAACATGGAACTGAGTGAATCTCTTAAGCTATAGAATCTGAGGTTTTCCTATGAAAGATGAAAGGATGGAGTCTGGCCTCTCTGTATCCCCAGCCTCCAGGACTGGTTTTGGCACCTGTTCAGCACTTGATGAATAGATTATGTAAGCAATTATTCAAACTATTTTCAGAATCCAGTTTTACAATCTTTGGCTAATATTCCCAACAAACCCAATGAGGATGGCCTAGTTACTTATCTCATTTTATAGAAGAAGCACCTCCAGCTTAGAGAGCTGGAGTAAATTGACTAAAATGGCACTGGGTTATCCGACTTTGGGGCTCCTATGCTTAATTATTCTGCTATGCTGTTTTAACTTCTGTGAGACTCCGGCTGGTAATCTGTAGCAAGAAGCAACATGGATGGGCAAGGTTAGAAATAATTTTTAAGTACCTGTGGAAAATACAGAAAAAGAAATTAGGCACTTGGATGAATCAGCAACCTTTTTTTTTTAAATTCAGTAGCTATAAGCTAATTAACTCCTAGCCAAAGTGAGGAGAGAGATACTTTTTATTTTGTTGCTAATAGTATTTTAAACTATGTTCTTGTTAGATTTAATACAGAAAACACATAAAAACAATTGTGCAGCTGAGCATGTTCTTGTCAGGTGAACACCTTTGAACCACCCCCTCTTGAGGAGGTAGAACCTAGCCAGATACACTGGAAACCCTCCCAGGGTCTTCCTTCCGAATGAACATGAACATTTCCCTCACCTCCTCATTGCCAGTGTGTACAGCCCCAAACCCTATAATTTAGTTTAGCCTGTTTTTCTTTTCTTTTTATCTTCAGAAAGACGTTTTGAGTTTTTTTAATCTATAAGTGTCCCTCACCCCTGTCACTGAGGCAATGGAATAATTTATCCTATAATAAGGGTTTCTCAACCTCAGGACTGTTGACATTTTGAGGATTATTTTTTGTTGTAGCAGTTGTTTTGTGCATTGTAGGTTGGCTACCAGCATCCCTGGTCTCTACCCATTAGATGCCAGTAGGATCCCCCTCCCCAGTCATGACAACCAAAATTGTCTCCAGACACTCTCAAATGTCCCCAAGAGGCTAAAAGCTCCACTAATTGAGAATCATTGCTATAGAGTTTCCTTTCATCCTCTTAATTTTCTGAAACTGGATCTTGCATGAGAGTCTTAATCAGATTCAGATTCAATTTTTGTATTTGTTTTATTTATTCATTGCTAAGACTACATCTTAAGGGGTGGCGTGTACTTCCCTCTGAAGGCACATAATGTCAGTGATTTCTCTTTTTTGTGATGTTAGTCACCACTGATGCCCAGTGCCTAGATCCTTTATAAGGGTTTGCAGCGTGTTGACCTGCCAATTCTGTGAGCCCTTCACCATTGAATTGTCAGAATATCTGTATCAAGAGAAGCCTGCCTCAGCTATGATTTGGTTTCCAGTATGGTTTAAGTGGGGAAAATTCCCATTTTCCTGGGTTATCTTTAATCTGACAGCCAGCCTTTTCCATTCTTGCCATTTAGACACACACTCGTCTCAGCTTTTAAGACCCAGCTTATCAAATGAGTCAGGACCAGTGTGGTTCCCTGGCCCCATTTCATGGAGTCAGTCACTGCTGGACTACTTAGGCTGTGTATGAAACTTACCAGGTGGGGGATAATAATTGGTTATAATGGATTCCCAAGTCTCTTTTCTCCCACTAGTCAGTGAGTGAGGAAAGCAAGATTGTCTCTCATTGTTCCTTCATTTCACTGCCTAGATTTGAACCAGGCATCCTCATACCTTGGAAAGAAGCTCAGGCTTTGCAGTGAGACAAACCCAGACCCAAACTCTAAATCTGGAAAGTACCTGCTGGATAATTCAAGTTTTGGGGCTTCAGTGTCTTCACTGTCAAAATAGAAAAAGTAAGATCTCAAAGAGCTGTTTTTTACGGATCAAGTCATTTGGAAACAGTGCTCGCAGGAGACATGTTCAATACACATTTACGATGCTCTTTCCTGTTATAATGGTAGCTTCTATTCAAGGAGTACTTGCTATGTGTCATCCTCTACCATGTAGGGCCCCATGTCTGCTTTCTCATTTGATCCACCTGCAGTGTCCATATCTTGTTGCACAGGTAAAGAAAATGAGGCTTATAGAGGTTAAGTGGCCTGCCCAAATTTCCAAGCTGATGTGAGTTGACTCTGGACTTTAACTCAGACCTTCCTGATGCCAAAATCCTTTCTATTATCCACTAAGCATTCTGCCTTTGAGTGTTAAGCTTTGAATGAATGAATGACTAAATAAATGGATATGGGAAGATGATACCAGAAGTTTATTAGCAAAGAATTCTTTCCTCCCAGAGGGCTTTGTTTCTCCTGGAATGCAATTCAATCTGGACTTTGCATTTCACATTTGGGTTGAGGCAAAAAAGAGTAGAGCCATGACTTTGCTGTGGATTTGGGGGTGGGGGGTAGTGGAATGTCAGGTATCCATTCTGGCTTCTCTGACTAGCCAGGGGTTTGGTCTGTATGTTCCTCACCTGTGCTCAGACACTGCTTGGCCCTTGTTTTTCTAACCAGCTGCTCCCACTCTCCTGATGAGGGGCTCACTAGTCTACCCTCTCCTATGGGCAGTACAGCATCTTGGGCGGGGCTCGGGTCCTTGCCCCTTTCTTTCTTCCTCTCTACATAGCTATCACTTGTTAAAGTTGTGAGGGTCCTAGTTAGCATCTGGGTAGACAGAGCTCAGGTGAGTCCTCCAACTGGCCAGATGTCAGGGTGCCATTGGGAGGATTTAACCTGGTAGAGCTCAGGAAGCTGAAACTTTCTTAAAAAGATTGTGGGTGGACCAGCAGCTCTGTGGTTTACTCCAAGGGGTGGGGAAGGTGAGAGACTGTTATTTAGCGAGCTCTGACTGAAATGGGAAGCAATAAGACTAGAGAAAGCATTGGGCACAGAACGTCGACTCGAGTGGGTTGTCAGCACTTTCTCTCTCCTTTTCTCCCCTCCCTCTCTGCGTAGATTTTGTATGACATTTCCTTGAATCCATTCTATGTCTCACTACAAGTCATATCTATATTTTTAGTGGATTTCAGAACACATCTGTAGAGTACATAGCTATTTGAAATCAATACCTTTTGTTTCAGAATATATTCAGAGTGAAGATTTTTGAGTGATAATGATGTCTTTATGGTTTGAAGAATACAAAAAAAAAATATTCAGGCTCCCTTTGGGGTGTTCTGGGTTTTGATACTGACAAATCACATTCTACACTGATAGATAACCAAAGTAACCCACCATTTGATAGGCTCTACTGCATTGCAATCAACAGCAGATCCTACCTATCTTGTGTGAAAGGTATCATTACCACTACACGGAATGGCTCATCCTTGGAATACCATTACATTTTTATACCCATTCTCAGAATATGTGGTTTGATGGATCAATTTAAATATTTAAGATAAATATTGAAATATAGAATATAGAGAGGTATATATATATGCAGTATTATCCAATAGTAAATATACTCAATATATATAAATCTTAAATATGTGCATTTTAATATATAAAAGCAAATCATTTGAGAGATTACTTTAGTAAGAAAATACAATACACTACAATCTGGCAAGGATTTATTGAGTGATGATTCTATTCCGGGTGCTGCCATTCCATAAAATGCTGTAGACACAGAGATGAATAAAGTAGGACACCTGTCTTAATGGAGGTCATGGTACATCAGGGAGCCAGGCAAGTGAAGAAACAATCATTAAGGAAAAAAAAATCACGGAGAAAAGAACGGACAAATTAAACTGCCAACTTTTGTACATCAAAAATATCAGAAGCAAAATTCTGACTAAAGAGCACATCTGGAAGATACTCAAAACAAATAGGACCTAAAGAAGTATTCTAGTATTTGAATAAAGAGCTCTTGTAAAGGGATGAGAAAAATACCATCACCCCATGAAGAATTCAATTGTGTTACTATTCAAAGAAAGAGAAATTCAAGCAATGATGCCTTTTCACCTGTTAAAAAAAAAAAAAATCTGTGGGTAGAGGGATTGTTACCATAAGGGGCCAGGGAGAATGTAATGGACATTTCATTATCATGTTGGTGGCTGTGTTAATTAAAATATCTTTTCTGGAAAGAATCTGCATTATGTACATTAGAGGTTTAAAATCTCACCTCTTTGGATCCAGCAGTTTTGCTTCTAAGCATCCATTCTAACAGAATGAGTGGGTTCATGGGCAGAGATTAATGTACAATTAAATTTGCTGCGTTGTTACTTATAATAGGACTTTTTAAACTACCAAGTAGCCCAACAGTAGGGGATTGAATGGTTAAAAAATTTGTTGTATATCCTGACAGGCCATTATGCTACCATTAGAAACAGGATTCCCAAAGAATGTTTAGTAGTGGCATAGTCAGAATCAATAGAAGATCTCAACTGTGTAAATATAGGAGAAAAATCGTGAAAGGAAATGCTTACTTTCTCATTTATGCATTTCATTTCCCAAAATTCTGACACTGAGTATGCATTATCTGATAATTAGAAAAATATCAATAAATAAGACCTAATAATTGTATGGATAATTATAATGAAATGTGAAGTCAGAATTATAAAAAGCAAAGAGAAGTTTCCAGGAGCTTGATCAATTAATACCACTTGATGAGTCAGGCAGAGAAAGCTGGAGAGAAGAGATGGATTTTAAGGACTGAAATAAAATTTGCCTCATGGTTAAAAGAAAGAAGGTCATTTCATTTCGCATTGTGCAAATAACAGAAGCATAAACATACCTGGCATGGGGAAGGAATGAGATTGATCTGGTGTGACTGGACCGTGCACTTGGCAGGACAGAGGGCTCAGCTGAATCAAGAAAGGTGAGAGACTCCAGGCTGTGAAGGGCTTTCCATTTTCGGGCCGTGCTAAGGAGTTTAAGCATCAAAACCTAATCACAGAATCTGGGAGACTCACAGCTGAATGCTGATTGGAAAATAGGCACACATACATAGGGTGAGATAAATTTCACTACAAGTATCAAAGTAAAGGCATACATATAAATATATATATATATATATTTTTAGTGGATTTCAGAACACATCTGTAGAGTACATAGCTATTTGTACTGTATGTATATATATATATATATACATACAAAAATATATGCAGAAAACATCTTGGGGGAAAATTGATGTTTTTCTCTATGTTAAAATTCAAAGAAAACCATGGTAGGAAAAAAATAACATACTTAAAAATACTATTTTTTTCCTTAGGGCTCATTCTTTTCTGTCCTTCAAGTCTTCTCACCCTTGAAATAATCTGCTGGAGAGAGTTTTCTGACCAACTATCCTATAACAGCTGTTCCTTCCTATTTGTTATCTATTAGTAGTCACTAATTAGATTATAAACTTCATGCAGAGGAGAGATTTATTGTATATATCATTGTATCCCCAGCTCCTACTATACAGTGCTTTCTCATTAATAGTTGCTGCCTGAATACATTTCACAATGTCCCTGTACATGGAAGGCTTTGTCCAAATTCATAAAGTTGATGATGATGTCTGAAACTTCACATGACTGGAGCACTCCTCGTTTTTCAGGAATAAGTGCAGGCATATTGCGCTGGGCTGATGTCACTTTTCACTTACAAGGTAGTATTCATTTTGAAATCATTGTTAGGCTTAGAGACTAAGAACAGCCAGTGACTACATTGCTTGAGGTTAGGCAGTCAACAGCCCTGGGTTCTAGGTAAGCCTCTGCCCCCAGTTCCCCAAATGGTGTTTGTTCTGCTTGTTCCCTTCAGCTTTCTCTCCTGTGCAATAAGGAGCTGAACTCAGTCTGAGTTGCTGATTCCAAGATCCCCCCACAGAAACCTCTATTTCTTACCTGCCTCACGACTATGCAAAGTTCAGCAGAAAGCAGCACCTGATAAATGCTTGATGACTTATTGATCAAAATGTCAATTAGATTAGAATTACTTATATTTTGAGATTGATAACACCATTGTAAAAAGTTTCTGGAAAAAGAAACGTCAGTTTCTCCCAGTGCGGTGGGAGATTTTTTTCAACTGTGTTTTAATAGTTCCTTTGGGGATCCTATGCCTTTATTAGGGTAATGGCATAACACAAAGTAGCGTCTTCCTGACGCTAATATCAGAGATACTCTATCACTACTGATACATTAAATATGCCTACTGCCACCAGGAACATTAATGTATCACATGTGTCAAGCATAGAACAGAGGTTTTGAGCTCAATAAATACATGCATGTTGACTCAGTAGGAGGGATCTGTGGACTGTTTTTTTTACACAGGAAAATAACAGAGTGAGAGCAAGAAACTGTAAAGTCTTGAGGACAAACACTATCACAGATTTAGCTCTCTAGATTTCACTATCTGCATCAGGGAGAGTGGTTTGACTTTCATACACCACCCAGATATGTACAGGAAAGAAATGTCCAGAAGAATGAACGGACGATGTCATAATTTGCTTTCAGTCATAATGCATCCCCTGGGGGTGGGGGAGGGACAGCTAGAGCAAATGATCATAGTCCGAGAATCAGAGGATCATCATAATTGCCACCTTCTGCTTCAGAAACACTTAAACTAAACATCTTCATGTTTCCATATCTGTGAATGAAGCCAACATGGGTGTTAAGCACACAGAACATACAGATGCATTTCTGGCTAATGTAAATTGAAGCAAAAGTATCTGAAAAGAGTCTGCTTTATCCTTGATAGGCAGAAGTAAGATGCTGCAAAGTCTTGAGGATGAACAGAAGAGCAAACTCTAGGATGTTAAAGCTCTTTTATATATCCCATCAAATATTTGTGAAACTTGATATGGCTGAGTTCTGTAGCTGTGTAATGGCTTAATATTTAATTTAAAAGGATTTCCTCCTTTAAGCATATTGTGTTGATTGTAAAACCTGTACAGTTCCTTTTAAGGTACCTCATAATTCACTTTTGCTTTGTCTTGGCTACACGGAACATGTTAGGAGACTATGTGGGTGAGACTTAGCCTTCTCTAATTTTTCTTTTTTCTTTGTCTTTTCTCAATTGCCATTGTGCTTTTGCATTAGACTACCACTTGTATAATTAGTCCAAGCAATATCCTCATTTCCATTATTAATTATTCTCCTTATATTAAATTTTTACTTTTCTGCCTTATAATAATTTTTTTTTTCTGGAGCAAAGAAAGGAGGATACACATCTGCAATGAGCTTCTATGTGGTGCCAGGCTCTTTGCTTCATTATCTCATTTTATCCATGTGTAATCATCAATAAAGTTGCTTAAACCCATTTTTTTTCCTCAAATAAGAAAAACTGACATTTAGAGAGATTAAGTGATTTCCAAGTGTTCAGAGGTTGGGGTGGTAGAGTCAGAAGTTACACCTGCTGGCATCTTTACTTCTTAGTGACCTTTGCACAGAGTGTTTGCTTAGGCATGAGCGCCTACGGGATTTTTTCCCCAGTCACAAATAACGCAGTACAGTGAAAAGTATACGCGGTCAGGCAGGTCTGGGTTCTATTTATGTCCCTGATAATTCCTTTCATGCCTGTTGCCAGGTTACTTAGACTCCTCAGTCTCAGTTGCCCCTCAAAAAAGTGGGGTGCACCAGAACTCTTTTCAAGTGTCTATAGGATTAGAAATACCACACACTCCCAGGATGGGCCGGATCAGCGAGAGCTGTTCTTGTCTCTGTCTTTTTCTCCACCCGTCCTCTATTTTTTCAGGTTATGAGCCATTGTTGGAGGTTATTGATGGCTTCTCCAGGTGAAGAAGCAGCTCAGCGAGCCTCAGAGAGGGAGGGTTTTCTTTTTTGGTCTGCTGGCACCACCCTGTGAATGAGAAAAGAACAAGCAAAGACAGTCATGCCTTTCAAGCTGGGATGCAGGAATTGGAAGAGGGATTTGTAGGAGATAAATCAAAGAAAATTGTCTAGAATTGGTACAAACGAAATTTGAGCTTAACAAGTGGTGGAGTGCTGAGGCAGGATTTGTGCTCCTTTTGCTGAAACACAATTACTCTCCCTCGCAGGGGAAGGCAGCTCGTTGGCAGACTCTCAGAGGCGTCAGTGCACTAATCACATTCTGCCCGGGACCAGAGACTCCTAGCCCTTCCTGAAGGCAGGGCGCTAGGCAGTCGCAGTCAATGCCCCTTCCTTCTTATCACACCTCCTTTACCAAAAATCAGAGGTTGAGCTCCACCCATAAACCAGGTGCAGGGTACACGAGGTACTTGATTACATCAGGGGGGAATTACAAATAAGGGTACATCCATGGAGCTTCTTATTAATGTCCAACTTCGTAGGTGCTATTTTGGGACTTTGGGAAAAGTAGTGTTATTGTTCTTGTATCATATATTTGTATTGTGAATTATCTTACAACAGCGTTTCACCTGCCTTTGTGATCTTTCTTTAAACCAACTTTCATGATAGCCCCAAGAATAAGACCTAATCATCTCCATTTTATAGAAGTGACAGCTTAGAGACAGCTTATTCAGAGAGGTTAAATAGATGCTCCGAGGTCACACAGCTAATCCATTCAATGCCACATTGTCTACACAGGCTTTGCGGCAGTGGCCACTTGTCCAGGGACAGCATCCTGGGAGCATCGGGCTGTGTCCGTTTCATCAAAACAGATAAATCTTCAGGGATGCATTGCTTGTTCGAGGTAGATTCTCCTGAAATACTCTTTTGCTATACTGTGAAAGGCAGTGATTCAAAGGTCCTTGCCAAGGGATCATCATAAATCCTGTTTAGACAGAGAAATCCCTAGAGGAAGAAGGGTTCTGTGCAGTGGCCCACTGCCTGGAGCAATAGTGTCCAGAAGAGGAAAATTTGCAACAATGCTTGAATGGGAGCTGAGGGGCTTGTTTACATGGGCAGTGGCACAGACGTCCTGTAAGTAGGATTTGATGAAGAGCCCCCCTCACCCCACATGGAGAGTGGGAAGAGGGTTTTCAGACAGTGGCCTCTAAGAGGCCACTGTCACATGTGGATTCCTGTGATCCTCTGCCTGAGGGGCTGTCTCTCTTTCAGAGATAAGCAAGCTTGCTGATGTTCTGCCCCTACCACAGTGAAAATTAAAGGCCTGGCTGATAGCCATTTTTTCAGCCCTCTTTCCCTTTCCCTTTATCACTCCAGCAGAGCAGTCTGTCAAGGCTCACCCCCACATCGTGGGGAGATGAGCAGATTACCAGCCACACGAGCTAGGATCCAACATGTGGAGGACATGGGGCTGTGGGTTGTGAGGAAGGAGAGCTGGAGGTGGCACGCGTGTGCACGTGTGTGTGTGTATGTGTGTGTGTGTGTGTGTGTGTGTGTGTGTGTGTCTACAGGGATGCTTGATTCCTTTCTTAAGAATACCCCTAGGTACATGCATTTTAATAAAAAAATATTAACCATTTTTTCCGCTCAAGGATAGAAGATGATTTACTAATTCCCTAATAATTTTTGCAGGACTCTGTACAATAATTAGGAAAAGCTTATAAAGAAAAATAGTATTTCGAACACACACACAGATTCTGAGAAAGGCATGGACCTGGAAATAGAAAATTACAAACAAGGGCACATCCACGGGAGCTTCTTATTAATGCTCAACTCCTCAGGTGCCTTTTTTTGGACTTCGGGAAAAGTTATTTTTGATGTATCTTACAAGGTAGGTATGGATTGTCTCAGAGCAACAATCCTGTAAGGTAGACACCATTAGGATCGCATTCCAGATACAGAAACCAAGTTCAGAGAGATGAAGTCACTTTCCTGAGGCAGCACAGCTAGTAGATGGAACATTTACTGGAACCCCAGATCCCTAAAGTCCAAAGCTCTGTGCTCTTGCTTGTCCCTTGGAGTTTTATTGAAGGGCCATGGAAAATGGCTGATTCAGGTATATTGAACCAGTGCTGTTTTATTCCCCAAAACTTCTTCCTTTTGGAGCCTGGGTGTTTTTGCAGTGCTAACCAATGCCCAGCCCCGTCCTCTGTGACACTCCTGCCCCTGCTCTCTCAGCCAGGCAGAGGAACAAGGGAGATAGAAAGTTAAATGAACTCCCCAAAGGGCAGTCACTAGGAGTCAATGGGTGTTTGCTTTATTCTATTTGTTTGATTTAGAACAAAACAAAACAAAACAACAAATGTTCCCTGCCTCTGGGTCCAAGGACTTAGCTGCAGATTTAACAACAGCAGTTCCCATGAATAATGAAAGAGTTCCCAAGTTGTCTGCAAACAACCAGGACATAAAAGGAACACACCAAAACGAAACTCAGGTGTTTGCTTTCTTCTTGCCAGTGTGGCAAGACTCAGCAGCCTCTTGGCCATCACCTGGGCACTTAGTGGAGATGCAGGATCCCTGCTCCCTTCCCTAGACATCCTGGAGCAGAATCTGTATTTTGATAAGGTCCCCAGGTGACCTAAGAGTGGGAGCAGACTCTCTAAGGAATGTTGGGAAAGAGGAGGCCTTCCCTCCCAGCCAGAGCCAGGGCTAATATGAGGTGAGTGAGTCACTCCAGGTCCAAAATTTTAAGAGTGCCAAACGAGGCAGTGATCAGCACAAGCAATATTTAATGCGATATTTTCAAAATACTTTGTGAGGTTTTTTTAAAGATACCTGGAGATCTGCAGTCTTCTCCTTTCTGGTTCCTTGAGGGAGAAGGCAGGAGAAACTACTGGAGGAGGTCTGGGAGCTTTGGTTTCCATTTTCTCTAAATAGTCTAAGTTTTCAGCAAGTGAAATTATATGGAGTTGTTTCCATTTTGATCTGCATACCTCTATTTATATTATTGGACTTTCAACAACTGTGATTATACACAAGGAATGTTGCGTTATAACCTGAACGTTTAAGCTCCAAGTTCAGTTCAGCTGCCGAACATACATCATGTTAGTGATGATGCTAATGATCAAAGCAGGTAGCATTTATTGAGAGCTTGCTAGATGCTAAGTGTATTACAGACATTAACTTATTTAATTTTTACAGGAACCCTATGAGGGAGATACTGCTTTAATCTCCATTTTAGTGGTGAGGAGATGGAAGTGTACCCAGAAGTGAGATAACTTGTCTAAGGGTAGAAGGAGGTAGAAGTTAGATCTAGGCAACTTGCTCCCAGAGTCTACCCTCGTTACTGCTTCACAAATCTATAGTAGAATAGTGTAAAATGAATTTACATGATATTTGAAGTTCTAAAGCAACTTTATGCACACTTTTTTCTTCAACGGGTAATAGGTTGCCAAGTTTTTTAATTCTGAAAATCTGCCCCTTTTACATTTTTTTATGTTAAAATGCTCTTTAAAACAATGCAATGAGAGTTGATACATGATGGTAGTTGCCTTTTAGAAATATCCATAAAATTTTGGCTACCATTTTCTTTTGAAGTGGGCCAGGAGGGGAAGGGAGAAGAGGCTTTTAGTTCTAGGGAAGACACACATCTCAGGATCCTCGCTGCTGTGCTGGGAACACCTGTGAGCGCAGGTGGGCGACGTGGGTCCCGCCCTGTCCCTGTCTTCGCTTTGGCTCGGTCTGCTGTTCAGCAGTCCCTGCACTTACCCCTCGGGTTGGCGTCTGTGTGGGACTCATTAGCAGTGGGTGTGTGTTTCACCACAGTGGCTCATTCACAGGGCTGCCAGGATTGCTAGGGAGCGGGCCACCCCTCTGGCTGTCCTGGGAGGCCGCTGCTCCGGGCTGTCCAGAACAAAGCAGGGCTGCACCCTCTCACGGCCACCCCCCTCCTCCCATAGCGTCTGGTGTCCTCCCAGGAGATGCCCTAAGATCAAAGAAGAAAGCAGACTTTTGGAGATGGCCTGTTGTCACCCTGGATCCTGCCTCTCAAGGGAGACTGGAGGCGGCCAACAGCTCAACAGAGGGAGCAGGTACTGGATTTAACCAGCCTGGCCTCTCCATCTACCAGCCTGAGTGGAGGTGCCAGCGACACCGCCCGGCCCAGACAAGAGACGAGGATGGTGACACAGAGATCCTGGCAATGTGCTTTTGTGGACACAGCTTTAGGTCCGGCGGTGCTGTTTTATTTCTGTCTTGCCTGGGCCGTAGCGCTCCATTCCCAGGTGCATGTTTGCTATTCCTGCACTTGCACTCAGGTCCATCTCCAGCCGATCCAGGGGCTGCTTTTAATTCCGGCTCGGTTGCTGCTGCCAGAGCCATGGCTCAGCAGCTTGGCATGGACCGCTGAGCCTATCTTAAGAATTTCTGAAAGTTTGTTCTGGTCTATCTGAGAGAAAGAGCGTGGACTGGGCCCCGCTGCCAGATTGTGGAGGCTGGGGACACGTGCTTGGGGCACTATTTCCATCTTCCGCCTTTGTCTCATCCTCTCCTCATTAAATCTTCCAGGTCTGTGGAGTTGACTACCAATTGGTGCCTGACCTAGTTACAGAGAACCACAGCGGTACCCCTTGCTCATCATAATAAATAGATTGTAACAGTTCACTGGGATTCAAAGTGGACTCTGTTATTTTAGAGTCATTTCTACCTCCTTGGACTGAGTGTGTGTGCATGTAGATGCATGTGTGTGTGTGTGTGTGTGTGTGTGTGTGTGTGTGTGTGTGAGAGAGAGACAGTTCCCTAAATGAACGCTGACGTTTTCTGTTGCTCTGTTGGGACTTTGCTTTCGGACAACAGTCCTGTGGCTTTGCATGGAATAGTTAATGGGCTTGCTGGTTTCCCTGAATTGATCCCCTTTTATTTTCTCCTTGGGGCACTTTCTCTGGAGCCTGGGTTCTCACATCTTCTGCTCTCGGTGTCAGCTCTGTTTGCCTCTCTTCTGCCAAAGGGCACCACGAAGTTACTCAAAGGACCTTTTGAACTGCTTGTTCAATGAATGAAGAGCTCAGTTGGGACAGTTACTGGGACAGCACATGCTTCCAACTGGTCCCTGCTGCAGCATTGCTGGGCCATGACTCAGGCATCTGGTTTTGCCTCTGCTGATCTCAGAGGCCACGTGGGAGGTTGGTTTTGTTGGCATGTCGCAGAGTCCGTGACCTTTTCATCATCATTTTACCTTGCATTTTGAAAGATACTCCCCCCAAACAAGCTGTATTTATAAAGTAATAACCGATCTGTGTTCTCACTTTTAATTAATCATATGTACATAATTGCCAATCAGAGCTTCTAATCAGTATGAGTTAATCAGTGTTAACATTTATTTATTTTACTAAGCACCTTCTATGTGACTGACCTATGCCAGGTGCTGGAAACAGAAAAGTGAACAAGATTCAGGCTTGGCAGGGCCTTCCAGTATATACTATTCTTGTTAACTAATCATTTTAGTTTGGCTGAAATGTTTTGAGCACCCTCTGTGTGTTTGGAGTGGCACACAGTGCCTTGCATATATGCTCTTGACCATCCTGTGAGTTAGGTTTCACAGATGTCACTTTTCAGATGAGGAAACTGATCCTTGTAGAGTTGAGTCACTTGCTCTAAGACATACATTTAATATATACATATTTTAAGTAGGCTCCACAGCCAGTGTGGAGCCCAGCACAAGGCTTGAACTCACGACCTTGAGATTAAGACCTGAGCTGAGATCAATAGCCAGACGCTGAACTGATTGAGCCACCCAGGCACCCTGATATATATTTAATTACAAAGGAGAGGCAGGATTTGAACCCAGGATTGTCAGACTTTAAGGAGGTTTTAAGGAAGAGATTATTATCACAACTCCTTGCTTCCTTCTGGGTAGGTGTTAGCTTGTGTAGGTAGGAGAGTGCCCTATGTTTTTTCCATGCTTTCCGGTTTCTGGCTTAGTTTCCCCCTGCCCCAGTTTTACTGAGATATAATTGACATATAACAATGACATGATATACATGTATTTTGTGAAATAATCACCACCATCAGTTTAATTAACATCAATCGCCTCCCATAGTTACATATTTTTTTCTCTTGTGATGAGAATCTCTTATAAGATTCTCTCTTAGCACCTTTCAAATATACACTATATTCCTGCTTAAAGTCTCTGTTTATAGCTTAGTTTGAAGTCTATGAAAACGCTGAGTACAAATGAGCCTGTTGCCCCCTAGAATAATGGAACTTTGAGCTTTCTAAGACATTCAGCTTACTCGCTTCCTGATTGTTGCAATAGGGGAACTGAGGCTATGAATGGCTGAGAGATTTGCCCATGGTCCCAGTGTAAGAGCCTGGGCTTGAACTCAGCACCCCTGACGTGAAGGCCAGTTGTGTTATTTATAGCCCATTATCTTGTTCCTGGAAAATTTATTCTGGGCTAGATGGCAAATCTCAAGAGATCTCCTGTGTAACTCTATCCAGGCTAGAAGTAAGAGCAGCCAAAATTAGGTGATGATGTAAGCTCATTAAGGGCAAGGGTCTAGCTTTGTTCATCACTGCGCTTCTAATCCTCAGCACCGCCCCAGGTGACTACAGGTGGTCAGTGGGTATGTCTTGGATGAAGGAACTGGAAGAGACAAAGGGGGCCTCCAGGGATAACCATCTCATGTTACCTGTTTGGTAGTTGCTGACCTCCCTTCTTGGATTCTCCCGCACCAGTGGGTATTTTAGAATCAAATTGATGGTATCAATATTTCAGTTGGCACTTCAATGATTCAGTCATTTAGTATCGTAAACTGTTTTCCTGTTTCGATTTTGGAATAAATTAACTGGTTCTTTTGCATCTTGAAGCAGAGTAGTTTTTTAGTGTTTGCTTTTTTGTTTTGTTTTGGGGTTTTTGTTTTCTGAGGTGGGGGGTTTGTTAGGCTGTACAGGAAAGTGATGAAGGCACTCAGTTACACAGCACGGGTTCATGTTGGGTGTGTGGCTGACTCAGGTATTTACCCTGCAAAAGAGACACTTCCAGTTGCATGATGAGAATTTACGAAAGTAAAAATTTGTGTCCAGGACAGATAATTTAAAAAAAATTATGTAAGCAATGAGGAAGAAGAAAGGGGAAAAATCATCCACGGTTCATTCACTCTGACTCATAGTCCTCATTTTTCTCCTCCCTTTGAGTACTTAACTTGGGAACATTTTTACATTATTGTAATTGGAGTAAAGATTTTCTTTCCTAATGAACGACGTTGAAATGGTCCAACATATTTTTCCACATTGCTTTACAATTCACATAATTGTGACTTTGGGAAAGAACTGCTATCCCATGCAGGGCGTGTCCAGTCTTACACATTTTCCTATTACAACAAGGCACTTTTGACTTTACAGGAATAGAAGGATATTATTCCTACTGGGAATTTGGGTGAAGCAGAGTGGGATCATAAGAGATTGGCCATACCTAGAAGGCCCTGTGCTTAAGTCAGTTACTCCATAGGAGTCCGTTTCCCACAGCTCTAGGGCCCTATTTCCCTAATGAAAAAAGAATGTTTGAGATATGCACATAGAGAAACCTGGAATTAATATCATAACTTTTTGGTTACTTTTCTATTTTTTTGTAATTTAAATAATTAGGATGATTTACAAAGCAAGCCTCTTCCCTAATTGCGAGAAGCGTTTTCCTCATTTCTGAAACTGGGTGGTGTTGAACCGGAAGGCAGAACAACAAAAAGAGTACAAATGTGAGTGCAAAGGAAAGCGAACCTGGTCTTTTAAATTTCTTCGGGAACAAACAACAGGAAAGGCAGAGAACTGTGGAGGTGAATCCGTGTGCTCACTTGCAGGTCAAACCTGTTAGGATCAGTCCTTTAATGAGATCACCCGTGTTTTAGGAGTGGAGTCGGCAGGAGGGTGCTGGTAAGAGCCGACTTGGAAGAGAAGGCTGAGAGAGCTTTCATTAACTCTGCTTGCATCATAATCTGGCAAGGTCACTGGAGAGAATCTTCTTGAGGCCACTAAAAATAGGCAGTCTCATGGATCCAACTGTGCTGTCATCTCTCCTTGCCTGCTCTTTAATCACATCTTATTTGGGGAGCTCTCTTCATTTTCCTCACCCACTTACATCCTTTGTAACTCTTCATTCGCTTTAGATCAGCTGCCAGACCCCGTGTGCTGGGGAAGACAGCGGAGGCAGGACGTTTCAGGACCTCCTGCTCACCTGGCTGCTTTACCTCGCACTTATATCCATCCTTTCCTTCCTTCTCCCTCCCTCCCTCCCTCCCTCCCTCCCTTCCTTCCTTCCTTCCTTCCTCCCTTCCTCCCTTCCTTCCTTCCTTCCTTCCTCCCTCTCTCCCTCCCTTCCTCCCTTCCTTCCTTCCTCCCTCCCTCCCTCCCTTCCTCCCTTCCTCCCTTCCTTCCTTCCTTCCTTCCTTCTCCCTTCCTCCCTCCCTCCCTCCCTCCCTTCCTTCCTTCCTTCCTTCCTCCCTCCCTTCCTTCCTTCCTTCCTTCCTTCCTTCCTTCCTTCCTCCCTTCCTCCCTTCCTCCCTT